>NC_063165.1:64860702-65181702 GCF_023159225.1 Perognathus longimembris pacificus
TGGGGTTTTTATTTGTCTTCTTTTAAGGGGCCAGAGATTGGAGGGAAAAACAAGGAACAGATGTAGTCGTGGTAGTGAGTAGATACCATGCAAAAAATGAACTATGCAACTTGTGGTCAGGGAGGGAAGGAGGAAGGTGGGAAAAGCAAAGAAAGGAGTGACATTGTCCAAAAAGAATTGTACTCATTACCTGACTTATGACATGGCAGCCCCTCTGTACAACACCTTAACAGTAACAACAAAATTATACTTTAAAATACAGTTATTAAAAAAAAGAAAGTATATCCTTTTCCTGTTGATGTGATAAATGCTGTAATTTTCATCTATATTTCCAAAGGCATCTATTTCTGGATTTTCTTTCCTGTTCTATTGGTCAATCTGCTTATTCACATCATGTTTTATTTTCAGAAATTTTAGCTGGTTTTGAATATTCAGTAAAGTAAGACTACCACCTATACCTGCCATCCCCTAACCCAGTGCTCTTCTTTACCAGAGTATCTGGGCCATTGTGCTTTTAAATAAAATTCAGAGTCATCTTTCTTTAACTATTGAAGAGGCCTGGTTGTATTTTTATTAAGATCATATTACATGTAAACATTAGACCAAGAGAAAACTGACATCTTATAATACTGAGCTACAATCCCAGAAAGTAGTATATCTTCCATTTGTTCAGGAGGAGTTTTTATTTTTTACTTTTTTTTGGTCTTCAGTGTGTTTTACAGTTTTCTTCATATGGGGTTTTTGACTTTTTCAGGCCTTTTGTCTTCTGGAATTCTCCTTTGTTTTTTCCTTACTGTGTAAGACTTTTCTCTTATATAATCTAACTGCATGTGTGTGTGCATACGTGCACGCGTGCACATGTGAATGTGCAACTGATGTCTGAGGGCCAATGTTATTTTTTTTTCATTTTTATTTGGCCTAGTAATGGCCCTACTCAGTGCATCAACGGAAGGCACTGATCAATTTTCCCTCACTGTGTACCCTTCCATCAATCACCAAAGCTTCTGCCTTTGATTTTGCATTCTTTTCCCCAGCACTTCAAAATGATAGCTTTCTTCCACCATTTAGTTTGTCCTTTTGGCTTGTAGCCAAACCCTGTGTAAACCCTCATTCCTTATGAGAAGAAGGAAGATTCGAGAAGAGTGAAGAATAATGACTTGGATGGGAGGGGGGGTCAGTGTAGGGAGAGGAAGAATATGTAAAGGAGCCACCAAGAAACTTCTGCCTGTGACATTCCAGTACTTCCCAAGGTCACAGGGGTCAAGCCGTTTGCAATCCATTGTCAAGAAAAGGCTCTTTTCCCCTATTTGTGATTGCCCTGTGGAATGGCTGGTTGTGATCATAATGGTATTCTCTGGGACTGACTCAGTGACAAAATTACATTTCAACTGAAACCCACTACCAAGCTGTAGTGCCTCACAGAGATTGTTGACAACCATTTTTTTTTTAAAAATTGATTTACATTACAATAAAGTGAGAAGCATATTGTTCAAATGTTCAAAGAAAGTCAAGCAAAATTAATGGACCAGGAGAACCAATGGGATAGGCATTGTTTGTTGACAAGTTAAAAAAGTCAGATAAAAAAATTAAAAAGTTCAACCAAGAAAAGGAAGGTACAATTGTAGAGAAACATGCTCATATTGAAGTCCTAAGGAGTTTGTAACTGTACTGATGTTACATCTCATGGCAAAATCATCTCTACAAAAAACTGTATTGTCTGCTAGTCAGTCAGGCTTGTACAGGATGTGCTTGTGGTTGCTAGGTTTTAAACTTTTTATATAAGATCACAACTATATCATTAAACTGCTTTAAAATGCTATATATATGCAAATACATGTATATATAGTAAGTACATAGCTGGTCTATATATAGTATATAGATAGCTGGATATATGTCTGTGTGTGTATATACACACACACAGAGATAGCTTATATTGTTTGGCAGTTTCTCATATCAAGTTTTGTAAATAGAACTAGTTGGCTTCTTGAAACTTGTGTTGTTTCAGACATGACCTCATGCATTTTAGCTTTTGCTTGTAACATTTCATGTCTGCTAGGTGTTGTTTTGCTTGTAACATTTCATGTCTGTTAGGCATTGAATGTGGATAAATCAGAGCAGGAACCAATGATATGATTTGGAAAACGGGAACTGAAAGAGCAACATCAACTGAAGACCAGAACAGTTTGATCTGGGCTACTGAAGATCCAGAATTTATGTTTATTGTTGGTTCTGGATATTATCAGTCTTTGACGAACTTATGCTACTGTGAAGGTAACAGTCATATAGATCAATGTGCCTATTTTAGAAACTCAACAAGAAATATGACCAGATCATTCAAGTTGGCATAAAGTTCTTTTCGTGTGGCCAAGTACAGAGAAATCAAATCACTGACAGATCTAGGAATTAACCTTGCAGATTAGAAATAGTCAAAACATTTAAGTGTGATTAATTTTGAGTTGACTTTTGTATGTAATGAGGAATTGGGACCTGGATTAAATCTTGTGCAAAGATTTAAAGTCAAGACCTGAACCTGAAACTGAGGGAAAACACTTTAGATCATTGGTTTGGGTAAAAATCTTTGAGATAAAATTCCAAAAGCCAGGCATAGACAAATGAGATTTTAACTAACTCTATTCAGTAGAGCATAAGCTAATCAACAGAGTGAAGAGACATCCCAGAGGGAAAATATTTGCAATCTATTGATCTGACAAGGGACTAGTATCAAAAATACATAGGATCTCAAACACTCAAAAATTGAAAAACAAAAGGCAAAAATAAGCAATCTGATTAAAGATGGACAAATGCCAGGTACTAGTGTCTCATGCCTGTAATCCTAGCTATTCAAGAGGCTGAAATCTGAGAATCACTGTTCAAAACCAATGCAGGCAAACAAATCCAAGAGATTCTCATCTCCAATTAACTAGCAAAAAGTCAAAAGTGGATTATGGCTCAAGTGGTAGAGCATTAGCCTTGGGTGAAAAATCCAAGTGAGAACACGTGGCTCTGAATTCAATCCCAGTATCAGAGCACATACACACACACACGTATGTGTGCACACGTGCATGCACACACACACAGATAGACAGATAATCCAGACATTTCTCAAAGGAATCTTGGGATATTAGTCACATAGATATGGCTAAGAAGTATATGAAAAAGTGTTCAGTACCACTAATTATAAGGGAAATAAAAATCAAAACAACAAGGGCATATATCACTTCACTCCTGTTAGAATTAGTATTTTAAAAAGTCACAACAAATGCAGGCAAAGATGCAGAGAAAGACAAGCCCTCCTACGCCGTGAATGGGACTATAACTTAATATAGCCAATAATATGTAGCTCCACAAGGCACCTGGAACTAGAAATAGAAACTAGACACATGATCTAGCAATTGTTCCATAAGATATAAATTGAAAAGAAATCAAACTGATGTGTCAAAGAGACATCTGTACTCTCATATTTATCACAGCACTACTCAGATGTTCAAGATATGGAATCTAGGTAGGTGTCCATCAATTGATGAATGGATAAAGAGAATGTGGAGTATGTACACAGTGGACTACTATTTATTCAGCCATAAAAAGGAATACAATGCTGTCATTTGTGGTAACCCCGATGAGCCTTGTGGCCATTACGCTTGGTAAAGTAAGCCAGAAACAGAAAGCCAAATGCAGCTAGGAAGGGCGAGGAGTGGGGAGAGAGGATAGTTAGTGGGTGTAGGGGTATAGCTGGAAGGTAGAAGAACTTAATAATGTTTTATGGTATAATAAGGAGCTGTGAGTGATACTAATTGATTGTATGTTTCAAAATAGTTGAGGAGAATGTTGAATGCTCTTAACACTACGAAATGATAAAGGTTTGAGGCATTTTCCAATCATCAAGTTCACCACATTCCATGTTTTATGAGTGTACTGAAATATAAAGCCATACTCCACAAAGACATACAATTAACGTACCTCAATTTTTCCCCCTAGTTATTTTGTCAGAGTTTTAAGGTGTTTTTTTGTTTTGGTCATGGGGCTTGAACTCACCGCCTGGGCACAGTCCCTAAACTCATTTGCTCAAGGCTAGCTAGCACTCTTCCTATTTGAGCCACAGTACCACTTCTGGTTTTCTGGTGATTAATTGGATAAGAGTCTCACAGACTTTCCAGCCCAGGCTGGCTTTGAACCTGAGTAGCTAGGACTACTGCGCCTAGCTCAAGCTTTTGTCTTGGGACATCCTCCACCTGTAATCCTCCCACCAATGCCTTCTGCCTAGCTGTGGTCACAGCCTTTTGCCACTTTTTTAACTTACACATGGAAACGGAGCCCCATTAGTGAGCCTCAAACCGTGGTCCTCTCTTGAATTAGCAAAATGTACAGATGTGAGCCACCATACCTGGCAACATTTTTTAACTAAAAAGAAAAAAAAAAAAAAGCTAAAACCTAGATAATGAGTCTATTACCTTGTTGCAGATAGATTCAGATAAGAAACAAAATTTTTTGATGAACAGTCAGAGAGAAATTTTATATGAACTGGATGTTTAAACAAGTCAGGCAGAACTAACTTGAGACATCTATCAAATCTAAGGCTAATCTTATGATGCCTTCAGCAACAGTGTTTACCTCTCCTTCAGACTACTCATTGGGCATTCATTCAGAGCTGAAGCATGAGCAGATATGACCAATGTCTGTCTCCAGGTCCTTTATCCATCCCAGGGCTGAGACAATTTCCTAGACATCAACACACACACACACACACACACACACACACACACACGCACACACACACACACACGCCTCGAGCTGTCACACTTGAGGTTATTTTTTTTTCTTTATGTATGGAATAGCTGGGGCAGAAGACAGAGTATTTCTGTAATTGATGTCCAGTTGTCCAGTTGTGTACTAAAATGAATGCACCAGGCACGCACATCGCAATGTCACAATGACTGTACCCTTTGCCCTGCATTTGGCACTACTTCAGTATTTTACTTCATTTCATTTTAATTAATCTTTTGTGCTACTACTAGGGACAAATTCAGGAACCAGGCACTATGTCTGAGGTTTTTAATTTATTTTTTGCTCAAAGATTGCATTCAACCACTCAAATGACTGCTCTACTTCTGGCTTTTGCATGGTTAATTGGAGAGAATTGTCTCATGGTCTTTCCTGCCCAGGCTGGCCTTGAACTTGGATCCTCAGATCTCTGCCTCCTGAGTAGCTAGGGTTATAAGGCATGAGCCACAGGCACCAAGCTTTTAATTATACCTTTTGATACACACTGGCTTTAGGTTTGGGTGCTGGACTTAATACATTGTTTCTTGAGTTAGTACTTTTTTGTGTTCTAAGAAACGTTTGCCTGCCCCAAGATTATCAGGATCTTTCTCTTGGATTGATCACTTTGACCTTTGCATTGAAATTCAAGTCTTAAGTTATTGTTGTTTCTGTTGTTGTTAATTTTGCACGGTGTGAGAAGATCAAGATTCATTTTTTTTCCCTTGAATATTTTACTTTACAACTCTGGTGATCACATTAACTGTCTGCCTATGTTATTCCCCTGCCCCAAACCCTTCAAGAATTTAACCTCACTTTAGAATAAAATTGTGAATTCCTTGTCATGGCCTTAAGAAGGCCTTGGGACTTATATGTGACCTGGCCTCTAATGGCCTCTCCCGCCTCATCCTATCATTCTCTTGTCTCCTGCCCATGAACAACCAATTAGATTGGTCTCCCACCTGCTTTCATGTCAGGCCTATGCCTACCCCCTGGCCCTTGCTCCTGCTTTTTCCTCCCCCTCCCCCCCAGCATTAGTCTCACATTTGCTTAGTTTGCCAGCCCCTCAGACAGCACTCCCCATGCACTCAGTCTGCACTCTATTTTCTTTCCTGATTTATTTTCCCTCCAGAGCTTGTTTCCTGGTCAGTCTTTTTAAACTTTCTTTAACTCCTGAGAAATGGAATCCTTTTGAGTGTGCTGGAAAAATCCAAGGTCCTGATTTTCTAAGGGAGAGCCCAAATACTAATAAATACACAAAGGTGATAAATGGAGAGTGTATCAGAAGGGCCCTTATTCTTGAGGCTCCTTGTATTGTTGTCTATTGTATATGTCTTCATTCCTTTCTCATACAAAGAGGGTATAGGAAGGTCTTCAGGTTTTGCCTCAGGCAGAATCACTTTAAACACCATCGTGACATAAAGAGCATAGACCCAGAGTGCTAGAAGCCGAGTTCTCTATTGCTCAACAGCCATACAACTTGAGCAAAATATTTAGTATTTCTATGCCTTAGTATCCTCATCAATAAAGCAGAGGGAACGAGCATATTTCCATATGGTTATTGTGAAGTTGCCTGAAACCCTCAGTGTCTAGTGCCTTGTCAGCTCTCATAAATAATGATGATCATTATTATTGTTGTTGTGCATATTTCAGTCTTTCAAAGATTAAATGAACTATTACTTTTTTTTCAGTCATAGGGAGGGATTTGAGGGGGAAAGAACGTATGGGGGGTAGGGAGACCCTTGGAGCTCTATCCTCATCCTTGACTCTGCCTTACTCTGTTTGTTTAGTGGAATTTGCTTTCAGTCCCTACAGGAGAGCAAAGGATAATCAGGAAATTACAAAATCCTCAGCAAATGTCAAATGGCAGGGGAAATTCCAGGAGTAATTCCTTCTCATTTTTGCAACACAGGCTTCTTTTGAGACCTCGCTAGGGTGAATGGCAGCTGACGTCCCAACTCCTAAACATGGAGTTCACCGGAGGATTCCCAGAGCAAAGACATCTGTCAGGCACTCAGGATTCCATCTTCCCACTCAAGATGCACACCAGAAAGTGAGAGGCAGCAGGATGGTTATAAATAGTAAATACTCAAAGAGAAATGTTTTGTTTCCGTGTGTGTGTGTGTGTGTGTGTGTGTGTGTGTGTGTAGATAGAATACTGTGACTTGAACTCAGGGCTTCAAGCTTTCATTTGGCTTTGTTTTTGGTCAAGGCTGATGCTTCAGCGTTGGAGTCACAGCTCCCCTTCTGGCTTTTTACTGGTTAATTGGAGATAAGATTCTCACAGACTTACATGCCAGGACTGGCTTCCAACCATTGTCCTCAGATCTCAGCCTCCTGAGTAGCTAGCATATGGTCTCATTTTTTTTTTATGCATAATCCTTGCTCTACATTATACTAGCAGTATTGAAGGGTTTAGAAACCCAAAACAAAGCACAGAAACCATCAATATGAACAAGTACTGCGCTGTGTTCCACACATATTTCCAAGTGTTTTACGTGGGTCCGCTCACTTAGTCCTCCAAGAGACTCTGTGAGAGGAATAACCATCACCTCACCTTATAGAAGCTAAGGTGCGCCAAGAGGTCAGAAATACAGCCACATCTGGCTGCTTGGAAGTAGCTAGGATTTAACCTAGGCTGTCTGCCTCTACAGCCAGAGTTTAAACAGGCTACTAGGAGCTGGGAAAGCTTTTAGGCATGCAAATATTATACAAAATTTCACTGCTATTCTCACTACTTCAAATAAACCTTCTTTACATACTGAGCATAAGCTTTTCATTTAAATATGACTTAAAGATAACTGCAAGGTCCAGGGAAAAGCATGAGAAAGCCACAGAAGCCTCACAAAATTTACCCTCAACCATGTGACTAGTGAAAACAACTCATGGAATCTATTAGCTGGCTGCTGACTATTGCCCTGTTCTAGGCAATATCTGATTCTTGGCCCAGGCAGCTGTGCTCATCCTACGGCAGAGTTGTAGGGAGGTACATGGTCCTTTCCTTCATCTCCGTGTCAGTCAGTGCTAGGTGGACTGAAGGTGGAGCAGCTGATGTCTTTTAACCCACGGTGCAATTTCTACAGGTTCTTCTTGAAGGTCAGCTTTAAGGAAAGGACACATAGAATGGCATCATCATCGGTAAGGAAGATCTGCTACCTGCTGCCCACTCTTGATTCCCATGAGTCCGATCTAGAATTGGACACTGGATGGCTCACTGGTGTCTGGTATTTTTGCATTGGAGAGCAGTACTTTTTCTGAGGTAGTAACTGCAGTGATCCAAGCTGAGACCACTGCAGGTTGAGAGATTTGATTAAGGATGTGGAGTAAGTAAGTAAAATCAGCCTTAATGACATAACCATTTGTTATACTTGGACACTTGGAGTGAGACTGGTCTTCTCATGTTTTGGGGTTTTGTTTTAGTACTCGGGCTAATACTGGGCCTTCCAATCTTGCTTGGCTTTTTATGCTCAAGGCCGGTGCTCTACCACTTGAACCACTTCTCTATTTCTGGCTTTTCGCTGAGTAGTTTTCTGCCTGGGCTAGCTTAGAACCTCAATCCTCAGATCCTACCCCACTGAGTGGCTAGAATTACAGCACAGGCATAAGCTACCAGTATTGGCTTCTCTTCTCATTTTGCTACATGGAGGCCAGATAAGCTTGGTGGTTCCACAGATTATCAGGCAGCAGAAATATTCCTATCACATGGGAGCCATACTGTACCCTTTCTATATCTTGATACATAAACTTCATTTGCCTGCATTACCAAACAGTACAGGTTTTTAGCCTAGGCATAATAGATTGTACAATAACCCAGTGCATTGTAGCCTATACCAACTTGTTTGTGTAAGCACACCTGAATATGTTTATACAACAAAATGGTGTAATGATGCATTTCACAGAACATTGCATTGTTAAGTGACATATAACTGTATATAGAATTTGAGTTTATTTATAGTACATGTGATTTGTACACATTCCTTTTATTATTATTGTCATTATTTGTAGAGTGGGTTTTATAATACTTTCTGCCTGGTGAGAATGAATGATACACTATAAATAAATACACCGGATGAAAGACACATGGGAAGTGGTGGCCATAATTGCTAAATACAGTGTATTAAAGGGTTTAGGAACCTATGCTACCTTTAATCCGTATAGACCTGCTCAGTATCATTTTTCACTTGACCAAAATGTTAAATTCTTAGGAAGTCACTGTGTTTTAGACAGACAGGGAGACTGTCACCTACTTTGTAGAAATAAGACATTAGGATATACCATAGCAGGAGATACCTCTGACCATGAGATAATGCAAACTTCTAGACCCACAGAGAATCTATTTATATTCCATTTGTCTCCTGCATGCCAGATTTTTTTAATATGTATTTGATATCTCTTTACTCCTCTATACATAAAAATGAAGGCATTAGTTAATCTCCAAATTCTTTTCTAGTTAAAACTGCCTCTTGGTGTACAGATGAGGTGGGGATGCACGATTTACAGACTCTGGGTTTAGCAATTATGGATTTTAATGATCAAACTGTTCCTTATGAAGCAAGTCATTTTCTATTATCTGTTTCAGGTGGCAAACAGAAGCTATAAGTCTCAAGAGTAGAGTTAGGCACCAGACTTTATTAAACAAGAAAGTACAAATTACTCACAAATTCAAGGTATAAATACACCTTTAAGAAGCTTCTGGTCTGAAAACATCTCCTGAAGCCAGGGAAGCAGGCTGGATTCAGAAACACAACTACATGGCCTCTGTCTATCTTTCATTCATTTCTTTTTGAGAACACCATGCAGGGATATGACAAGTTTTTGTTTTATTTTTCCACAATGCTTAGAGATAAATTGCCCATTCTCAACAGCAATAAGCATTTTACACACACACACAAGGTGAACAGTGTGACACAATTCATGCTACAACACACCTTGGATCTGAAGAGCTAGAGAAATTTAGTAATCTGATTTGAAAAGTTAATCAATTTAGAAATAGTGATCTACATGGAAACTAGTGCAGGAGCAGTACAGCTCCGTGAGCGTCCTGAAGGGGGCGCTGCCTTAATTCATCTTTATGTCCTCAGCACCTGCCACACAAAAGGGAGCTATTTCAGTACTAAAGAGAGTATTTAGGTTTGTGCAAGGTATCTAGATAGTACTTGTTCTGAAGACAATGGAGCAATTTCTAATGTTCTATCAACTTTTTCTCAAGTCAATCTTTACCTGTTCATCATGTCATTTAATCTTTAAGAAAAGGGAATTGGCTGAGTTACTTTGAAAACCAGGAATCATTCTTCATTGGGGCTCTGACAGTCAATCCAAATCCAGGAAGAGATAGAAGTCTGGAGTTCCGTGAATTTCAACCTTTCAGCTGTATGAGCTACATGCGTTCCTTAATTCTTCCAAGCCTCAGTTTCCTTGTCTGAACAATGCTTATGCTTTATTATGGTTGCATTGAGTGTTTGTTTGTTTGTTTGGGAGTGCACGTGGGTGAGTGCATGCATGCATGGCCAATACCAGGGCTTGACATCGGGTCCTCCAAAGCTGGCTCTCTACCACTTAAGCCACACCTCCACTTCTGGCCTTTTGTTGCTTTTCTGCCCTGGCTAGCTTTGAACTAGGAGTCTTCAGATCTCAGTCTCCTGAGTTTCTAGAATTACAGGTGTGAGCAAGTAGCCAGACTGCATTTTTGTTTTAATTAAGAGTAGAAATGACATACTGCAGCCTGTAGCACAATTTCTAGCATGTGAGAAGCTATCGTTAGGGACATTTTCAGGAAGTGGTTTTTCCCTCCACGAGTGAAATACATTTTCCGCTGAAAATCAAAACCGCTTGCTTGTCTCTTAATTAAATCTGGACACGTGACCATGTTCTTCCCCTATCACATGTGGGATTTGAGAATTCTCACGTACAACCCACCCTGGGGTTCTGGCTCAAGCGGACCCAATCGGAGTTCAGGACAAGGTCCCCCGCAAGGCAGAGCGACTGGCCTGCAAATGCCCCTGTGACCCCTGAAGGAGGGAGGGAGGGAGGGAAGAAAGGAGGGAGGCCTGCCCGGTGGTGCTCAGGGACGCTGGGTGGCTGGGGTGTCCTGGTGTCGAGGTGCGTAACTGGGCAGCAGTCTGAATGCGGGGTGACCAGCCGAGAACGTAGCTGAGCCCAGGACTGACGACCCACCGAGGTACCGGGGGCAATTAGAGATTCATTACAATCCCATAGTTTGTATCATGGCTCGGGGTCAGCACAGGGTCACCGCACATGGCAAACTTAGAAAGCTGTGTCTGGCAGGATGACGCCAGCCTGTGCGGCCCGGGGAGCCCGCGGGGCGGGGGGCGCAGAGCCACAGCCAGGGACTGGCGACAGCCGGATGTGGGGCCCCGGAGGGGAGCAGCTGAACCAACTTCCCCACCGCCATCCCTGCCATCTCCAATTAACCTCCTGGGCCCGCCGTTCCCAGAGACTGGCAAGGCCTGGGCCCATCCAATTTTATTAAAAAATAATAATAATTGGGGCCTGACGTAGGGTGGCCCACTTCTTATTTGGCAGAGGAAGGACTTTGACCTCAAACCAGACAGCCGCCACCTGCTACCCCATCATTCCAGAGGACCAGGGCGATTTTTACACTCAGTAATGGAGGAAGGACCTCATTGCAGGATAAATGACAGTCATGTAAATTTAATTAATTTAGTTCACCAAGTTATGGGTATTTTTCTCATTAACGATGAAGACTTAGGGAAACTCTCACCGGCTGGCTTTAAAGTTTCTGTTTTCCAGATTTTTGCACTTTAGCAAGACTTGGGGCACAGCTCTGGTGCAGAATAGTTGGGGGGGGGATCACACTACAGATCTCATGAATTTTATGAAGAAACACTTTATGAAGATTTCTTTACAAAGAACTTCATAAAGAAAAATAGCTTCCATCCTTTATCTTTAATCCTTTCTCTATACATTCTTTTCACTCTTCAGTTACAAAGGAAAGAAAGGAAAGGAAAAGAAAAGCTTAGCTATTAAGTCATTTCATTAGGGAAGCTTTCAGAATTCCATGTTAAAATGTTCTAATGGATTTCTCTTGGAGTTTTTTTTATCATATTTTTCTAGTAAGTGGACATAGCACTGATAGCAACATATGTAAAACTCTATTTGTAAAGGTATTTCACATTCACATTTATGGCCTCATGTGATATTACCATTTGGATGGATAAGGAAATCAAAGGTGAGAGTTGCCCAGGTTTCAACACTCAGTAAGTTATGGAGCTAGGATGGCCTTGTTGTCTTCTGGTTCCACGTTCCATGTTCTTTCATTAAGCAACAACCACACATTAAGAGAAAAGGGGAAACCTTAATATATTCCTCCCACACTCACAAATCTATTTTGTTCTCTGGAAACACATGGAGAAATTTTCTTAGCAGCCAAAATGTAATCCAGGTAGCTACTCAGGAAGCTGATATCAGAGGATCCCAGTTCGAAGTCAACCTGGGCAGGAAAACGTGAGACTCTCATCTCCCATTAATCACCAAAAGGAAAAGACAAACAAACAAACAAACAGAAAACCCCCAAAAAACAAAACAAAACAGCAACAACAAACAGAAGTAGAGCTGTGGAAGTAGAGTACTATCTTTGAGTAAAAAAGCTAAAGGACAATGCCCAAGCCCTGAGTTCAAGCTGCAGCACACACACACACACACACACACACACACACACACACACACACTTAAACTGGGTTAGTCTCCAAAATGAAAAGCAATATTATCTCTCAAGGCACTTTTAACAGCTGTGGCCCAACTCCAGTGCTAAACATCTAAGGCCTTGTTTTTTTATTCTAAGAGGACTACTCTAGGGGCAGGGGAGGGAGGGCTCAAAAGAAGAAAAGCACAAAGTATTTTGTTAAGGTAACCAAACAAAAGGAGACACCAGTGTTTTACCTGTAGCCAATGAAGTCCTTCCTGTTTGCAATTTTAGATTTTTCTTTTTACTTGAAAGACAATTTTTGTACCTCTTTTTATTCTATCAACTAAACTGGAGGCCAGTTTATCAGATTCAAAGCAGGAGGAGGTGGTTCCTGGAGTCTGGAAGTGGGAGGAGGAGCCTGTGGTTTGGATGATGGACAGCTGGCAAGGGTCCCCTTGTGTGTGACCAGGCTGCAGGTGGCTCCTGCACCTGCAGAGGCTGAGGGAAGAGAGAGGGGACCTCCCTCCCCCAGGACATGCAGGCCCTCCCCAGGCCAGAGGGCACCTTCTTGCACTGTGACCTTTTCTCCCAGACCTCTTTTCCCTAATCCTCATCTAGCATGCTGAAATGCTTCTGGAATTCTTCCCCTGCCCTCTCAGCTTTATTTCGCTCTAACAGCAATGCTCAGCAAGATCTAAAACTGACAGGAAAGGAGGAATTCAGTTTTCTGGGAAAGAAAGGCTTTGACCTTAGAGATTAAAATCAGGGATCCTCTTGTCTACTTTCTCTCCCTCCCTCCCTTCCTTCCTTCCTTCCTTCCTTTCTTCCTTCCTTCCTTCCTTTCCTTTCTTTCTTTCTTTCTTTCTTTCTTTTTTTTTTTGAAACTGTGAAGGGCTTTGTGTTTTGTTTTCCTGGAATTGAAAGACCAGATTTCTAGGAAAGCTGGGACTAACAGTTTTGTAAATTTTAAAATTCTTTTTTTAAATGTAAGGAATTGTATATATTACTATTTTTCATATGCTAATATGTGTGTTTCATTTGCTTGATTAGTGGAGCCAAGATGTGATCCCAATAGCTCCTAACTAAGATTAAAATGGATCCTTCATAAGCGTTCAAATTAGTTTTGTGTCTGAGTGAATAGATAGGCACCAGTATAGGCTCTGTCAGGTGCACTGGTAGAAGCGATGGTTATATGTACCGAGACTATGTGAGTTTTGAAGTCAGGGTCATGATAGCTAAGATATTTCCAAAAATAAAACATGATTGAAAAAACAATATATTATTTATCCATATCCTCCGAACGTTGAGGGTTAGGTGGGGAGTTTGTTGCTGTTGTTGCTTGTTTTGTTTCTTGTTTACTGTTGAGGTAGTTCAAAACAATAATCTAACATATTTCTTTGCTTGTTACTTACCATATTGTTTCTTGGGTAGCTGATTAGCTTTCTCAGGTAGTAGCAAGCAAAATGTCCTTCCCTTTGAACTAATCGAAATTATTCTGCTTTTGGAGAAGTTACATAATAATTACCATCTATATGTTATTTCAATATAATTAGCACAGTAACAGTTAGCTACTATAGCGTCCATGTTGCAGTTAGAAAAACTGAGGTACAGAGACAATAAGTGCCTTAGGCAAGACCATCCAGCCGCAAGTGCCTGGCACCTCCAATGTATGTCACCTGCGGGGTTTCATTCAGATATTCTAACTCATTCCACCTTAATCTTCCACATACATCTATTGCTGGGGATATTTATTTTATAGTAAAATTAAGCATCCACTCAGTTGTTGCTTGACTCATGTATTCAACAAACATTTCCAGAACACAAGGTCTTAGGCACTACAGACTAAGGAACTGGGCAAATTTGCCCTTCACTGAGACAAACAAGTAAATGCATACATGTTTAAAGACCTGCAACAAGTCTGTTGAAGGAGGAGGAGGGAGAGAACTGAGGGAATGGAGAAAGAGGGAGCTGGTGGGAAAGGAGGTGGCTACTTGGGAGTTGGGGAGAAGGGTCTGAAGAAACAGGTTTTGAACTGGAACCGAAAACAGTAAGGAGAAACAGAGAAGAGAAAAGTGAAGCAAGTACCCAGGCCCCAGGGTAGACCAGGCTGGACTGAGGTTGGAGGAAGGTAGGAGCGGTGGCCAGCGTTAGTTCACCACAGGGTTTTGTAGCCTGTGGCAAAGAATTTGGGTTTTATTTTAATTGTGATGGGAAGCCACTGGAAAGAGACCCGGTCAAATTAACATCTGAAAAGAATCACTCTGGCTGCTGCCTGGGGAACTGCAAGTAGGGGGGCCTTGGGCAGAAGCAAGGAGATCACTGGGGGGTATCCCAGCCTGGGATGTGCTAGCTTAGGGGAGAGTGAGAGTTTTCTTCTAACCCTGGCTCTAAGATCTATGCCTTCCGGACAATAAACTCTAATATTGAATGCCTTTTGGCTCAACCATGTAGATCTCAACCTGCCAAAGCTGTGGGCCCAGAACAAATAACACATTTTGCATTCTGAGTGTCCCTGGGAAAGGAAAAAAAAAAAGACAGGCAGAAGGGAACAAAGAGTGTGTATGTGTTTTGCCTTTGTCTCTCAAAGTGGATAATGTGCATTCAATTGCCCTCCCCCTTCCTACACTCCTAGGGCTTATTTTTGTCCCACTAACTTTTACATCATGGCATGTGCCTTCTTCATGAAGCTTCCCTATAAAGAGACACAGCTTTTTTTTCCTAATAGTGCTATAGACATGATAGAGGAGAGTAGATAGCATGTTGCCACAGCTCTTACAGTCAAGTAATCGAATCTTACTCTAACAAAATGATTGTCAAAGGAAAAAATGTATACTTTCAGCCCGGTGCCAGGGACTCATGCCTGTAATCCTAGCTACTCAGGAGGATGAGATCTGAAGATCACCATTCGAAGCCAATGCAGACAGGTCTGTGAAACACGTATCTCCAGTTAATCACCAAAAAGCAAGAAGCGGAGCTCCAGTGGTAGAATGTCAGCCTTGAACAAAAAAGCTCAGGGACAGTACCCAGGCCCTTAGTTCAAGCCACAATACTAGCAACAACAACAACAACAACAAAAAGTATACTTTCAAAGTGATTCCATGTTAGTTGGAAAGTATGTTGGCCAGTGGGATGTTTCCTGGCTCTAAAGTGTCCTTCGAGAGGACATTCTTGGACTAGTGTTGCATAGGAGGCTTCCAGGTGCTGTTTGGAAACAAGGCCTTCCTTACCTGATGGTTCTTCACTGTTAGATTTTACACTAGTTTTACTATGCTAATGTCCAGTGCAAATAGCCTGGGAATGACATAGTTTGTAGTTTCTCCTTGAATTCTCTGCCCATGGAACTCTTCCTTTTCCTGGTCTGGAGAGAATGTCTTGAAACTGTGGTTATGAAAACATATTGTTGTTGTTTTTAAAGATTATAGTAGAAATCATGGTAGATAATAAAGTCGATAGGCTTTTCTTCTGATCATTATAAATTAAACATGCACAGCAAAGCCTATAACAAGAAATACCACTTCAAAAAGGCTTGAATTGGGCTGGGGATATGGCCTAGTGGCAAGAGTGCATGTCTCCTATACATGAAGCCCTGGGTTCAATTCTCCAGCACCACATATACAGAAAACAGCCAGAAGTGGTGCTGTGGCTCAAGTGCCAGAGTGCTAACCTTGAGCAAAAAGAAGCCAGGGACAGTGCTCAGACCCTGAGTCCAAGGCCCAGGACTGGCAAAATAAATAAATAAATAAATAAAATCTTGGGTTGTCGTTTTTTTTTCTTTCTTCAAACTGTTTGTCAGGAAGGCAGTATTTATTGAAACCGCAGCAAAATGCTGACTAAGCATATTCCAGAGTGAAGAATAGAATTCACTTACTTCCTATATTATAACCAAATCTATTGTTAGTTTGTTGGAGCTATAAAAAGGGATTTAAGTTGTTTGTTTGTTTGTTTTGTTGCTAAAGGCTATGCCACGAGGCATTTTCTTTTCGAAAGGAAGAAATTTGCACCAAAGTTAGTTTTGGAAATGAATTCTTCAGATTCAGTAGTCACTAGGGCACTCCATTTTTCACAATTTCGTCTGAACTTTGAAATACTGGAGCTGATACAGCTTTGCTAGCCTTTTGTAATTGCTTGTGTACCCCAAAAGTGGCCTTGAGCAGATTGTGTTGTTAAGAAGTGGCTTCAGGGGCTGGGGATATGGCCTAGTGGCAAGAGAGCTCGCCTTGTATACATGAAGCCCTGGGTTCGATTCTCCAGCACCACATATCTAGAAAATGGCCAGAAGTGGCGCTGTGGCTCAAGTGGCAGAGTGCTAGCCTTGAGCAAAAAGAAGCCAGGGACAGTGCTCAGGCCCTGAGTCCAAGCCCCAGGACTGGCCAAAAAAACAAAAACAAAAAGAAGTGGCTTCAGCAACCTGGGATGGAGCTTCTGGACTGACTCATTCTGGGCATAGTGGAGTTTCCAGGCCTCCAGCAGTTATAAACATGGTCTGGCAAAGTCATGCAAACAGAATGTGGAGAGAATCCTCAGTCACTCACCAGGAGGGAAGTGAGACCAGGTTATCACACAGATGTGAGCGTGAGCAAGCCTGTCTCAACCTATGTTCACCTTCCTCGGCAAGCATTCACTGAGACTTGCCTGAGAACCAATGAGTGAAAGTTGTGTGAAAGACGACAGCACAGGGAAAGAACTCAAGAAGCCCTAAGAGAGGAGGCAAGATGAGGATAGATTTGTTTTATAAGATATCGACAATCTTCTATGCCAGATACTGGACCTTTAATTCCATTATAACTCTGTCTGTCTGCCTGTGTGTCTGTCTAATGGTCTGCCCTAGGGCTTCAACTCAGGGCCAGAATGCTCTCCCTTAACTTTTTCTCTGGCTTTTTGCTGGTTAATTGGATTAACAATCTCACAGATTTGTCTGCCTGGACTGGCTTTGAGCCACAATCCTAAAATCTCAGCCTACTGAGTAGCTAGGATTACAGGTGTAATACGGAGGTCAGATCAGGCCAGCGCCATCATTGGCCACATGGTAAGTTGTACTATCTGGCATCTTGTCATGATAGGTGTGCGGATTCCTACAGGAAGGGAAATCCCGTCCCCAGGTGATGGGTGTTCCTGAATCCCAAGAGACAGGGGTGGGCACATGGCCTATAGGCCTGTCAGTCAAGTGCCTGGGACTGGGAGCTTCCTGTGACCCTGCCCCCTGACTTGACCCTGTTTAGGGTCAGGCCAGCACAGGTGCCATTTACACCATGCCACATGTCTCCATGTTTATGTCCTGTGTCCTGTCTCCTGGCTTGTCTCCCATCACCATGATGTCCCAAGTCAGCTCTCCATTGGAGTTGGATTGGTTTGTTGGTATAGTTTCTGTTCTTTCTTTCCTCTCTGGTCTGTTTCCTAACAGTGTTAAGGGTATTTGTGGGCTTCAGGCCTTTGTAACAACTGGCTGCCTGCAGATTGCTAATGCTCTAATAAAAACTCCAAGATTCGATTCTTCAATATGTGGCTTCTCAGATAATTTACATGTAGTGAGCATATTAACAGAGCTAAATTGTTGTTTATTTACACCTGTAGGTTATAATCTCTTACAATCAATTAGTTACATATGTGGACTGTTTTCTTCCAGTTGATGTTATGTCCCAACTCTCCGGCAATGCAATTTGCATGTTAGAGGCTGAGTGTCCTTTTCAGAAAGAACAAGCTCTTAAAACTCACTCCATTTTGGATAGAGAGAACCCAGTTTGTCAAGGGAGGAGGCTGGAAAGTTCTTCCACGTATAAATACTTTCCTGACTGGCATAATTCATTTTGAAATTGTGAGATGTTGTTATGATATAATATCATAAGATCAACTGGGTCAAAGGTACCACCTCCTCTCAGTTCCCTTTCTAAGTGTGGGGTGAGGCCAATATCTTAGGGTAGTGATGAAGGCTTTCTGTTTACCAGTGCAGCACACACACTTCATGCTGCTTCCTATATGTCCTGCCTCCCCTTTTGCCCTGCTTCCTTAGACATTGCCACACAGATCCAACTCCTCATTCCCCACTTGCTCTTTGTGCCTCTCTCCTTTTTCTCCAGGACTTCCCTGGGAGCCTCCTCTCACATCATTTTTACTTCCTAATTTAACCTTCCCTTCTTCACCTACCTGACACACACACTAATGCATGCAGGTGGATGCACACACATACATATATGTACATGCATGCATACATATGCATGCACACACGTGCACACAGATGACTACTACCAGCTGTACATTGTTAAGGTTGTCTTTCCCATCAGCCCTTAAGCTTCTTGCATATGTGATATAGATATAAATTCTTATTGTCTCATCCTTTGCACCTGTTGGTGTGCCAAGAAAACATTGTACAGTTAATGAATAAGTGAATAAGTAAAGATTCTCTGATATTTACAGTGTTTATAATTTGGTGAGCATACTAAAATGAAAGGATAAAAAGAAACTGAAAATGCTGATCAACTTTTTGTAAATCATACATTTTATATGGAATACTAATACTGAAAAAAAGAAGTGAAGAGCATCAGTTAGGATTCCTATTGTCAAAATCTCAGGTCTAAAAACGTCAGGCACTGGTGGCTCCTGCCTGTAATCCTAGCTACTCAGGAGGCTGAGATAGAGGGATTGTGGTTGGAAGTCAGCTTTATTTCCAATTAACCAGTGAAAAAATGGAAGTGCAGCTATGGCTCAAGTGGTAGAACTCTAGTCTTGAGCAGAAAACCTAAGGGTAGTGCTCAAGCCCTGAGTTCAAGTCCCCGCAGTGGTAGAAAAAGAAACAAAATCTCAGGTTTGAAAAAAAAAATGGCAGGTTTCTGATGAAATGTTCAAGGGCTGATGAGTATTTTAGGTCTGATGGACATGGACATAGAAAGATGAAGGCCTGAGATTCTGAAGACCTAATACTTGCCTTTTTTTTTCTTTTTTGTTAGCCTAAGAAATGCAATATTTTGCAGTTTTTCTGAAACATAAAATTTAATTGGGTTTGGGTTGTGGAAGTTGATTGCTTTTTTTTTTTTTAACTTACTCATTGCTTAATACAGTAACTTGCAAAAAGTAATAACAATTAAACCTTCACAGGGTACTGGAGCACAGAAAGGGAGGGAGGAAGGGTGAACAAATGCAATCATGCTTTTCAGTATTCACTATGTGGGAAATATGCAACTTGTGGGTAGGGGTGGGAGGAGAAACGGGGAAAGCAAAGGACGGGATAACATTGTCCAGAAAAAGAAATATACTCATTACCTGACTTATGAAATGATAATCCTCCTGTACAATGCCTTAATAATAACAATAAAATTGTGCTTTAAAAATAAGACAAAAATAAACTTTATTTCAGTAACAATATGAGATGAATGAAGAACGAAAAGGTCAATGAATTTATGGAGAGGAGGTATGCATAGATTGAACTTCATGGAATATCTAGGACCAGGTTGTACAGTCTGGGAGTGTTAGGAAACTTAAGGACTACCCTTCATAAACAGAAGATCTCATATGCACATACATGTTTGGTGTTTTACCACAGATGTCATACAAGGGGTAGATGACAACTGTTGGTGCTATAACACATCTCAATATTTTGTGGTGCACAATAAACATTTCAATGTGCATGGCTTCCTTAGGTGCTAGTGGCTCCCACCTATAATTCTAGCTACCCAGGAAGCTGAAATCTGAGGGTTAAAGTTCAAAGCCAGACCTAGCAGAAAAGTCTGTGAGACTCTTATCTATAATTAACTAGCAAGAACTGGAATTGGAGCAGTAGCTCAAGTGGTAGAGCACAAGTTTTAATAAAAAAAAAGCTAAGAAACAGTGCCCAGGCCCTGAATTCACACACACACACACACACACACACACACACACACACACACACACACCAAAGTTAAGCCAGAAAGAGCATTGTCCTGGAAATAGCACTGAAATCATTTTTTGAGGGACTCTAAAGCATCTTGACTGTTCTACCAAAGTGCCAGCCACTGTTGCCATCTTAATTAGACCAGGATGAGAGTAAACTAGGATGATGTGTATGTGTGTGTGTGTGTGTGTGTGTGTGTGTGCGTGCGTGCGTGTGTACATGCACCAGTCCTGGGCTTGAACTCAGGCCTAGATGCCATCTCTGAGCTTCTTTTGTTCAAGGATAACACTCGACTTGAGCCACAGTTCTACTTGCAGGTTTTGGTGTTTTGTTTTGTTTTGTTGGTAGTTTATTGGAGATAAAATCCACCCACACAGACTTTCCTGGGCTTTGAGTGGTGATCCCCAGGTCTCAGCCTCCTGAAGTTAGGATTAAAGTCGTGAGCCCCCAGCATCTGGCCTAGGGTGCTATTTTTTTGGTGCATCCTTGTCCAATTCTTCCTGGGTGGGCGGCTCCTCCCTCTGTTCCTTTGAAAGGCCATCACCCCTGGACATTGCTCTGCCATGGAGAATCAAGGACAGAGCCAGGTTCATAGGTGTGACCCATGTCATCACAGGGCCCCCACTCAGAAGGGCTTCATTCTGTTTGGAAGTTTAAGTCCATGGGAAACTGCAGCCGCAGCGGACAGCCACAGTAAGTCCAGAACTTGCTTCCAACAGAGCAAGAAGACAATGGGCATTCCAAGAACTCTGAAGGGTCAGAGAGCTACCAAATCCTGTAACTTCTCATTTACTCTGAAGGGGATGGTGGGAATGGAAAGGGAAAGACAGAGCAGTCTAGATAGAGAGGAAGATGGAGAGCAAGGCCCTTGCCTTTCAGTCTGTATTATTTATCAGATGGCTAAAGGAGCTCGAAGAATATGCACAAATGAAGAAGCCAAATATAACAGTTGAGCTAGCTTGATGCATTATTTCTACTGTTCTGGTGAATAATACACACACACACACAATTTGTTTCCCATGGCTCATATATGCACACATATACACACATATAACACACACGTATGTATGTATGTATATTATACATGTATATGTATATGTATTCAGGTATGAGCTGTGGAAAACAAATAATGTTATTTCAATACCACATGGCATGCCATATTATTTGATAACACTATCATCACAGGATATAAAAACCAGTGGTAGGGCTGGGGATATAGCCTAGTGGCAAGAGTGCCTGCCTCGGATACACGAGGCCCTAGGTTCGATTCCCCAGCACCACATATACAGAAAACGGCCAGAAGCGGCGCTGCGGCTCAAGTGGCAGAGTGCTAGCCTTGAGCGGGAAGAAGCCAGGGACAGTGCTCAGGCCCTGAGTCCAAGGCCCAGGACTGGCCAAAAAAAAAAAAAAAAAAAAAAAAACCAGTGGTAAACCTAGAGCTGATGGCTCACATCTATAATCCTAGTTTCCCAGGAGGCTGAGAGCTGAGCGTCATGGCTTGAAGCCAGCCCTGGCAGGAAAGATTTTGAGACTCCAATTAACAAGCAAAAACTGGAAGTGGATCAGAGGCTTAAAAAGTAGAGCTCCAGCCTTGTGTGAAAAAGCTAAGGACCTTTAGACTCTGAGTTTAAGCCTCAGTACTAGCACACACGCGCGCGCACACACACACATACAGTATGAATAGTAATAATTTTTGTTTTTTATTTAGAAAGACTTTAGTTAAAAACTACACACACACACACACACACACACACATACACTCCATCATGACAAGAAAGAGAATCACAGAACAAAAAGAACATGTTTTTTTTTTTTGTTTTAATACCTTGAATGGCACATGTTTTTGTTTGTTTGATTTAAGCACGGGGCCCACATTTTGGTTTTGTACTGGGTTCTGCAAATGGGCAGCTTACTTCTGTCACTGGATCTTTATGCTGTGAGCCTCTAGGACTGGCTGGTGAGCCTCTGACCACACTTGCTGTCCTGGGCGCTCTGCTTTGACAGAAGCCTTTGTTAGGGATCCACCCACTTGTATTCGGAGCCCATGTGGATGAGGAAGGAGGGTTTAGCTCAACTGGGGAGTCCAGGTGTATCCAAGGCAGTGATTTAAAAACCCCTCAACCCTGTGCTACTTCGCAAGTAGTGCTGCTAGTCATTACAGCCAGGCTTTGCTTGAAACTGCTGACACCTTGGAAACTGCTTAATGATACATAAAATTCTGTTTTTTTTCCGTGTGGAATGCCACTGGGCAAGTGGGTATTACTTATAGGTGTATAAATATTGTGCATATTAGCATGAAGAGTCACTTACAAGTCAATAAGCTTTCTAACTGTAGAAGAACAAAAGAGGAAGAAATCACAGAGAAATGAATCATTTCATAGCGTTTTGCTCGATTATTTCTTAACCTTGAAAAAAAGCAATACATTTCTATAAAAGGGTAACTTTAATTTTATTTTGAAGGTAATACAAAGGCAACATTAAATTAGTTTTCCATTTTATCATGTAGCCTTGAAAGAAAAAAAAATACTGCTTTTATTATAGAGTGGAACAGCAGACTTTCTTCCTTTTTTTTTTTTTTTGGAAATGTTATAAAGCTAGCGTTCATTGTCACCTCTTTAGCCCTTCTTGCACACTTTGGACTTTGGATCTGTTCTATTCTGATTTGACTCTACTTTATTTCCCTATGAAGCAATCATATGCATGGCTGTTAATGAGGAATGCACCACCCTACAACCATGACTTAGCAGCCTTTGAGGTCAAGGATGACCTTTTGCTGTGGCGGGCTGCCTGTCTAGGACAAGATCTGTGTTTCAGCTTCCAGTCCCCAAAGGATGAGTATTTTTGCTTTTGCTTGGCATTTATCTCATTACCTACATAAGGAATTTCCTCAGTGTGTCCCGCAGAAATGCAAACACCCAAATTCTGACACCTGAGAAAATTGGACTGAATCTATTTGTGAAGCTCCTGAAAATGCTCAATCAACTTCCTGGGAGCTGGGCACCAGTGGCTTGCGCATGTAATCCTAGCTACTTGGAAAGCTGAGAGCTGAAGATCGTAGTTCAAAGCCAGCCCAGGCAGGAAAGTCTAGGAGACTCTTATTAATCAATTAATCATCAAAAGACTGGAAGTGGAGCTGTGGCTCAAGTGTTGGCCTTGCGTGTAAAAGTGAAGGGACAGCACCCAATCCCTGAGCTCAAGCCCTAGGCCCAGCATGGACAGGAAAAAATCAACTTCTGGGCTTTTTCTTCTCTTTCTGTAGAGTGTGGGTATTGCCTTCTGGGGTTTGGTAAGACTCAATGAGGCAGCATATACAGGGCTGGATCGATGGCCTGCTGTAAATTTTCCATGTCACTGTTTCTGTCTCTCTTTTCTTTGCATATAAACCTTTTTTTTTTTTTTGTAGGTTGTGGGACTTGAACTCAGGGCCTCTTCTCTTTTCTTTTTTAAATTTTATTTTATTGTAAGGGTGATGTCAGAGGGGTTACAGTTACATAAGAAAAGTAATGAGCACATTTTTTGTCGAACTTTGTAACCCTTTCCCTTGCTTTGTCCCATTTTCCCTCCTCCCTGACTCTCAACCCCGGCCAAGTTGTAAAGTTCATTTCCAACATAGTGTCTTCCAGTGGTTCACCCTTTGTCCTTTATCTCACCACTTTGTTATTCTACTTCCTTCCCCAAATGAGATTAATGTATATACAAGGCACAAGGTACAAAATGAAAAACATTGGCAACAAGGGATAGACCAAAAGAAAAAAAGAAGTGATTTCACATAGTACAAGAACAAAAACCAAAGAAACAACAACACAAACGTCGTTTCCATATCTTGAAGTTCATTTTGATTAGCATCATTTTATATGGTCATATGTACATAGCTATTGAGCTATTGTGATCCTCTGATAGGACTAGCTTATACATATACCAATTATTACAAATGAGTGAGACCACGGAGCCTATGTTTCTTTGGGTCTGGCTTACTTCATTTAATATGATTTTTCCAAGTCTTTCCATTTCCGTATGGAAGGGGCAATGCCATTCTTTCTGATAGAAGCATGGAATTCCATTGTGTATTTATACCACATCTTCTTGATCCATTCATCTCTACTGAGGGGCATCTGGGTTGGTTCCATATCTTAGTGATGATAAATTGTGCTGTAATGAACATGGTGTTACTGATAGCTTACTCTGGCCTTGTTTTGTGATCCTTTGGGTGAATGTGGCCTGGGCCTTTTCGCTCAAGGCTCTACCACTTTGAGCCACAGTGTCACCTTCAATTTTCTGGTGATCACCATTGGAGGTAAGAGTCTTATGGACTTTTTTTGCCCTGGCTAGCTTTGAACCGATCCTTGGATCTTAGCCTCATGAATAGCTAGGACTATAGGCATGAACCTAGAATTATAGGCTACCAGTGCTGGTAGCCTTTGTTTTTAAATTTATTTATTTATTGTCGAAGTGATATATAAGGCTGTGAGTACATTTCTCATCAAACTTGTTACCACCTCCTTCATTTATCTCCCACCTTCCCCCTCCTCAACTCCCCCTCCCCAGGTGTACAGTTGGTTTATAGCATATTGTAGGTATTGCTGTTGCATTGGTTCACCTTTTTCCCTTTGTCTCTCCATTTTGATGTTCCCCTTCTAGCCTTATTTTTAGGATAACATTTTTTTGTCATAACAGAAGTTCCTAAAATTCATACTGGTAGAATTCTAATTCCAAACTCTGGGTCTTTTCCAAGTAACATCTGTCCCCAGACTCTGGGTTTGTGTGTCTCTAGCAAGTTAGCAAGGTCTCCATAACCACAAAGGAGGCCTTGCTATACATGTATTATGCAAATTAATCTCCATGTTTGTACATAGTCCTTGTTTTTCAAGCTCTTTTATACCATCATTCTGTAAATCTTTTTCTTTCCTTTCCTTTCTTTCTTTCTTTCTTTCTTTCTTTCTTTCTTTCTTTCTTTCTTTCTTTCTTTCTTTCTTTCTTTCTTTCTTTCTTTCTTTCTTTCTCTCTCTCTCTCCCTCCCTCCCTCCCTCCCTCCCTCCCTCTCTCTCTCTCTCTCTTTCTTTCTTTCTTTCTTCCTTTTTTGGTGTAGATACTGGTGCTTGAAGTCAGGGCCTGGGGGCTATAACCTTAGCATTTTCATCCAAGGCTAGCACTCTACTGCATGAGCCACTCCTTTATTTCTTGCTTTTTGGTGGTTAATTGGATCAAGAGTCTCACAGAGTTTCCTGCCTGGACTGGCTTTGAACTGAGTTCTTCAGATCTCAGCCGCCACAGTAGCTGGGATTACAGGTATGAGACACCAGCACTCCAGTGTAAATTTATTTGCAACTGATTCTTGGTTTTCCAGAGTTTTGTTTGCCCATCACTGCTGCAGTAAGCATATTATAAATCATCTCTATCTGTGTTGGAACATTCCAAGAAGAATAGTTGCTAAATTAATTAAAGGCAATATTTATTTTTAACTTGTGTGTGTGCGTGCTGGTCCTGTTGCTTGAACACAGGGCCTGGGCACTGTCCCTGAGCTTTTGTGTCTAAGGCTAGTGCTTTTCCAATTGAGCCACAGTTCCACTTCCAGCTTTTTGGTGGATAATTGAAAATAAGAGTCTCACGGACTTCCCTGCTACAGCTGGCTTTGAATAGGGATCCTCAGATCTCAACCTCCTGAGTAGCTAGGATTACAGGTGTGAGCCACCAGTTATAGACTTATTTTTAACTTGATTGCTTTCTGTGTTTCTTCTCCATCTCCAGCTCTACTACAAAATTATTTAGTATAAAGCTTCAATTTAAAAATGTTTATTAGCTGGGCACTGATGGCTTACACTTATAATCCTAGCTACTCAGGAGGCTGAGATGTGAGGACTGTGGTTCAAAGCCAGCTCAGGCCAGAAGCCAGAAGTCTGTGAGACTCTTATCTCCAATTAACCATCAGAATACTGGAAGTGGAGCCATGGCTCAAAGTGATAGAGCATCAGCCTTGAGCAAAAGAGGTCAGGGACAGCACCTAGGCCTTAAATTCAGGCCCACAACCGAAAAAATAAAATTTAAATGATGTTGTCATTCTACCTACCAGCTTGTTGTGGAGACAAATCTTGGTGAAAAGCTTATATCAACCTAAAATATTTGAGCAGAATTTGGTATAATTTAAATTATAATGTCATAATACATAATAATAAAATTTTAGCTGAGTGCCCATGGTTCGTGTCTATAATCCTAGCTACTTAAGAGGCTGATATCTATTGGAAGCCAGACCTAGCTGACAAATTTGTGACTCTTAAGGTTGTGTAAAATATTCCCAGAAGAAGCAAGCAGCACTCAGAGAGTTGGAGAACTCTCAGTTGGAGAGTATGCTAGTGGGCCTGGAGGAGTTCATACTTCAAAGTCTGAGCCCCAACCAACAGGAGTACAAACCTTTTATACTTGGGTTCCAGGTTTTAGGCTTCAGGTAGCACACAGGTGTTTTGAGCTTTGGTATACCCCAATGAACATAGTCTCTTGAAAATTACTTATAAACTGGTTCTGGCAATGTCAGCTTGAGCTAGTTTTGATAATGGCAAGTTTTCCTTATCATTATCTCTCAATAACTAGCAAAAAGCTAGAAGTAGAGACGTGGCTCAAGTGCTAGAGAGCTAGCCTTGAACAGAAAAGCCAAGCAAGAGTGCGTGAGGCCCTGTGTTCAAGCCCTAGTACTTGCACACACAAACCCACTGAAAAATTAAATTAATTTCATCACTTATATCAAGAGCAAGACCTTGACTGTTTTAGGAATTTGGAGAGACAAATTCATATTTTTAGAAGTTTGTAGGATATTGTGTGTGTGTGTGTGTGTGTGTGTGTGTGTGTGTGTGTGTGTGTACATGCTAGGTTTGCAAGGCTGGTGCTCTACCACTTGAGTCATCCTCTAATTCTAGAATTTCGGCAATTAATTTTAGATAAGAATTTCATGGACTTTCCTGTTCAGCCTGGCTTTGAACCTCAGTCCTTAGATCTCAACCTCCTTCATAGCTTGGATTATAGGCATAAGCCCTTGGTATCTGGCTAGAGGGTATTTTTGAAAATTTAAAGGTTTGTTTTGAAATCACTTAATATGTTTGGACATTTTTTTCTTTCTCCCCTCTCTCCCTCCCTCCCTCCCTCTCTCCCTCCCTCCCTTCCTCCATCCCTCCCTCCCTTCCTCCATCCCTCCCTCTTTCCTCTGATGCTTGAGTTGATACCTAGGGCATTGCACATACCAGGCAAGTGTCGTACTCCTCAGTCTCATCCCTCTACACTGAACATCTACTCCTAAAAGCTAATGTTGTAAATGTCCAACCTTCCCCTGGATCCTTTTCACTGAACCTGTGCTGGAGCCTAATCTAAGGAACAAAGAGAAGGCCACACAAATGGACTTTTCTCCAACAAGGCCTTCCCATGGCATTACACAAGCTGTCACAAAGGGAAATGATCTTCGGATATTTTTCTCAGACTTGGTAAGCTTCCTAAGTGGTTCAAGAAGCTCAGATTACAAACAACTTCCTAATTGTCTTTGAAACCACCCTTCCTATGAGTGTTGAGTTATTGCCCATTGAGTCTTATCCTTGGGTTTAACTGTGTCTCAGAGACATGTCCTGAATCCAAGGAAAATACCGAGAAGTTCTCTGAAAGCAAAGCTTATGCTTCTCCATAGGAAAATGCCATTATTACCCTGCTGCTGGGGAGCCAAGGGAACAATGTGCGCCTTTCATCCCTCTGTCTCTAAGAGTCCTCATTGTATCTGCCTTGTTGGTGAATGAGTTCCACCCCACAGGAAGTGACATGGCACAGTGACTTTAAGAATATTCCTTATTTTTGTTCAGTTGGATGACACCAAGTGTCCACCTTCATAACAAGAAGGTCATGGTAACCCGCATCCCAGGGGTGGAGGTTCCTTAATCCTCTGATTGGCTCATCTGAATGAACCTTTGCACTCGCAGACATGCCACATTAAAATCATGTGGCCTCCAGGGAAATTCTCTATAGGAATATTTTTTTAAGTGGAGGTAATTTATAAAATAAATAGCTAAACAATGTCACCCCTCTTCCTCCAGAAAAATTTGACACCTGATAAATAGAGCAAGTAGCGTATACCAAGTGCTTATGATGTGGCAAGCTTTTTGTGTGTTTTATTGCTGAGTTTTACAACTCTGAAAGGTAAGGACTAGAATGTCCATTTGTAGATAAGGAAATAGAAATGGAAAGAGGCTTAAATCGTTTTCAAGTTTACTTAACTAGCTCAAACTTGAATCCAACTCTTAAATCTTGGCTTTTCTATCACACAGGCCAGCTCTTAAATAAAGGGGCTCATATGCCTAGGTCCTATGTAAGATTTAAATATTTATTTATTTACTTAGCAGTAGTTTCTGTGGGGTTGAATTGTATGGCCCCATTTATTCTTGGTTTGTTTGTTTGGCAATCTACCACTTGAGCCACGCCTTAAGCCCTGCTATTTTGCTAGAGTCTCACTGACTTTTCTGCCTGGGCTGGCCAGTATTTTCCTGATCTCAGCCTCCCAAGTAGCTAGGTGTGAGCCACCAATTCCTGACAAGATTTTAATTTCCTTAAATACATAAATTTTTTCCCCAAAGTAAAAATTTTCTTCATAGATTAGTGATCAGGAATAGGTTCCCCCACTTCCCATTACCTTTGTAAATTATATAATCTTTCCATCTGTTCATCAGATGAAAATGAAGAGGAAGATTTCCACCATATTTGAAGAATGTGTTTGAGATTATATGAATTGATTCATAGGGTAGTGGCTTGAACGGACTTTACTTTGAGGAGTCACAAAGAACCTAGACAGAGATAATCTAGATTAACAGAAACTGAGACACCCAGGGAGCTCTCTGTGACTTTTAGCTGGTAGAGACTAAGGACAGAGGACCCCCCTCCCCCACTCCACAAGAAAAGAAAAAGTCAGATTTGGTGACTTATAGAAGCCCCAAGGCAAATGTCTCAAAATATCATAGGCCCATACGAATGTAGCTTACAGTTGACCATGGATATTGAATGAATGAACTGTACCTAGAACTTCCTTACTTAAGGATCAATGTGTATGATTTGGATTGTTTTAGCCATCACCTCTGAATCCTCTCTAGTTTCAGAACATAGCTTCCCTATCTCAGGGTCACCAATCCCTCCCATAGAGGCCCCCTCAATCTTCTTATTGTTAAGGTGTACTTGATAGCAAAACACAGAAACAGCAGCAGGTACTGGACACAGCCTTGCCTTAGAGGTGCTTGCAGTTAACAGCTAGTCTGACTCCACTTCCCAAGTGAAGAGAGCCCCCATTCAAATCTGTTGTCCTGCCCTAGGTAGGCTCTCTGTATCCCTTAAGGAAATTGTTCAAATTTCCCAGATTCGGTAATAAATCATATGGCCATTTAGGCTTAGCTAATATGAATCTTCAAAACCCAAGGTGAGTCATGAGGTTCCCCACTCTCTCAAGAAGGGGCTATATAATCCAGCCTGGAAGCTGAGCTCCAGGCCCCTCCCTAAAGATTTGTTCCATAGGAGTGCAAACCATGAGCCAATTCTCCAGTAGCCCAAGTTATCCAGAGAACATCTTCCTTTGCCAGAAGGCTAACAGACACCTGGAAGGCCACGGACACCTGGAAGGTCAAGTAGCCAGCAGGGTGAGTGGTGCTCATTCTCTGGGTGACATGGGTTCTATTAATCACCCTATATCTCCCCTCCTAGATACAAAACCCTTGTTATTTAAGATGCTCAATAATTATTTGTTGATAGTGTCAGTTCTTGTGGACAAGCTTTAGCCTCTACTCCTTCATGCCAATGGCTCTGTCTCTTTTTCCAGCTGGTAAAGCATGCCTACAATGCAGTTTCTTCTGCCAACAGCTTACATATGTCCATACCTCTCTTCTTTAACATACCTGTGTATGAAACAAACAAGTGTGACTATTTTTAAAGGTTAAAATTCTCTGAAAGCTCCTAAAGGAAGAAGCTAATATGAAAACAATTTGAAATTCTGTTTCTTGAATTATACCAAAGACAAGGACAGTTCTCGTACACAATGAATGCATCTTCTTGGAGAAGAAGGAGGACTGAGAAGATGTCTTCTCCCCTAGACACAGCATGGCTTTGTTTATCATCCTGGCTACTTGCCACAGTGGAGTCCCTCAGAGCCCTGAGGAGATGGGACTGAAGATGAATACATGCTTGTGGGTTCCTCGAGGCCAGGGTCTGATCGTTTATCATTTGTCTCTGTAGAAGCAGCGATGTGGCAGGTGTTTGATAATCTTTCTTTAACAGAACCATAGCAAGAAAGAGCCACAGTGTAAGGCCCAGTCTGAAGATATTCTGTATGGAATGGAATAGGATTCTGAGTGCTGGAGTGTTAGGACAAAGAGGTTCTCAAAGGACAATCAGTAGTTTAGCTGGGAACTGGCTGAATGATCATACCTTTCTGGAAGACCAGAGCCTGGTAGAGACTTAGTTCTTATTTGGAGCAAAGAATATGTCTACTGTAAATAGGCACCCAGATTCCTTGGGCCCTGACACCCACTGACCTTATTTCCTATTGATGGTGTCTAGGGGGACAGATTCATTTTCTCTGTCCAGTAAAGAACAAAAAGGCTCCCCTCTCCCTTGGGAGATAGGGCCCCACCAATAAACTTCCTTATAAACCTTTAAAAAAAAGAATGAAAAGGCAGGAGAGTATTTCAAATAAACACAATAAGTGTATTTGAAAGTGGGAAGAAATCCATAAAAGAAAGTAGTAAGACTAGGGGAATCTTCTTAAATGGCAATTACTAGAGTAGGGGGCTCCTCCCATATCTCTTCCCCTGGGCTTTTTCACAAATTGCTTCATGACTTGTGTATGTATCACCCTTGCTCTTTTCATTAGTTGGGTGGGCACCCAGGACATTATGGGAAGAAGCATTTGAGCAGAATCCGGAGGGAATAAGAACCACCAGGTTGGGACACATGTTTTCTGTCATTCATTTTTTTTTATTCCTGTATGCATAACAGTTCTCTTTTCATTTTCTCACTATAGCACCGCAAAGGAAGTGATTTTTTACAGATAAACCTGAGGGTCTCACCAAAACCCAGATTGATTGTTTTGTTGTTCTCTTTGCCTATCATCTTTCCCTTCCCCAAGAGGCTGGTTTATTCAAGTCGCAGCCCAGGCACTCTGAATGTCAGCCACCTCCTCTTAGTACTGCATCACCACCCACCTCTTTCTGTGTTCTCATGTCAGTGTGGGCACAACTTAGTTCAATGAATTGGAATTGCTATTTACTTCTCATCTTCACACAGAGTAAGTCAAGAAATTTATCAGCTTCACACTGGTGCTCCTAAAACTTGGCAAGGTCCTCATGTATTTTAAGTGTTCCATAAAAGTGTGTGGAATTGGCCTAGCCTTTGTCTCCATACTGCTGATCATTACTGTGCATTAAAACGCCATGGGTGAGCTGTGAAATATTAACTATAAAATTTAATGCTTTCCAGTTTATCTTGCTTTGAAAAGCCAGAGGCTAAATTTAAGCAGTCCCTTGCTAGTATATTTATTTGCAATTAGAGTGAGGATTTTTCAGAAAAAAAAAAGAAAAAACTCAACCTATGAGTTTATTTGGTCTACCCCCCAACCTCCCTCCGTAACTCCCCAAATCATTTTCTGGAAGGATGGTACCTCAGAGCTGAGATCAAAGATAATTGTGCCTGTCTTAGAAACCCCCAGGTTATTTTTAAGTAAAACAAAATAGGATGATTAGAAAAGATTATGTTTGGAAATATAATTATTTCCTAACTTCTGAGCACATGCCTTGAGAGTGCTTCTTTGAATACATGCACTGACAAATATGCCATTAAAGGATAGACTTGTTTACAGCAGAAACATTTCAGTGCAACAAGGTTATATACTCAAGACTTTCCTAAGGTGTAGTATAATTATATACTGTAATTTCAAAATTTCTGATTACAAAAAATCCACATATGAATTCTAATGATGATTTGCAAAGCTTACATATTAAAATATGTCCAATTTAATATAAAATGAACCAAAGTTAGGATATCTAAACTGGAGAACCAGGTTGATGACTTCTTGATAAAGGGGCTGATAGGATAAATTTATAAAATAAGTAGTGGAAATAAATATTGCCTTTTATAACTCACCAAAATGTAATCAAACATGCTTTCATATATCTCCACTGTAGACAATGCACTGTGGCTGACCACTGTTACTTGAGATATCTTAGGCCACCTCTCAGAAATGTAAGAAAGATAACTCACCTTTCATGGGAATAATTAGATGGGGGAAGATACCAATTATTCAGAGACATTGTAAGGATGATTGCTTGTCATTTACTCATTATTCCACAGGTATAGCTTTCCAGTAAATTCGGGTCATCACCTAAGCTCTGTTAATAGTAGGAGGTCAAGATCTCAAAGTAAAAACATACTAATAACATGGCAGGGCTCCAAAGAACTGTCTGACAGACCTGTTAGTCTTGAATCATGACACCTACGTTCCCAAATTCTAGAACTGAAAAAAAAAGGGGGCTTATGTGGTGTTATAGTTTGAATACGAAATGTCTACCAGAGGCTCATATATTAAAGCCCAGGTCCTCCACTGATAGCTCTATTTTGACAGGTTCAAGAAAGTTTAGGATGTGGGGCCTAGCTGGAGGGAGTAAGTTCTTGGGGGTGAGTCATTGGAAACACTGTCCTTATCCCCTTTCTCTTTTTCTCTCTGCATCCTGTCTGCCATGAGACAAACTCCTCAGCTTTGCTGGTCACTCCTATTAGGTACCAAGTACATGAGTCAAGTAATCTCAGACTTAACTCTGACACCATGGGTCAAAATAAATCTTGCCTCCCTTAAGTTTTTATGTCACGTATTTCACTGGAGTGACACAAGAGCTAACTAAGATACGTGGACTGACTTGACTGAAAGGATGTGGAAAGTTTCCGTTAATAAGATTTTTCAGTATGTATTGTCTCAGGATTCAATCCTTGCACCATGCAGGACAAAGAAGCAGACTGCATGGTTCTTGATCTACCATAACATAGGTGCTAATTTGGAAGACACCGCTCGTATATTAATGTTTCAAGAACAGTGAATGTAATCTGAGCTCAGAAAGTGTCATGGGAGATTAGGAAGTACCAAGGAGATTCTGGAGGTATGAAAATGGGTCAGTTGTTCCTGCTTGCCTGAGGCTAGTTTCCAGGTAAAAGATTGTGAAAATGTAGATTGCAGGATGTGCTTTTGCTTTGTGGTCTTGATGAAAACCTTGATTACAAAGAGAAACATCTCTGGCCTCTGTTGATAAGGTTGATTACATGATGCCAAATGGAACTTTTGCTTCCATTTTGATCCAGAGACCCCTTGCCTAGGAATAGCAAGAACCTAGGTCTTCAAAAACCTTGTTCTGACAAATAGGCCCTCAGCTGTTCTGCCAAAAAAAAATTTTTTTTTTAACACAGAAGGGCTACCAAGCATGTAGTATGGGAGAATTAGGTTGAGAAAAACACATTTGAAGACAAAATTTTTTAATTGCCAAGTTTGAGAGAGCAGGATGAAGCAGCTCTGATTTCAGATGTTTCCAGGAACATGCACATCCAAAAACAAGCCAGAAATTTAGAGAGCAGACTCCTGGTGAGATTCCCAATGGAGCAAAAATAAATAATAAACAAACAATAACAACAAAATAATGCAGGAGTTTGCTTCATTTTGACATGCCTATTATAAATATTCTAAAATAAAGCATGAATTCAAATGCACATTGTTTAAAAACAAAAGCAACAGCCCAGGAAAGATCTTATTACTAAGAACTTGCCTTTCCATTCAGGAACAGCCCAGTGTTATAAAGGATGTTCTACTCCCTGCACTGAGCTGTGTTCTCATTGACATTCATGCCAGGCACTCCCACTGAAGTCAACGTATGGGGGAGAGCATTGATCCCAGCCTGAGAGTTTGCACCCAGGAAAGGTTGCCATGGCGCACGCCCACTGCCTCTTGAAGAAGGGAATATTTGCTTACCGGATGTCAGGCTTCATGATTATAAAAATCTCCTTCTTTCTTCATTGGAGGAATAGCTGACATTTTCTTCTGCTAAAGGCTGCAAATTGGAGACAACCAGGGGAAAGGAAGGTTCATAGAAAAAGAGAAGAAAAAAAACTTTTTTTTACAACATCTTTTATAAGCCGTGACAATTGCATCTTGATAATTATTCATATAGTTTCAGAGGTTTCAGGAGTTCAAACAGAGGGAGCATGATTCATAAAATTTAAATAGTAGCAGGTAAAGTCAGATCTGTGACAGGAGCAGGAGGCTGCCACAGTGCAATTAGAGATTTCTAGATCATTGGGCAGGGAGGGTGAAACTCATTAAAGCAGCTGTAGCTTCAAGTAGCGGCCTTGCTCAGAAGGCTTTAAAATATTCTTGAATGATTTACTCAGATGGAGATCCAACTCTCTGAGTAAAGAGTTGTTAATTGATCTCACAATGTGAATGTTGGGGCACAAAACTTAGAAAAAATATTCATGCTATGATTCCAAGAAAAAAAACAGAAAATGACCCCAGATATCTTTTCCAAATAACAGTAAGCACATGTAGAAACTGCTTTAGACAATGACCTGAAGCTTCTCATTTTTATTATTGTCATTTACAGGTAGGAACATTGCAGTGGGAAGTTTAGGAACTTGTCTAAATCTATACACAGATAAGTGGCATAACAAGAGATCTCAACTCAAGTTTTATAAGGCCCAGAATCTGAAATCTGAGAAGTCTGTGGATGATATACATTATGTTCTGATTAGAAAGAATGCTACGTCGTGGGTAGGGACAGGAGGGAAAAACTGGGAGAGTAAGAGGGAAGGGGTAATATTGTCCAAAAAGAAATGTTCTTGTTATGCTAAGTGAAATGAACTCCAATATTTAGGAACAGGAGTTTTTTCATTAGTGTTGTTATTTTTCTTGTACTATGTGAAAGTATTTCCTTTTTCTTTTTCTTTTCTTTCCCCTGGTTTATCCACTGTCATCACTGTATTTGATTTTGGTACCCTGTGTATTGTATATGTGTTTATCTAAATTAGAGAAGGGAAGGGGAACATTAAAATGGAGAGATAAAGGACAAAGGGCGAACCAACGTAACTACGATGTTCACAAGACAATATGTTAGAAATTAACTGTACAACTTGGAGTGGGGAAAAGAAAGGGGGAGAAAAATGAGGGAGGGGGTAACAAGTTTGACAAAAAATGTACTCACTACCTTATGTATGTAACTGTAACCCCTCTGTACATGACCTTTATAATAACAATAAAACATTTACAGGGGCTGGGGATATGGCCTAGTGGCAAGAGTGCTTGCCTCGTATACTTGAAGCCCTGGGTTCGATTCCCCAGCACCACATATATAGAAAATGGCCAGAAGTGGCGCTGTGACTCAAGTGGCAGAGTGCTAGCCTTGAGCAAAAAGAAGCCAGGGACAGTGCTCAGGCCCTGAGTCCAAGGCCCAGGACTGGCAAAAAATAAATAAATAAATAAATAAAAAATTTACAAAAAAGAATGCTATAGGTAATAGTGCATTGCTTGGAAAAGCAAGTTCTTAGTATTGAGATCTTTCCTTGTGAAACTAGAAACATTTCTAATAGTGTTTTTGTTGCTATTGCAATATAGCTATGAACAAGAAGAGAACATGAAGACAAAGGAGGTAGGAGGGAAAGCATGAAGATGTGAAGGAGGAAAAGAAAAGGGAGAGAAAAATGATCAAAGTTGAAAAAAGGAGAAATGATAGAAAGTATCTAGCATTAGGATTAATGTGCTTAGCCCAGGATTATGAGCCTGACTATTTCATTGTGCAGCTGGATTTCTCAGACCATTGTGCAACAGATTACATTACTCTGATCAAGATGACATTCTTGACCATAGGACATAACTTGCTGCTTCTAATTCCTACTAGTCAGAAGTGTTCCCTTCTCTAGTAAATCCCATCCCCACCTACATCGCCCTCATTTCTGTCCTTCAATCCTCACATCAAACAGAGCTCATTCTGACAAATTTTTTTTATGTGTTTGATGGTCCTGGGGCTTGAACTCAGGTCCAGGCTCTGAGCTATTTTTTGCTCAAATGGCACTCTGCCACTTGAGCCACAGCCCCACTACTGGCTTTTTGGCGGTTTATTGGAAATTAGAATCTCATGGGCTGTCTTGCCCTAGCTAGCTTTGCACTGTAATCTCCAGATCCCAGTCTCTTGAATTGCTAGATTATAGGCAGGAGTCACTTGGCTGACAACTTTTTTTGTGCATGTGTGGTGGTTACTTAGGTTTCACAGTCTCACTTGGCTTTTCACCCAAGGCTGTCACTCTACCACTTAAGCCACCGCTTCACTTCTGTTTTGTTTTTACTGGTTAATTGGAGGTAATAGTCTCATGGACTTTTCTGCCTAGGCTGGCTTTGAACCATGATTTCCAGATCTCAACCTCCTGAATAGCTAGTTACAGGAATGAGACAAGCACTCAGCTTCATATCTTTGCTGCTGATTTTCACTCTTCACAATATTTGTAACACTTTGTGGGAACAGGATATTATGGTTTGACTACTTCCAGACAATGTCAAGTTCAAATCACTCTTTTAAAAATAGGGTACAGGGCTGGGAATATGGCCTAGTGGCAAGAGAGCTTGCCTCATATACATGAAGCCCTGGGATCGATTCCCCAGCACCACATATATAGAAAACGGACAGAAGTGGCGCTGTGGCTCAAGTGGCAGAGTGCCAGCCTTGAGCAAAAGGAAGCCAGGGACAGTGCTCAGCCCCTGAGTTCAAGACCCAGGACTAGCAAATAAATAAATAAATAAATAAATAAATAAATAAATAAATAAATAAATAAATAAATAAATAAAATAAAAAAATACAAATAGGGTACATAGATACGAAGTATGCCCAACATTGCCAGCTAGATGTGACAGTGCCGGAAATCAATCCTGCTCTCTGCCCACTCCTCCTGACTGTCCTACATGGCATAGAGTTATTATGTGTCTTCTCTCTAATGACACTGTCACCCTCAAGAGCCAGGGAAGACCTCCCTTGACATCTATGGCTGCTGCTTCACCTAGCATAGGGTTATGGGCTTAGGAAATGATTGACTGATGAAGAACAAATGCAGTTCTCTTTGGGTATTAAGAGTGTTTATAAAAAAAATAGGTGACATTTAAAAAGATTCCATCAATTCTGCTTTAATGCAGAATTAATATTTTACCATTTACCTGGGAGCTATTACAACTCATACATATTAGTGATAATCTTCAATTTTTGAAAATATATGTACCTTTTAATAATAATCTAAAGCAATGCATCCTCATTAGCCCTTTTTGTGTTATGTTATGCAAACAGAATACTTGTCTCTTTCTCGGGGCAGCAAGAATCTCATGTAATGAAAAGATATATGAATTTTCCTTTCTTACAATGTGTCTCCATCAATGGTAAATAGAGCAAAGGAGCATCCTGAACCATACCAACAAAGACACTCATTAAATGCTTGCTGGCAATTGATCAAGATTAATGTGTGGGTCTACTCCCTGGACAAAGTGCAGAGGAGGCTCTTACTTATTAAACATAACAAATTACAAGGAAATAAATCGGTTCATTACCTTTAATTGGAACATCCCCAATTGACCACATTATCAGGGTCAAATACAACAAACACATATGAGCTTTGGGCGAATATCATTTTAGGCTTACACATTTATCAATTACCCCAACAGTAGGATTAATAACAAGTAATAATCACATTCTGAAAAGCATTACTTATAGTGTTGTGAAACCACAAATCACAAGAAAATGCAGGAGAATGAAAGACAGGCTGAAGAGACACAGAGAGATAAGACAAAATCCTGGGTAGCCATAGATACATGCATCTGAAAGCTTTCCAAAGGGGAGGCTTAAAAGAGAGCCAGTGGAGGAAGATCACCGTGGTGTGCCCTGTTCTGTGTTGCATATGATCCATGTTAAACATTATCTTATTTAATCTTCAAGTAGCTTCATAAAGAAAGGTAGGTTTTTTTTGGTGGTATTGATGGTGGTGGTGGTGGTGGTGGTGGTGGTGGTGGTGTGTGTGTGTGTGTGTGTGTGTGTGTGTGTGTGTGTGTTGTTACTGGAACTTGATCTCAGTGTCTTGAGCTCTCATTGGCTTTTTTATTCAAAGTTGGTTCTCTACCACTTGACTCACTCCACTTCCATATTTTTGCTGGTTAATTGGAAACAGTCTGGTGGATTTTCCTTCTCAGGCAGACTTTGAACCATGGTCCTCTGACCTCAGCCTCCTGAATAGCTAAGATTACAGGGGTGAGCCACCAGCGCCAAGCTGTAATAGTTGTTTTTGAAAACATGCAACTATACTAAAATTTCAAGAAATGAAATCGTCTAAATGGAGCCTGGGTACAAATTCAGATCTGTATAGCTTCAACTATGATGGGCATGGTTGGTTTCCAGCCAATATGCAGCAGGGCTCACTGTTGATCTTTGTTCATAGGACAAAGTCATTGGGAAGCTTTGTGTTTCCTTGAAGCTGACCCACTTATTCAGCAGCAAGGGGGCAATCTTGAGTAGCTGATTGATTTCTTGTCTAGTGATTGGTTCAAGGACTGGCAATAATCAAAATCCAGACATAGACATGTGAGGATCCATCTCTTCTGGAGCTTCCTGAGAAGATTCCTATTGCTTCAGAAAGTGGATCCAGAGGAGACAGAGTAGCTTTAATCTTTGAAGGCTGTTGTCTCAAACAAGGAATGTAACTCATATGCTAATACTATAAAGGAGAAAAATGTTAAGTACTATATTTGGATCTCAGGGGGGACCATTATATCATGGAATTCACTAGCCTATTATGTCTCCAGCTCCTACTTTTTGTCACATTAAAAAAAAGATACATTTCCCTTTTTATTTAGACTATCTTGAGTTTTGTGGTTCCAAACATTTTCACGATACAAATTTCATAACTGTTTTCCTCACAAAGCAGAGATACAATTAGAACTAGAGAATGAATAGGCAGATCTCACTTGTCCAGGTATCTCAAGGGAAATCGTAAAAGACAGCAGAACAGGAAAAGTATGCCCACGTTTACAGTGATGGTGTGAGGCCAAAGGCTTAGCACCAAGAACTCGTTTCATCCATAATGACACCTTTCCTCTGAGAAGCTTAACAGACTTAGGGGAGAGGGAGCCCTTTGTTTTGAGTAGATTCTGATGAATGTATTTCTTTGGCCCTTTCGTTCTTCTCACAGAAGGTAGCAGTCTTTCGGAACAAGTCCATCTTTGTAGAAAGGAATAAAAATTAGCCAAGCAGGAAGTATATCTGACAATCTTTCCTGCCTGCCCATTCCCTGGTCTATGGGCATTGCTCAGATCATAGAGTAAATAAAATTACCATTATTTAGAATTGTTACTTGGAAAATGAGTCTTGTGGGTCTTGATAATCAGCAAGACTGGGCAAAGTTATTGCAACTTTTTAAATAAAGTAAATACTCCCAGACCTGACTACCATGACTCTGTACATGTACAAAGAGAGAACTGGAAAAGTCTCAATTGTCCATGATTATAAATCCTGAAGGCTGAAGACCAGGCAGAGTTTCTGAGAAATAAGATCATATAAAAAGATAAACATATTTACATAAGAAACAAAACAAGTGATCCAACTAAAATATATCAGTTCATTAAAAAGATTAGTTCATGTATCCTGGAAGTAATGGAAAAGAATAGTGTGCGTATAGCCGTTTAGATATAGATATGTAAATACTGACTCATTCTCCTGTAACTGTGTGATCTTTGGCAATTTATCCAGAATTTTTCTACTCTCATCATTGTCCTCATCTGTTAAATGTTGAGGGAACTGTAGTGACATCATGGGAGTGTTCTGAGGTTTGCTGACATCATTAGCATACTGTCTTCACATTTTTATCATACTTACATAACATCAAGCATCGTCCTAATACCCGACAGGAGTTAGGCGTTATCTCAGTTAAACCACATAGCCAAGTAGGTAAGATATTTTCTTCTCTTTTTCCCGTCCATATTGCAGGTGTGGCAACTGAAGCCAAGAAAAGGACAAATAGTTTTATCAAAGCCACAACTGGTAACAGATGTAATCAAGGGCTGAACCCCAGTTTGCTGGGTTCCAGGTAAGTAGGTGCACAGTGAGCATCCTCCTCACTAATGATCTTCCTCTGGAAGAACTCTCGTTTCTTCCTCACTAATGATCTTCCTCTGGAAGACTCTCGTTTCCTCCTCACCAAAGATCTTTCTCTGGAAGACTCTCTTTTCCTTAGGTTCCAGCCTGCCTCTCAGGCACAATTTCTGAGCATGGAACCGTTCTACCACAGCCTACTCATCCTTTACACAGTCGGCCTCAAATTTAGCTGGTGATAGTGGGTAAAGGCTGGCAGCCAGTTTCAAGCCTCCTTTGGTTTGAAAGGGGTTGCTTCTGTTGAAGAGGTTATCTATTCTCTTAAGCTCTCATGTTACCACTAGTAATGGCATCCGCCTATAATTGCCTCTACTCAGGAGGCTGAGGTAGGAAGATTGCTTGAGTCCAAGAGTTGGAAGCTAGCCTAAGAAACATTCTGAGGCCCTCTATCAAAATAATAACAGCACCAGGCACCAGTGGTTCACACCTGTAATCCTAGTTAGTCAGGAGGAAGATCATGGTTTGAAGCCATCCTGGGCAGAAGTCTGTGAGCCTCATATCTCCAATTAATCACTAAAAAGCCAGAAGTGGCTCAAGTCATAGAACTCTAGCCTTGAGCAAAAAAGACTAAAGGATAGAACCCATGTCCTGAGCTTAAGCCCTGGTATTGGCACATATCACAATAAATAGCAGCTACCATCACAATAAAATATAACAAAGTTCATGTTAAAGCTTGTAATAGAGGCCACTGAGACACAGGCTTCTACCAAAATAGAAATGGTCCCATTAGGGATCATTGCTATGTTGGAATGGGTGTGCCTTTTGCTCCCTGGGTGGCCCCCACTTCCTGGCTGCCAATCAAATTTTAGGCTCAATCCTTTCCAGTAGTGACTGCTGTTGTGTGTGGAGGGAATGCAAGAGTCATTTGCTACCACTCCCTAGCCATTCCTATTTCAACCTTGAACTCCTAGCAGTCCCTGTGGCTGGCCATTTGGGCTAAGTGGACCTGGGTGCAACTAGAAGTCAGGTGACCTGCTCCTGTTACTTCAGAAATGCGGGGAGAAGCAAGAGAAACAGCCTACCACAGCCAGGAGCTTGGCTATTCCTTCCTGAGAACAGGAGAGTGAGGTGGGACTTCTCATCTAGAAATGACTTGTGGGACCACGATGAGGTCCCATTTGGGGCGATGTAGTAATTAGAAGTCTCTAGGCGTCCCTTTCAGCTGTGTGTGTGGCCAAATGGAGAAGGATTGACCCAGAAAATTCCTGCCCTGGGGCTTGCTGTGTGAGCTGGCCCAGTCAGCAGAGCTGCACCACGCTGATGGCTAATTATGCCGTCATCAGAATTTATATGATTTGCTGGCTCTGAAAATCCTCTTTCTAACCGACCACACATTCACAATATGTCATTTCAGGATGCTGATACATGCCCTGAGTTGTGCTAAGCACTAGTAATGTTTACAAGCTATTGCTATTATCCTGACTTGTCTGTCTGTCCAAATAGACATGACAGATCTCTGCAGCCCCAATCTGTGGCAAACCGTTGGGCATATAATAAGTGCACAGTAAAATGTGATCAATGGAGTAAACATTGAATTCCTTTTGAGACGCAAAAGTTCAGATCTCACTTCATTTTCTTTGCTTTGGGAGGCAGTGGCTTGGTTTTAACAACATATGGATAAAAATGATGGAGAAAGCATATTATAAAAATTAGTATTGACTGGATTTTTTCTGTGTGCAATTCTTGGGGCTTGAGCCCAGACTAGGCACTGTCTCTGAGCTTTTTGTTCAAGGCTAGCCCTCTACTGCTTGAACCACACCTCTACTTCTAGTGTTTTGTTGGTTAATTGGAGATAAGAGTCTCATGGACTTTCCTGCTCAGGCTGGTTTCAAACTGCAATCCTTAGATCTCAGCTTCCCGAGGAGCTAGGATTACAGGCATGAGCCACTGGTGCATGGTAGAGCAGATCATTTTAAAAGTCCCATAGGTACTTTATTTGGAGATTCTCATTAGGTATGTGCCCAATATACTACCAAGCAGGATATCCTTTATTTATTACTTCTTGATAGATGTATGTGTGTCCCTTGCTTTGAGTCTCAAGTCCTGGACTGTTTGGGTAACTAAGTATATAATAAACAATGCCCTAAAGGCTATTAAATTACAAAAATGAAGAAAAGAAAATGTAAGCTATAGCCAAAGGAACCTCTGTAAATGCACACAGTTTGCTTAAAGACATCCATATAAAAGTACACATAAACTATGTTCCTGTGTTGTGATTTAAAAAATCCTTCTTCAAGCTAGGTGCTAGTGGCTCACACCTAGAATCCTAGTTGCTTAGTTGGCTGAGATCTGGAGACTGTGGACTAAAGCCAACCAGGGCAAAAAAAAAAAAAAAAGCCCATGTAACTCTTGCCTCTAATTAACCAGCAAAAAGCTGGAAGTAAGGAGTGATTCAAGTGATAGAGCATAAGACTTGAGCAGAAAAGGGAGCAGCTAAGGGAGAATGTCCTGGTCCTGAGTATTCGCATACATGAACATACACACGTGTGTGTGCGCACAGACACAGTGACACAGACACAGTCTTTCTTCATTTTCTCTGTACTTCTCTTTCTTGCAACCAGCTGTCATGGACTATTCATGGACTAATCATTTCTGCCTCTTATCCTTAATCTCTTTCACAAAAGATGTTTCTAGGGGAATTCACTATAGAACTGTCTCTTACTGAACAGCTAGTAAACTCCCTGAACATCTTTTTTTTTTTTTTTTTTTTTTTTGGCCAGTCCTGGGCCTTGGACTCAGGGCCTGAGCACTGTCCCTGGCTTCTTCCCGCTCAAGGCTAGCACTCGGCCACTTGAGCCACAGCGCCGCTTCTGGCCGTTTTCTGTGTATGTGGTGCTGGGGAATCGAACCTAGGGCCTCGTGTATCCGAGGCAGGCACTCTTGCCACTAGGCTATATCCCCAGCCCCCTCCCTGAACATCTTTACACATCCACTGGCTCTAACGAGTGTGCAAACATCACTGTTTCTCTTAACTTAATGAATGATACGTGAAGACTTTCTCTGCGAACAATCTTAGAATTTGCTACAGAAAAACTCTGAGGCGACTTTGAGGAGCTTTGTAATGGGATTCTACCAGCTGACCACATTTTATCTTGGTTTCCTTGAGAGAAAGCAGCCATGCACTTAATTTAGATATGCAAGCCAAGTTTTCTTTCTAATGCCAAGCTGGCAAAAATCATGGTCTTCAGTATTGGGTTTTGAATAGGAAAAGGTATCAGGATGAGAGTTTTGCAAATAAATATGAGATAAATTGATCTTTTTCGGAGTATAAGCCACAAATTGCAGGAATACTTGCTCGAGCTGAGCTCACCTTGCCAGTCACCCACTCTCTAGCAGTGAACCAAAAAGGTTTTAAGATAGAAACTGGACTATTTTACCATCATTAATCATTCACACTGTTCAAACACATCATCCAGTAACTGAAGAGGGGTTAATGGTAGCTAAGCTTGAGTCTGTTGTCAAAAGTAGGTTTAACTTTCTATGAACTCACTGGACACAAAGAATGCTGCCTGCTTACTATTCCAAATGTCACCAGCAAGGAGCAAAGGGATGACTACTAATGGTAATTAAATACCTCTGAAGCTATTTGTACCAATAACAAAGAGTTACTGTCAGTACTTGAATGAAGTCCATCTGCCCATTTCAAAAGAATGTTAACATTATATAAGTGATAAAGCAGACAGCAGCAACTAAATAAACAGACAAACAAATACGTCTGTGGATAATATTTCCCTAGGTGCATGCAATTTCCATGGTCTTTCTTTGGCAAGCAAGAGATTAATAAAAATGCCCTGTAGTTATTTAAATCCTGCTGTGGTTTGTGTAGCAATGAGAAGGGGCTTTGAAGAAAAGTTGCTACATCTCTAGTCCCAAAGCTGTGAAAAAAAATGGTTTCAAATTGTATTTGACTCTTTCTCTTTTCTGCATTGTCCATTTCCTAGATTCACTTTCCATTACTGATAGCTTTGTCTTTCATTTTCTTTGCTCTAATCTCCTTACATGAAGGGGAGGAAGGAAAGGAAACATCCTTACTTTCTGGAGTGAAGGCTGAAGCCCTGCAGTTCCTACTTCTTATATGGATGGACTGGCAGACAGGGTTCCTCTTCAGTGGACTTCTCCATCCAGCCGTCCAGAGGACCCCTGCAGAGGGCTGTATGGCTTCAGCTGCACACTGATGGTGTTTCTCTGTGTCTCTTTCTACTGTGACAAGACAACCTATGAAAGGATACCATGGGAAAGAATCAAATGGAGAAAGATGGTCTACACACTTATGCAATGTAACCAAGATCCTCAGGCAGCAAGGTTAAAATATGAACCAAGGGTTGTAACCAGGCTACTTCATTCTTTAAACCTAAAAGAAGACAGTTTCTGGTAATGCTAGGACTTAACTCAGCCAAGAGGTCATTAGTAGCTCCTTTTTGTAGGAGGTAGACTCACTTATATGCCTGATGCTTTAGTTCTAGTGAGGAAGAAATGTGGCTGGGGAAGATCACAGCAAGGACATTGGAGGTGACTGCGATGAGGTAGCTGGTAGTGAGCATTAAGACATGTGCCTTTACAGAATACTTAAGTGGGTATTAAGAAGGAAGCACAAAAATCATTTGGAAAACACAGGGACCAAATCCAAAAAGGAAGAATGGGTATAAAATCCCCAAACAACAGCTTATATTAATTAGTTCTTTTCATATTGTAAATGACAAAAAAATGAAAGGAGAAGAAAAGAAGATGAAGGAGGAGGAGGAGGAGGAAGAAGGAGAATTATTGTTCCACTGATTTGTAGAACAGAGAAGTCTACATATTGGGGCAAAGTTTCGAGATTGGCATGATTTAGGTCAGCAATACCCCCCAAAACCTTGTCTGTCTCTTCGTGCTGCCTATATGTGGGTATGGTACCAGAATATGAACTCTTTATGCTCTTGCTAGGCTTTCTTGCACAACTGGCTCTCTACCATTTGAGTCACACCTTCAGTTCAACATTTTGCTAGTTATTTTGGAGATACAGTTTCAAAGATGATTCTGCCCCAGCAGGCTTTGAACTACAATCCTGCAGTACTCAGACTCTGAGTAGCTAGGCAGGAGCTACTAGCACACAGCGTTTTACTCAGGTTGTAAATTTTATTCCAAGCTGTTTTTCCCACATGGTTACAAGGTAGCTGAAAACAGGGTTAGGGACTACATTCTTAACTTCAGAGAGGAGAGATAGAATGAATCTCTCAAACAAAAGGCCTAGATTTCAACTCTGATAGGACCAGTGTAGTTTAAGTGGGCAATGTGCATGAGCTTGAACTGATTAAAAATGTAGTGTTTACTTCTGGAATTAGAGCTAAGGAATCAATAATCCTAAATTGCAAAACGCTGGTGTGGGGAGCATGCTGCTACCGTGGGAAGGCAGACCATGTATGTACCTGACCCACATGTCTTCAGGCTGTACTGTTGGAGTATAGAGATTTCTCTCCAGTATACCTTTGTCCTACTCCCTTGACAGTTTTCCTGGAGGAGGTGTAGCTGCTTGTGTACTTAAAACTGTAAGGCTGGCTTATATGCAGATTCCTGAGACTTTCCCTCAACCTTGTGAAGCAAATCTCTGCAAATAACAAGTGGTGGAAAAGAGTGTATTTTAGCAAGTTCTCTGGGTGACTTTTACATCCATTCAAGTTTGGAGGTCACTGATAGCATTTGCCTGAAGGTAAAGGCATCAGGAGACCGATGTCTTGCTTTAGGAAGGTTTGAGAAAGTCCCCTTTGTAAACTATGTTGAACAGAATAGCTAACATCAGTCATCACCTCAGAAACATCTCACATTAATATGAACCTTATTTAAGATGATTGAAATGTAAGTCTTTAATTTACATAATGATTTACTGAGTCTATTTTCTTGGGAAAAGGAATGAATCTAGTTCTTTGGCATTAAAATACTTTTTTAAAAAGATCATGCACTGCCTATTGCTATTTCTAAAGGATGTTTTTGGAATTCCCCACATGTACATAAACTATTCCTTAACTTCCTTTGTCTTCAAGACATTGCCACACTTAGCAACATTTGCTGAGATGGGGGTTCCCCAGTACATTTGGAAAAAGGGCAAGTAACTTCGAAGTCACTTGATCTCTTTATAGAAAGAAGAAAAATATGTTCTTCTTCTCAGAAGGTGGTGGAGTAGATCATGGCCACTGATTAACTAATGAATTATAGGTAAGTTTTTTTTTTCTAACCAAGTACAATTTTTTTTTCCCCCAACACTGACTTAGGTAAATAACCTTGCCTCTATACTACCTTATTAGTGGCAAAGAATCTCTAGCATGGAGACCTTACGGAATTTCCAAAGAGGTATAGTATTTCAGCAGTAAGACTATTCATGAATTATGTGTGCAGATTTAAACATCATTGATTCACTCAAGAATATTATTGTGTATAATAGATACTGGATTACTAGATTCCTACTAAGTATTGAAGATACATCAGGATAACATTATATATTTTAATTATATTCTAGTTCTGTGCTGTTTAACATGACAACTACTAGTCATCTCTGCTTATATCTACTCAACTTTAACAAAATTTAAAAAGTAATCAGCTACTTAGTTGTATTAGCTAACTTTCAGGTGCTTAATAGCCGCAGATGGCTAGAAGCTACTGAATTGGACAGGTGAGAATATTGTGATCATCATAAGGATTCCATTGGACATCAATGGTGGTGAAATAAGAAGAAGTTGAGGGCTGGGGTGGAGGTTAGTGGTAAAGCCCTGGATTCCATCCCCAGCACATAAAACAAATGCAGACAAACTTAGATTCCAACCATGGCTCTACCACTTAAGAGCTATATAAGCTTGGAGAAGTTATTTATTTTCTCTGGAACCTCAATTTCTTAGAAACCTCAACTTCCTAATTTGTATAAAGGAAAATAAAGTAGCTTCCAAGTAGAGTTAACAGGGAAGATTATAAAAGATACCATTTGGAAAGCTTTTAAGGGATCATTCGTGGTGAATACTCAATAATTCTTGACTTTGTTATTCATTAATTATCTATCTATCTATTTATTTATTTATTTTTAGTGCCACTTCTGGAGCTTGCATTCAGGACCTGAGTGCTGTCCCTGAGCTATTCTGCTTAAGGCTAGTGTTCTACCAATTGAGCCACTTCCAGCTTTTTGGTGGTTAACCAGAGACAAGCATCTCACAGATTTTCCTGCCCAGGCTGGCTTTGAACCACGATCCTCAGATCTCAGCCTCCCGAATAGGATTACAGGTGTGAGCCTCAGGTGCCTAGCCATTTTATTTGTTTCTAATTGCTACTCAGTGGATTTTGTTGTAATAGAAGATAAATCTTTGCTGTGGTCTCCTTGTCACTCAGCTGACATTCGGGGAAGTTCTCCAGTGAGGTGTTTTTAGATCCTTTGTCTCTTTATCTGCAATGTGAACTGCAGGAGCCTCAAAAATGACTTTTGCAATATATTGTACTGTACCTAAGCAGGAGAGAATTTTTAAAACGACTCCTCTTTTTACTAGTGTTAAATTATAAAATAAGGGACATAAAGATATGGTCTTTATAAAAAAACAAAGTTGTTATAGGACATGGGTAAAATTCCTAGAATCATTTAAGGAAAATTATCTGCTACTGCAGTATAAAGAATAGTTTTCATCCTCAGAGCTATCTCTAACCTATTGGCAGAAACTTCTCCTGGGAGCTTTTAAGAAGAATGGAAGACCAATCAGAACTCCGTAATCAATTAGTGATGCCTGCCAGCCGCTGACATGCATTTCCCATGTCTATCAACCTTTCTAAAAGACTGATTACAGAAACCAGCAGCTTTGTTTTCAGTGACCAATGCAGCCATCTTCAGTACACTGAAGCTTATCTGTCAGAGGTCTAAAAAATAACCTCAGGCCTATTTTATTTGTATGGTAATCCTATGAACTGTTGGCTTTACCATTTATAAATATGGTATGAAATCCTGCCCAATTTAGATCAGATGACAGCCTCTGAACCACAAAATTTACACTCTTCTTTAGCTCTCATGTGAGTGAGAGGTAGAGGAAATCACAAGATTTGAAAGAATAAATATGCATGTATGAGTCTGGGGATGAATTATTTCATTTCAACGATAGCACATTGAGATTTGTCTACGTAGGAGGAGTCCACAGCAGCTCCCTGCGCTCAAAGGCACCGCTTTTTAACTCCAGTTTCTGTAATCCAGCTCCACATCCCATCATACTAGACTTATCTTTACAACTCACAAGCAGCAATAGTCCGCTCCAGACTAGCCAAAAGCCACAAACTACTCTCTTTATTTTCCTCTAATTGTTTCATGCATGTTGTCTTGATTTTCCCAACCAGATTGTTTGCATTTCAAAATCGGATTACATTTTGCACATCTTCTAAGCTTTCAGTGTGTTGATTATAGTGCTAAATAGGCACTAAAGGCTAAGATCCTTGAAGATTTGGGCCTTCTTAAGTTACTGGGACATAATAAATGTTTGTTGAATTTGTTTCTTTTTGCTTGGTTATTGAGACAGGGTCTTACTATGTAGCCCAGGCTGACCTGGAATTCACTACGAGGAGGATCAGGTTGGTCTCTAATTCAAAATCTTGCCTCTGTTTCCCAACTGGTAGGATTATAGGCATATACAACTAGGCCTAGATTGATCTTGTTTTTTATTGCGTTATTTTGAAAATGTTTTTATATTTCTTTTTTACCTTTAAGTAGTTGTATAACGGGGCTTTGATGTACAATATCAATGTGTCTTGATCAGTGTCACCTCTTCTATCATTCTCTCCCATCTCCCTCAGTCTCCCCTTCAGGTTGCCTGATTGAAAAGAAAAAACCAAAGTGTTATCATACTATTATATTCTGTTGTTAATTCATTGTCTAATCTGTATCAGTAAGTAACCTGATGTAAACAACAAGTATTCATGGATATTGAGATAAAAATAAACCATCTTCTACTGGCTTCTCCAAGGCAGCTGTCTGGGACAGACCCAACTCTCTGACTTTTATTTCTGAAGAGTAATTTATGGCATTTAATTTATGGCTAACAAGAAAAAGGCTGCTCTAGACAGAAATGTAGCTTGTAAACTATAAGTAGTACTTAATAATCACAAACGTAAGAGTCCAAACGCTTAACATACTAAAAAATTCAATTCAGAAACAGTTTTACTCCAGTATTGAAAAATTATTACCTCAATATTTTTAACAGAGTAAAATAACTACACTAAAACTTAGATTATTTTCACACTTTTTTTCTGGATTGAAGTATTTTAGAGTCATTTACAACTTAATCATGTATTCATTTGCTTGGGGTGTGTGTGTGTGTGTGTGTGTGTGTGTGTGTGTGTGTGTGTGTATCTGTGTGTCTGTGTGCCTGCATTAGAGCTTGGACTCAGGGACTGGGTGCTGTCCTTGAGCTTTTTTGCTCAACGCTAACTCATTACTACTTGAGCTACAGCTCTACTTCTGGTCTTTGGTGCTTAACTGGAGTACAAGTGTCACAACCTTTCCTGCTGAGCTGGCTTCCAATCCCAATCCTTTAGTATCAGGCTCCTGAGTAGCTAGGAGTATATAGACTTGAGCCACTGGCACCTGGCCTATTCATTTGCTTTTATTCTAACTAAAATCATGAAGGAGTTAAAGGAGAAAAAGTGAGAAGGAACAGACACAGGACAAGTTAAACATGGGCTTTACTAGGAAAAGAGATTGATGTAGGAATTGGTAAAGATTAAAGAAAGGCAACATTGTTTAGCAACAACCAGTAGAGAGGTACAGAAATGCCATTTTATACTATTGCTTATGACTAGGGACCTTCTTTCCTCTTGGTTTCATATTTAAGTCACAGAGTGGTGTATAATTTTAGGTGACTTATGTGATTTTTCTCTCCCCTCCTCCTCTTCTTCTTCCCCTTTCTTCTCCTCCTCCTCCTTTTCTTCCTCTCTTCCTCTCTCCCCCACTTCCTCCTTCCTTCCACTCTCAGATTCACCTGATTCTATTACATATACTTTCTTATTAAAAACAATAGACCTACAGCAAAACTCCAACATGGATATAAATCCTGGTATGCAAGTGTACAGACAGGCTTTTTTAATGGACAGTACACTAATACCTGAATACTAGAATTAAATTGTGTATCAGTATTCCTAAAGACAGAAATACTGTGGCTCTGGTCTTCTTCAACTCCCTGCTACCATTACAAGTCTCTGACTTTCCTGACTCTGCACATGACACACTTAACTGCTCATGACACTCTTCTCTACCTGTGCAACCTTGGTAACTCACATACTTCTCCATTATACTATTTGTCACCATGCACCTCAATACACACACGTGTGCACACACATGCATGCACGTACAAGTGTGCACACACACAAACACGCAGGGTTTTCCTTCACTCCAGGCTTGCTTTGTTATAGCAGGTGACATACTGTATCGTCACTTGTCAATCTATTTGATTTTTCCCACACTTTCTCATTGAGTACAAGGAAAATGCTAAGATGCTAGCTAGCACCTAGACCATTGTATGTATTGACATAGCGATTAGACCACTTTTGTTCAAGAGTCTTCAGAAATACTGAAGAACTAAATCTAGTCTTACTAGATTATGAATCCTTCTAGAACAAGGACAGTATCTGACTTGTTTATTAACCCTCAGCACCTAGTACAGTCTCTGGTCCTTTGAGGAGATGCAGCAATGCTTGTTGCAGGAATTGAATTGTTACTTTCAAGTATAATCAATAACTATAATGAGGCCTTTGATAACTCTTACCTAGTTATAGTTGGGATTGGGAGGAATTGATTTTTTTCAACAGACAATATTGGTCGTGTGTGTGTGTGTGTGTGTGTGTGTGTGTGTGTGTGTGTAGATGTTTTCAGTGGTTGCTTCTAAGACAGGGTTTCTAATAGTTGTCTGACAGTGACAATCATCAGAAGGGAATTTCCTAAAAATATACTCTTCCCTTCTCATCTTAAAGGGTCTACTGTATCTAGAACTCCAGGAGCAGGAATTATTATATTTTTGGTAACTCGGGAGGTTGAGAATATGATTCATTAGACTCAAACAGTTTTCCTATGTATTCTGTATACCACTTGGTTTCTGTGTGTGGCTTTAATCATTCAAGTATATATATATATATATATATGTATATATACATATACAGTCATGCATATAACTGAATATACATATATAATCATTTATATGCATCATTCATATATATAATTATATATATATCTACCTAAATGCACACACACACATTTTTTTTTTTTTTTGCCAGTCCTGGGTCTTGGACTCAGGGCCTGAGCACTGTCCCTGGCTTCTTCCTGCTCAAGGCTAGCACTCTGAGCCATAGTGCCCCTTCTGGCCGTTTTCCATATATGTGGTGCTGGGGAATCGAACCGAGAGCTTCATGTGTAGGAGGCAAGCACTCTTGCCAGTAGGCCATATTCCCAGCCCACATACACATTTTTAATATGGTGAAAAGAATGTTTCATTGACAAGTTAGAAAACAGGGCTGGAGGCATGACTCAGCAGTAAAGCACCTACCTGGCCACATGTTTGAGGGGACCCTGAATGCAAACTCTAGTGCTGCCAAAACAAAACACAAAACCTAACCAAAAACTTGTTAAGAAAAAAAACAAAACATAATAATCAAGCAAGTCCTTAAGAATCAAAGAGGACAATGAGAATGCCTTCTTTACCAAGGATTTGGCCACATCATCCCCTCCAGGGGAGTCTTTAATCTTCTGTCCTGTATACCAAGCAGGGATACATGTGTCTGACAACTCCCTGCCATCCCTGAAAAACAGATTCCAGAGAACAAAGGACATTATTAGCTTTCCGGTGGTGAGGAGCAGGGTAACCTGCAGAAACTCACAGGAGACAGAACAAACAAGGAAGAACTAAATGACTAATGAACACGACAGGAAACCCAAGCAGAAAAACAAACAGGTAGAGAAAGCAATGGTGATCAAACAAAAGGGCAGAATGATTCCACAAACCCAGGAGTCTGGTGCTCACCTGGGGCCCACCTGCTGAGCAGGTGAAGGGAGGCAGCCAGTGCTGAAACCTTTTGTGGGCTCTGGTTCTCTCTCCTCCACACCCTGAATCAGGTAGCATGGCCAGGTAGCCAGGAAAGCTGTGTCTATGGTTTTTATCTAATGGAAGACAGGAAGATTATTTATTATCAGGAGCCGGGAGACAGGGTAGTAATTACAGCAAAACAAAGTAGCAAAAAGGCTGGACTTTAACAGAGCTATGTATGGTCAGAGAATTAAAACTTTTGTGTGCTAGGTATCGCCCTATTAGAGGTGAGTGTAATGTGAAGTAACTGAAAATAAATATTTGTAATTTGTTTGCAATTTAAAAAAATCCCTTTTCTTGAGACCTGTAGTAAATATATATGAACAAATTATTGTAGTTTGAGCTTCTATGGAATGGGTACGCTCTAACATATGTATTTCATATAATCTATTAAAAGCACACAGCATGACAGTACTATTCTGTGGGCAAAGTGCTTAAGAAGACTGGTTTTAGTAACGTTTCTCTCCCAAGTGCTCATCTGGAGACTATTCAGGATGGATGGAGGTGTGGGTAGGAAATTGTTGAGAAACATTTTTTAAAAAGATGTAGTCATAAAAAAAAAAGCAGCACAACGTATTTGCCATTTTTGGATGTGTTTACAACTTTCATAGAGGAGGTATCTATATTTTGTTTTCCTAACAAAATTATATTTGTCCTATCTGAAAAAAGTCTGGCAAATTTTCTCATGGAAAAAAAATTAAAGCATTTCTATATTTTCAGATTGGTACTAGGGTTTGAACTCAGTAGACATAGTCCCTTAGCTTTTCCTTTGGTGCTTTACCACTTCAGTCACAGCTCCATTTCCAGCTTCTTTGGTGCTTAATTGGAAATAAGAGTCTCACAGATATTCCTGCCTGGCTGGCTTTGAACTGTGATCCTCAGATCTCAACCACTTGAGTAGCTGGGATTACAGGCATGAGCCACAGTGCTTAGTTATAACATGATGTTGGTATTTCTTCCCTTTCGATTGATAAAAGAGTAAAATGATTTCATGGATATGGAACAGGAAGTGAGACTGATGTAAAAAAATCAACCCACAAAATCTTTTTTATATTTTCAAAAATTGAAGCATAGATTTGACCCTGCCATTTCTCACAACCCATGCAAAGAGGGAAAGGGTCAGTTAGAAGATTCTGTACGTACAGGAAAGCAAAGCAAACCAACTTCTTAAACAAAGTGCAAAAGTCCAGGTAATAAGACAAGTAGAATCTATCTCCCATAGTGGCTTTAAATAAAACTGTTAATAAGGAATGAACAATACCTGTATAGCATTGTTTTGATAAACATTTATCAAAATGCCTGTTTGCTGGATTGTTGATGTGATTTAATAAGAGTGCTTAGTTTATTGTGGAGCAAAGATTAGGGTAGGTAAGTATGCAGATAATATGTGCATCAGAATTAGCAAATATAAAAATAGCCTTCTGGAGAGATTCTTTTTGTTTTTTTGTTTGGTTTAATAAGTATTTGCTTACTTAGCTTTTAAAGGGAAACACAGTGAATATATTTCTTCACTTTATAAATCAAAGTCCTTTTGGATTTCTCTACCAGAGAAACATAAAGCGATGGATTTCTTAGCCCTGAGAGTCCTGAGCTCACTCTGCTTGATTTGCAAGGGAAGTAGCAGAGCCCATTTGCTCTGGAATGATGTGAATCTTTAAACAGAACACACTGGAGGGAGGAGCTCGAACCCCGAGATTATTAAAACAGATTTGTGTTCCCCAATGAGGGGATGATGGTTCACATCTGTAATCCATGCTACTCAGGAGTCTGAGATCTGAGAATCAGTTCAAAGGTATACAGGGAAGAAAAGGCTGTGAGACTCTTATCTGCAATTAACCAGGAAATATCCAGAAGTGGGGCTGTGGCTCAAGTGGCTTTTGAGAAAAAGCCAAGCAAGAGCAGAAAGCCCTCAGTACCAACATGTATGTACACACACACACACACACACATACACACACACACAGAGCGAGAGAGAGAGAGAGAGAGAGAGAGAGAGAGAGAGAGAGAGAGAGAGAGAACTTCCCCTTATACATTTCTATTTTCCCAAGCTGCCCTGTTCACCACTGTGTTCTTGCCCAAGAATTACAAGTGCTTGGAATTACACTTCCCTTACCCAATCTATGTTTGTTTACAGAGTCCATACCTATCTTTCCAAGGCCAATCCATTGCCACACCTGCCAGAAAGCCTTATCCAATTAATGAAATGTCACTCCTGCCCAAGCTTTCCAGTGTCCTTCCCATACCATTGTCCCAGGACACATCCTAGGTTACAGTATAGACACTTACTCATAAGCTCCATTTCTCCCATTAGATCAAATACTCCTTTATAGGGCTAACTCTGAGCAAAGTATTTTATGTGTAGATGGACATATTAGGATAATATCTCATATACAGCTAATTGGTGCTAATAAAATGTGAGTGAAAAGCTTTTTTCTTTTTCTTTTGCAATTTCCAATGGGTTTGCGATTATTTAGAAATTAAAAGATAAGCTGAAAAAGCAATCTTTCCCTCCTCCTCAAAATAAAAACACTGAACTTATTTTGTTGGGCTTTGACTTAGTCTTTTTAAAGAATTATACTATTTGTGCTCTCCATGGAGTCTATTACATTTCCATTTATTCATTTGTAAGTCTTTGCTTACCACCCAGTTTGTTTACTTATAGATTTATAGGCACATTCTAGCTACCACAAAAGAGAGAAACCAAGAAAACTTGAGGGTCAAAGGGAGAAGGGTAGAAGAATTAAGGGGGTTGGGAGAAGAATGCAGGCAAGAATTAATTGTATATACCAGAGAATTGAGAAATATAAGGGAAGGAGTGGGTCAAAGGTGGTGGAAATGTTGAAGTGATGACATAGATCAAAATGTATTATACACATAAACTGTTTTGTTAAATGGCAAAAAAAAATTCAATACACAACCTAAAATTAAGATTAAGTAAGGGAAGGGGATTTGGAGGAGTGGGTGAGAATGTTGAAAGAGGTGACACACTGATCAAGATGCAACTACATTCATACATTGCTTCAGCGAATGGCAACTCCCTAAAGATAATAAAAATATTAAAAAATAAAAGTAAAATAAAAACACTGGAGAGAAAAATCCCCATGAGAAATGTTCTTAGTGAGTTGGTTCTGGCACTGGGGATGGAATTCAACTTTTGCTCAAGGCAGGTGCTCTACCATTGGAGCCACAGCTCTACTTTCAGCTTCTTGACGGTTAAATGGTGATAAGACTTACGGACTTTCTCCCCTGGGCTGGCTTTGAACCTGGATCCGCAGATCCCAGCTTCCTTGGTTGTTGGGCACACATGGAAGTCAACTAGCTGGCCCTGCCCGTTTCTCAGTCTTGGGGCCACATGTGGCTAAGATGGCACCTAACAACAACGTGCAGCTGCTACAAGTGTCTTTGGTTATAACCGGAGGTGGTTCTGTGGGCTGTGACACCCCGGCTCTTCTGCCATTGATGGACAGCTCATGCCTCCCCTTCCTGCCCATCTTAGACCTGATTGGCTCCTGTGCCTTATATTAGTGGCACGTACTTCCCCAATTAACGAGATCTTGTGCCGACTTGTCTTCCAGGCCGTCCTCCAGTGAGGGAGGGCTGGGTGCGGGCTGCCTGCTGACCCTTCTCCTTTCTTGGCTCCCCTGGGCGGGGGGGTGTGCCTTTCCCCATCTCTCCCGCCGGTCAGGGGAGTGCGGGTGAGGGTGGGGGGGCTAAAAACCCCGACACTTGGTAGCTTGGAATACAGGCATGAGCCACTAACATCTGGCTGGGTATTCTTTTTGTGTTAGTTTTGGGGCTTGAATTCAGGGATTGAGTACTGGCCCTGAACTTTTTTGCTCACGGCTAGTACTTTACCACTTGAACCACAACTCCACTTCCAGCTTTTTTGGTTCTTAATTGGAAATAAGACACATACCTACCAGCTGGCTTTGAAGTGTGATCCTCAGATCTCAGCCTCCTGAGTAGCTAGGATTACAGGTATGAGGCAGGGGTGTTTATTTTCATACACCCTAAGTATTGGGCCTCGATGAGGGGCTGTGGAGTGAATGTCTACGTGTTAACCTTGAAGCAGCACCTATGAATAGATAGGCAATGGTATGTAAGCCCTGGGTGTGCATCTCTGCTTTCTTCCTACTTGGAAAACTGTGAAGCAAATCATTTAGTCTTTTTAAGCCCCAATTTTTCATCTGTCAACAGGGAATAATAATAAGTCACTTCACAGAGTTATTGTGAGAATTAAATGAGATAACGAATGTACTCCTATTTCATTAACTGTCAGCACTGTGCCACTGTTAGTTATTATTATGATTGGAGCTAAAGCAATTATACAAATAACCTCTGGAGGTGCTCTGAGTGCCAGAGGGCTGTAGGTGGTATAATTCTAAAGCAGCCTTGCCTTGACACCCCTTTGTTATCTCTTTGTCACACTTTATGACATCCCAGAAGCACTCATTCTCATTTTGTCCCTCCCTACAGTCCCCCAAATGACCTATTCTATCATTTCCAATACTTAGAAATAGTTGAAAACATAGAAAACCGAAACATTTTCATAACGTTGTACTCCAGGGAGTTTGAAACTTTAATTTTAAAAGGCAAAACATTTTCCATTCAGTTTATGCTCTAAATGCTGTTATTCTTAGACACAATACTTGTATGAAGTCCCTGACTTATAAACAGCAATTCATGAGTGATCTGGGGTGTGTGTGTGTGTGTGTGTGTGTGTGTGTGTGTGTGTGTGTGCCTATGTGTGTGTGTGTGTGTGCATGCTTGTGCAAGTGCACAGGTCCTGTGGCTTGAACTCAGGGCCTGGGTGCAATCTCTAAGCTTTTGTGCTCAAGGCTAGCACTTTGAGCTATGGATTCACTTCTGGCTTTTGGTGGTTGATTAGAGATAAGAGTCTCAAAGACTTTCATGCCCAGACCAGCTTTGAATCTCAATCCTCAGATCTTAGCCACTGGAGTAACTAGTATTATAGGCATGAGCCACCAGAGCCTGGCTTATGAACTATGTGTTTTTAACAGCTGCTTTACAACAAGGACCTGGGCTAAATACTACTCTGAATTCAGACATGATCTAGAAGATTCATGGGAGACCAGTGGAGATCTCTTGGGAGATGGTTACAAACTTCTCTTTGGCAGTAACTTCGTAAGCCAAGGCAGTGAGTTCATAGGCCAGGTTCACTGATGGTGGCATACCAGTCTGCATGTTATCTGGGTACTTCTCTGGCTTAGATGCCATACCATCACTATAATATGAAAGTTTATTAAAATAGTTGAATCACTGCAGACAAATACTAAGAAATTCAAGTCAGAGCTTCGGTATAACTCTACTAACAGAGTGCTATGGAGTGAAAAAGGCTTGGTGCCTTTTCCTCTGGTTCAGAGACCATGAAAAGTCAAATTGAAATGAGAATTGGTTACATAGCAGCAGCAGCAACAGCAGCTAATGCTCTTTCTGGGGTGACCTGGGACCCATGTAGGCAATATTAGAAGTGGAAGTGGACTGCAGTGGTAAATGGTGCTGATGTCCTGCCATCATGGAGACTAGGCAGATGGCTGGTAGTGGCTGAGCACACAGGAGGGAGCCCCTCCCACCCTTGAGTCATCTTGAATGTTGGAAAGAGTGGCATTCCCACTGCACTATAGGTAGGACCCAGCCAATAAAACACATCTGTGTTTCTATTACTGTAATCTTCTCAAATGCTTCTCCCAAGTAAGAGCTTGAAGAAACATGGCTTCTTTCTACATAATCCATCCCTCTGATCCCCAGTTCTTCATGAGCTGACCTCACCTACACCTCTCCTCTTTGTTGCCAGGACCACCATGAATATACTATAGCCCCAGAACCATCTCACTTTCCTCCCTCCTTTAGTTTCAGCCTCCACTTCTGTCCTTCCATCTTTACTGCTACACCACGAGAAGGTGAGAGGAGCTCTAGAGCAGGTGTCAAGAGTTGAACCGGGAATTCTCTTTCCCATGGAAACAGTGCTTCCCAGCACGCAGCTTCCACGTTGACGCTGCCAATGCTGCCTGAGCTGCCCAGTGCTTAGTCTCCATCTCACGGTGCCTGGCATTTTTTTTTTTGAGCATGAATCCATATTCCAGCCGAACCACTGATTCACCAGGATCCACTGAACTGAGAGGCATGTGCAGAGGAGAGCTGGACTAAATCATTCTGTATACTATTTATGCATATGACTCTTTACTCTATATTCCATAAGAAGGGTTAAATTAGTGTTGGTTTAGTTAAGCCATATAATTTAGAGATCATCTATTTTAGCCAATAGAACCTTGAATTTCAGCACTCTGCTTTTTCATGCTTTCTGATATTTTCCTATAATGTGTATGGTTTCTATCACTGGATTCAATCTTAGATGGTTGTCATTTGTTGACGTAAGATGTGCAGGTAATTAATACGTTATACCATAGCTTGGTCAAGTGGTGATGAGGGAGAGTCAGGAAAGGCAAGGCTGTACAGGAGAGACAACAGCCTCCCTCTCTCCTCCCTGTGAGGGAGACAGTACCTTTCTTTTTCCTGGAGACAGGAAGTGGCGGGGATAGAAGCAGTGCCCCTGACAACCCTGGCACAGATCCTCACAGGGGACCGGCGCCCATCCCTTTGGGGTGAACTAGACAGCAGTCCAATCAGCCAACAGAACAGCAGAGACTCACCCATAGGGATGCAAAGGGGGGGGGGGCGGGGGCTATGAACACTGTACTGCCAAAAGCCATCCTCACTTTTCCTGGAAGCTTATTCCCACTTTCAAATAAACCTGGCCTCAGCTCTCACTTTTCCTGCTTTATAATTCTTTATTTGGTGGAGAGGAGGCAGGGCGGAAGACCCCCTAGGCGGTACCAGTCATATGGATTTGGTGGCATTTTTCTATCATCACCACTGAGCTCAATAGCTAGATATGGTTTCTTCTTTACTAAATAACACAGTATGTGGAAGAACTCAGAATGCTTTGGTATATTATTTGCAGGAATGTCTAGCAGCCTATCAACTTATATTGCAAAGCAGTGGAATCTTTAGTTGTTTTTTTTTTGTTTTTGTTTTTTTTATGAAGGAATCCATGAAGACGTACTGGAGTGAAAGCCCACGAGTCTCACCCAGAGCCAGGCCGGGAGCTCCCAGCCGTCACCTCCCTGACCCTGCATGGGCCTCACCTCCCACTGACCTCCCCTGAGCCAGGCTGGGGGAGTTGGTTGGTACAAAGAGTGACTAAGACAGGAAAGGTGGAGTGAGGGAGAAGCCCAGCTCTGAAAGGGGATAAAACAAACCTCCCTGGGGGCCTATTGTATGCGCTTTCAAAAGTCTGTTTGGATGAATGCACTGTGCTATTCAATTTTACATCCTTAATATGTTGTGTCTGTTTTTTAATAAAAAATAATAATAATTGGAGGGCAATTAAGGACAATGAAAGAGTATTAAGGAATACAAACAGGTGAGAGATGAAAGCATCTTTGAGGAGAGAGAGCAACTGTAGTATACTGTGATTGTGGCCCATCTTAAGTTTACCATTCATGTTTCAGCCCCAATGCATTGGGCTTGGTATGGTTGTACTGATCAATTTCCCCAAAGTGGAAGAGACCTTTTGCTGTTCCAAGAAATCCAACAGATAACCTGACTGTGTTTGTTCCTTCTTTTCTTTTAGCAAAAGACCAAAGCAGTATTATGTGGATTTTTTTCCCATTGGCCATATCTCTTGAAAAGAAAATTGATTTTCTACAACTCTTTTGGGAGAAAGTTTAATAGTTTTAGATCACATACATTCAGAATGATTGGGAGTTTTTCTCCTATTGCTTAAGTTATTATACAGTACTCTCTCACTGAAGGTCTTATCTATAGCAGGATTATAAGAGTTTTTAATATAGGCATTATATGGTATTTGTCTTGAGTTGTTAACTATTAGACCTTACACGAGTTAAAAAAAAATTATTGGCTCTCAACTTTTCATTAAGCCATTGAGGAAAAGGAAGCTCAGAAATGCTAAGTAGCTTGTTCAAGGTCACAGAAAAGATAGTGAAAACACTTATCCAGTAAAGAGTCTACATTGTCCCTTCTACCCATTCTCTTCCACACCGTGAATCACCCAAGAGACACACACAAGGTCTGAACAATAATAAATACCTTTGACCCAATACTTAAACCATGCTCTTCCTGCAGACCCTATTGTTTTCATCAGTAGTGTCTTACAAACACTGGGAGGACACTAGAGGGTGAACAGTAGTACTTCTTCAACCACAGGACATGGTGAGGTGACTCAGTGATAGCACACAGGAGCGGACAGAGTGAAGGGAGCAGAGAGGCTGATCTGTTCTCCTTTGAGGGGGGAGAGATGCTTCCCTTATGAATGGGGAGGAAAGAAGCTGCATTGGGTTTGCGCAAAATACCAGATCATTTTAACCAGACAAAACAGAGTTTAACTTCGCAGACAAGAACGCTATGAATCACTGGGGTGGTGGAAGGTGAAACTCTGTTTGATACTGGTAATTAGAAAATTGTGAACAGAAATTACTGTATAAAATAAACTTTCCGTGGTGTTGCAACATGAGAGAGAGACAGGTAGAGAGATGTCTTGGAACTTCTTAATGATTTAAATTCTAGCCACTTTTTTGCAAAAAGCTTTATGACTTGAAATCTAAATCTAGCATCCTGTCCCTGTTCCACAAATGTTAGAGCTCACTGGATAATGATCTCACATAAAGATTCGCCAATTATGTTGACAATATTGTAAATTAGACATTCATTAAATGCAAACTTATTTGACGATATAACACTGCATTCCCACTGGCTCTCAATTTTTCTATCTATGAAATGAAACCTAGAGAGATATTCTGAACAACGAAAAGAGTCTCTTTTCTATGCAGTAAAATAAGATACAAATTAAAGGCTAAATCACTTTGTTTAGCAAAATACTTTTGAACTTTTATTGTGAAGATTTTCAAGCACTTAGTAAGATGGAGTTCTATAATAAATGTCTACCTATTAAAGCATTCAAGTTTAGTCATTTGTAGTATTTTCCCTATGTGTACTTTTTCTACTAAACTTTTCCATGTAAATTATGGAAATCACAACATTTCATCCCTCAACACACTCAATAGAAATGACTAATAAGAATTCTTTCTATATAACAATCCCAGAATTTCAACTAATGCAATTAAAGATATTTCCTAATATTGCCTAAAACCAAGTTTATACCCAATTTACTCAGTAGATATTTTATAGCTGCGTTTGTTTAAACTAAGATCTAATTAAGACCACACATTACATTTGGCTCTTATGGCTCTTAAATTTCTTGCACTCCAAACCAATACCAATTCTCTTTTGTCTGCCACATCTTCTCTTCACATGACATGCTGACTTGTTGAAGACAGCAGGCTAGCTGTGTGTAAAATGTCGTATTGTTTATGGGTTGTGGTTTAACATTTTCTTCTGTTCCCTGTATTTTCTAAACAGGAACGTGGATTTCTAAGCCAGGTTAGACTTTAATGAATATTTTGGGAATATTTCACAAAAGTACTAACAATTCCAATTATAGTATATACTCAAGAAAAATGAGAACACATGGCCATAAAATGCTTTTTTGGAAGAATTTCATAACAATGTTATTTATATTCACTTCCAATTTATAATAATTCCAAACTGGAAGCAACCCAAACATCTGTCAATAGCAGAATGAATAAACGGAATATAAAATAGTCATACAATGGAGTATTGCTTAGCATTAAAAAGGAATTAACTTGTGATAGACACATCAATAAGGATAAGTCTTAAAAATATCATCCTGAAAGAAGTCGTTGGCCAAAATATACACAGAATACTGTGAAAGTTCAAGAATCTACACATTAACCTAAGATTAATCAGAAAACGTAAGAAAAATCAGAACATGTGCTTCCCACCACTGGCACTGACTACAGAGCACCATGAGGGAACATTCTGGGGCATTAGGGGCGTTCTCTCATGATTTCAGAGTGGTAACGAGGATGTAGAGATCCTTCCTTTCTCCTTGCCTTCCTCCTTTCCTCCCTTCCTCCCTTCCTTTCTTTCTTTTCTTACTTTCCTTCCTTTCTTCTTTCCTCCCTCCCTTCCTTCTTTCTTTCATCTGTCTTTTCTTCTTTCCTCCTGCCCTCCTTCTCTTCACTTCCCTTTCCCTCCCTCCCTCCCTCCCTCCCTCCCTCCCTTCCTCCCTCCCTCCCTCCCTCCCTCCCTCCCTCCCTCCCTCCCTCCCTCCCTTCCTTCCTTCCTTCCTTCCTTCTTTCCTTTTTCTTCAGTACTGGGGCTTGAACAAAGGAACTCATGCTCTCACTTGGCTTTTTTTGCTTAAGACTGGTGCTCTACCATTTGAACCACAGCTCCATTTCTAGCTTTTTGCTAGTTAATAGAAGATGAGAATCTCATGGAGTTTTCTACCTGAACCTGTTTTGAACCACAACCTTTAGATCTCAGCCACCTGAGATTACAGGTGTGAGGTCATCAGTGTAGGACATCGATTTGTAGAAACTCACCTGCTTTTACACTTATGACATATCTATAGCAATGAAAGAAAAAAATAGTGGACCTGAATACTTCATATTGCTTCTCTCACGAGGCGCTATTAGGACTATCCCAATATTAGTGACATAGATCAATTATTGCAAAAACATACAGCATAAAAAAAACATACAGCATAGAAACTTCAAACATATCTTTTAATTTGAAGAAAAGTATATGTTAGAGTATAAGAAATATTCCATGATCACAGACACTTTGACAAACAATTCTGGGTTTGGCTGATAATTAGGCTAAGCCAAGCACATTTTTCTCTTTTGTGAGAAAGAAGGGCAATCCGCTGGGAACAGGAAAGAGAACCCCACAGATCAGTAAGGTATAAATGGATGCTCATCCAAAATGCCAAGAAACTCCAGAAAGAATGAGAGAAAAGTTGAGCAGAGCCTTCTACTCACAAATCACAAAACCTGAAGGTGCAGCATAGAGAGAGGGGCTGAGGCTTCCCCCAGGTGGAAGAGAAATCTGCTTAAGGAGGAAGTGCCTCTCGGTGTGAGTACCTGGGCAGGAACTTTCACAGCCCAGACCCCTCTGTAGTCTCCTCTTTGGGGTCAACTCCAGTCACACTTTGACTTCTGAATAGGAAGGAAGCTGAAAAGGGTGGTGGGGATAGAGCAGCCCTGGAAAGTTCTAGCAGTCAGACAGTACTGAATGCTTCTCTGGGTCTGGGCCTGTGTGGTGTGTCACTCTGGTGGATGTGAGAATCTGATAACTCACTAATGGGTTTTATCCATGTAATTCACAGAGGATTACTGCTTCACTGATTACACTGTGTAATGATGCAACATCCACACAAAAATTCTGGAAGGTATCACTAAGGGCTGCAGCTTCTGAATTTGACTTACAGCAAACCCACTTTATTCATTGCTGTTTTGCATGTGTTTTTGATCAAATACCATCAAAATAAATAAATAAGTTTTTTAAAAAGAAAAAGAAAAATTTAAAAATGTAAACTCCTGGCCAGGAGCTGGTGGCTCATGCTGATAATCCTAGCTACTCAAGAGTCTGAGATAGGAGGATTCTGGTTTGAAGCCAGCCTGAGAGGAATAGTCTTATGAGACTCTTGCAGAAAGCTAAAAGTGGAGGTATAGCTCAAGTAATAGAGCAGTAATAGCACACCAGTCTTGAGAGTGCTGTCCCTGAGCTACAGATTTAGCCTTGAACTTACTGGTAACTAACATCAGAAGGAGGATATGATACAGGGACATAACAAAATGTCTATGAAACAACCACATCATGTAGTTTAGAGACATGCATCTAGCGGACCCTCATGAAGAAGATAAGAAACAGACAGGGATAGTGAGTTTCATCTCACTGCCTTTCATGATGTCTCTGAGAATGTGGCTAGGACCAAAATTGAATTTGCTCAAAGCAATCACACATATATAAAACCCTCTACTACAACACCAAGTGTTGAGCTGGCAGGCTCTGTGCCAATGGCTTGATTTAGACAAATGAATGGGAAGCTCCTCCTTTGAGCTGTTCTCCTTGAAGTTTCCATGAAGATTTTATACTTGTACATTAGTTTAGAGATGGAACATAGAGAAAGTGAGTGATACTTTCTGGCAAGGAAAGCATATGATAGGTTATCACCTAATAGGCCCTTACCATGTGGTAGGCATTCCTTTCATTTGTTTTTATGTTTGAATTTTTAAATTTTTAAATAGTTGTACAGATGGGTTTCAATTCAATGTGCCGGTTTATGAGTATAAGACATCTTGATTTGTGTCACTTCTTTCATCATTCTCCTTCATTTGCACCTCTTCCTATCACACCTATCCCCTCAATTTTCCTAGTTCCATGTTCATTTCCATATATAGATGAAATATTATGAATGCTTGCTACTCTTTCTCTCTCTATTTGTCTACCCCTACCTCTTGTCCTCCCATGTAGTCTTGACATTTCATTTCATCTTCATGGCAATTCTATAAGTGGTCATTCTCTCTCTCTCTCTCTCTCTCTCTCTCTGTGTATCTCTGTGTGTGTGTGTGTGTGTGTGTGTGTGTGTGTGTGTGCTGGAGCTTGAGCTGAGGACCTGGGCACTATCTCTTAACTCTTGTGCTCAAGGTTAGTGCTCTACCACTTGAGCCGCAGTTCTACTTCCAGCTGTGTGGTGGTTAATTGGAAATAAGCATCTTATGGACTTTCTTGCCTGGGCTAGCTTCAAACCTCTATCCTCAAATCTCAGTCTCTTGAGTAGCTAATATTCCAGGCATGAGCCACTGGCACCTTACTTGTCATTTTTTAATGATGAGATGGATGGAGAAGCATGGGAAGCTAAAGGCTGGAGAAGTTTTAGGTAGTAAGGAATACACCAGGTGATCTGGCCCACTGTGCTGACCTAATGTTGGCAGTGAATCCCTGTGCATCACTGGCTTCAGTCAGATGCTAGGGCAGGGAAAGGTCAGTGTTTGTGTCCTCATATTCAAGCACTGGCCCAGGGCCAGGGCTTAATACACCTATCCTACTTCTGCACCAATGTGATATTAACCACTTAAAAATAGATTTCTTTTGATCAATACATGAAAACCACACATATTGATATGTGATGTATATAATGATTAAATAAGGATATATATGTGTATATATATTATATATATATATATATATATCTTCAAACATGCTTTATGTATGATGAAGACTCCCCTAATCCTATTTTTAGCTGTACAATTATACAGGACATTGTTGGCATCTACAGTCACTCTACTATGCAAAAGCACACCAGAATGTCTTGCTCCTAACTCAGTGCTGATTGACCAACCTTTTCCAACCCTTTCTTCCCCCACCACCCCCTGGTCATGTGCCTCTGGAAACAACCATTTGATTCCTAATTTCTATGAGATCAACTTTTCTAGATATCTCCTATGACTGAAATTAAGCAATACTTGTCTTTTAATGCCTGAGTTGTTTAACTACACATAATTGTTCCATCCATGAAACCACTCCAGTTCCAACCATGTTGTCACACAGGACAGGATTACATTCTTATTTATGACTAAATAATATTCCACTGAGCATGTATATGGATAAACTATTTCTTTTATTCATTCATCAGCTGATGGGCATATGAGTTATTTCCATTGTCTGATTACTATGAATATGTCCATTTTTCCTCACAGTCACAAAAGTGTCTGGGTTTTCAGAAAAATGCAGAATGCCTTTCTAGAGTGTGAATAATCAAAAGAAACACCCCAGCTCTGTCATCCAGTCTGAGATGTTTTAGAGTACTTTAAATGAACTCAAAATGCAGTTAAGTAGTCTGCTAAAGTGAGCTGTTGCTGATGTATACATTTATCTTTACAAAGCTTTGGTTCTCAAAGTGTAGTCCTTAATTCCAGTAGCATGAATGTCACCAAAGAGATTATTGGAAATATAAATTTAAGCATCTCCTTCACAGTCACTGGGAGACTCTGAGGCTAAAGCCCAGCAATCGGAATTTCAGCAATTCTATGTGCGATTCCAGTGTGCCCTTCAGCTTGAGAACTGCTGCAGTAAATCATCACAGCACAAAGAACTGAAGTAGGCGTGGCTGTGATTGTTCAGGCAGTCACAGTGACTTGGAATTGGGAGAAGTTTGGCAATGGCTTTTTGGGTAGGGCCTAGTATGTGCAAACTGAGGCTTAGGGGAGTTGAATGTCTTTGCTTTAGACCACACATGAAGAGAGGAGATGAACTTGAACCTCATTTTCCTGACTCAGATTTGAAGGCTTCCCTCTTCTTTGGCTTCAAAGAGTTGTATTCAGTGGCAATCTCCCTCTCTCTCCTTCTCTCTCCCTTCCTCCCTGCCCCCCCCCACCCCATTGCACTTAGTACACACTGAGTCTTTCTCCTGTGTATGTGGGATCTGCCTAAGGTGGTAAATGAGCAGATTCCATTGCAGATGATTCATTCTTCCATGGAATCCCGTGATGCACAAATTGGAAACTAGAACTATCAACAGTTGATATTTTTTGAATGTCTGTAGAAAAACCCCAATCCCAATATCTGAAACACTGTAGGATGATCTCAGATTATTAGCTATAGGGCTCATCAGGGAAGGCAAAAAATCTTATTGATACTTTTAGGATTTCCATCTTTCTCAGTTTCCTCCAGATTTGAAGCATACTTATACCCAAGAAAGCAAGTTACTTAACTTTCCTACACCTTAGTTTCCTGGTCTAAAATACCACTACACTTAAGGATATGTCATGCAAATTAGTGCTTCATGTGAAGTAATAGTTAGTTGCCTAACTTTCTTTCTCTCTCTCCTTCCTGGTCTTGCTGACATCATCAGTATAGGAGAAGGGGAAAGGGGAGGATGGGAGATACAATGTTACTGTTAATAACTTTGAAAACCAGCACAAGAGCCTCTCACTGTTCTGTAATTAATGAGCTGATGTCTCCTCTGGTTTTCCTCTGGGACTGTTACAAGGGATCTACTCTGGTTTGTGTTCCTTGGATTCACATATCCTAAGCTCTCCTTTCTTACCTTCCTTCATGCCACAGGCGAGAGCCAGCTACAAGTATTCCTCAAGAAGCCCTGGCCAATTGAGTGTAATACTCAGGAAGCTGAGATCTGAGGATCAAGGTTTGAAGCCAGCCCAAACAGGAAAGTTCATGAGACTCCTATCTCCCATTAACCACCAAAAAGCTAGAAGTGGAGCTGTGGCTCAAGTGGTAGAGTATGAGCCTTGAGCAAAAAAGCTCAGGGACAGCACCCAGGCCTTGAGTTTAACCCTCAGTACTGGCACACACACATACAATGATAATAACTTTGGCATTCACAATGAACTTCAGTCGTCCACCCATGGGTGTACTCTAGTCAGTACCTCCAACTCTCTGGTAAGTGCTCATGAAGGCTTCTGGTTTGGGCAGGGGGGGTGGGGGGGGGTCTTTTGTTATGTTCAGTAAAGCATCCAAGAGGGTTTCAAAGCATGTCCTCTTTTCTCTGATTTGCTTAAAAGTCTACCCAAGCACCCTATTCAAACACCAGGTCCAACTGTCAAAATTAATTTTGTCACTTTTCTCTGGACGCACCACTCTCCAATAAGAATTACAGGGCTGGGAATATGGCCTAGTGGCAAGAGAGCTTGCCTTGTATACATGAGGCCCTGGGTTTGATTCCCCAGCACCACATATACAGAAAACGGCCAGGAGTGGCGCTGTGGCTCAAGTGGCAGAGTGCTAGCCTTGAGCAAAAGGAAGCCAGGGACAGTGCTCAGGCCCTGAGTCCAAGGCCCAGGACTGGCCAAAAAAAAAAAGAAAAAAAAAAAAAAAAAGAATTACAGAAAGGTAATCGAAATAGATGGCTATTCAACTCCGGGAGAGGGAGGGAAACACACATCACCTTTTCGAGGGTTAACTTTCTCAGAATCAGATATTGGTCCAAGCTATAGTTTCATGGCCCCCACCGGCTGCCAGAAGGGCAGTGTGCAAGGGAAGGGCGATGTAGGAGATAGGTGGTGGTTTCTCATGCAGTTCTGTTTACCTGGGAGAATGGCTCAGATTCATGGGGTGGCTCATCTGTTTGTTTCCCAGGAGTGTCCTCCTCATCAGGTACAAATGCCTTGTTGTTCCCCCTGTCCTGTCTGCCTCCTTGGTGACAGAAGAGAACGGTTCCCTGAGCTCTGGGACTCTAATGTGATCTGGGTAGGGCTGGTGGCAGGAGGGGAGGGGAGGGGGAAGGGAGGGGGTGGGACGGGCAGCAAAGGGGAACAAGGGGAAGTTAACACAGAGGGAACTCCAGTCTGTCTTGGAAAAGAAAGTGTGTTTGTGTTCTAGGGCTAGTGCCCTTCTCTCACAGCTGTTACAATATTGATCTAGCCATGATGCAGGAGTCGATGTTAACATTGCCCTCGTCAGTGGGGAAAGTGAGCCAGGGAAATGGAGAACTCAGGATTTTTTCTGATGAAGCTACTTAAGGAAACTAAATATTAGAATGGAGAGGGAGTGGGGGACAGGACCTCCATGGCTCGGAGTCTCACAGCTGATACAAAAGCCTTGAAATGAATAGTAATACCTGTGGCTTGTATAGCTCTACTCCAGCCAAGACCTGGAAACTTAACTGTACGCTAAGTAAAATCTCTCTGTCAGGGGGAGGTGATTTCAAGATACATATTAAACACGAGGAAATGAGGCAGAAAGATTAGCAGCTTACCCAGATTCCCATACCAACTCCTAAAGCCCCATTTATCCCATGACCTGAAGGTTGTGTGGAGTGCTATCTCCTGGGCACTTTAGGACACTCAGAGCTCATGGCTCTCAGCCCTCAAACATTTCCTTTATTTGCTTGTTACAGTGCCTTGAATTTGTACCACTAGCAGGACAAGTATTTGAACAAGTTATTGCATCTCTATAAGAACCCTTTTAAAGACCTAAAAAAAAACCCATTAATAACCATCATGCTTTGAGTGTCTACTACATAAGGTCTAAGTACTTTATATACAGTATTTCTAATCGTTAAACCAACTCTGTTAAGTGAGAGTTATCTTTATTTTATAGAAGAAGGTTCGGCCTGCGAAGTTCAAGATTTCCCACGTAGGCAGATGGAGCTCAGAGAGGTAAAGTGACTTTTTCAAGTCACACCGAGAAGGATATTCTGAACCCCAAGATTGAAGGATGTCGAGTTATTTCAACTCTATGGAGCCATGCTCCTTTCTTTGCCTTTTGCTAGAAGATACTTAAGGTAGTGCCTCTACTGGATACATTTATTGAATGACTTGTCTTGCAAATTGGTGAGAAGCAAATGCACTGGACAGCAGGTAGTAGGTTTATGGAGGTGAGTGGAAGAAAAGAAGGAGATATTGAAGGCACATTTGGTCTTTCATAATCTTGCCTAGCCTTTGCCAGGTTTTCTTCTAAAATTTTCCCCAGTGTCTTATTCAGCTTCTTAGCTACAGTTGGTTCAAGATAAAAAAAAATCCTGACTAACTATAAGCTAGCACTGGTGGCTGTAATACTAAATATTCAGAAAGTTGAGGCCTGAGGATAGCAGCTAAAAGTCAGCCCAGGCAGACTGATCTATGATATTCTTATGTCCAATTAATTAGCAAAAGGCTGGAAGTGGAGATATGGCTCAAAGTGGTAGAGTACCAGCAGAGTATGAGCATAAGGCCTTGAGTAGCAGAATATACAGGGAAAAAAATGACCCCAAAAGCCAGGTACCAGTGGCTCCTGCCTGTAACCCTAGCTACTCAGGAGACTAAGATCAGAGACTCTCTGTTTGAAGCCAGCTTGGACAGGAAAGTCGGTGAGACTCCTATCACCAATTAACTACAAAAACGATGGAAGTGGAGCTGTGGCCCCAGTGGTAGAGCACCAGCCTTGAGCAAAAAGGTAAAGGACAATGCCCAGGCCCTGATCCTAAACCCCAGAACAAGTACAAACAAAACAAAACAGAACAAAATGAGCATCAACAACAAAAACCCCCTGGCACTATTGGCTCACACTTGTCATCTTAGCGAATCAGGAGGCTGAGACCTGGAGGTCGCCTGCTTGTAAGCCAGTCTAGGCAGGAAAGTCTTTGAGAGTTCATCTTCAGCAGCAAAAAAAAAACAGCTGAGCAATCACCAGCCCCAAAGTTCAAGTACTGGTCACAGTCAAAGGAACAAAAACTATAATAGAAATTAAAACACACAGGAGAAAGAGAAGGAGTCAATGAATTCTACAAATTCAAAGATTCCAGGATAGGCTAGCCAGTTAAGTCAATATGAGAAAGGTTTAATGAAGGAGATGATAAAGATGACTTTGGCTTTGAACGATACATTAGGCAAGAGGACAGGGGCTGCTGGGAGGGAATGATTCTGGCAGAAAGAACAGTATGACTAAGGTCAACCAGAGGTGACTTCATTTAAAGGAATGACAAATACATATGTACCAGGGGCAAAGAACACATAGAGAAAAATGTAGTGGAAGATGAGATAAATAATTTACAGGGAGCCTTAAACTTTTCTAGAGGAAGAAAGAGCTCAGGGTAGACTTTTGAAGAGGCAGCAACATGATCAGACTTGTTTCAGAACCACCCTATGGATGCAGCGGGAAGCAAATTGCTCTGTGAAAGCGGGCAGGCTAAGTGATTTCTGCACGATTTTCTTTGATCCCAAGGTAAGAGTCCTTTGCAACATTTACTTTGCAGAGGCCATAAAACCACATCAAAATGAATCATGCACTATCATCCTCTATGTTTCCTTCAACATAGACATCATTGGGCCTGATGCAATGCTAAGGCTTACTGAAATTTCAGGTAATCAGAGCAGGTGGGAAGTCATTTTAGCAAACACAGGCCATTTGTGTGGCATGCCGGATCAACCCACAATCAATGTTGGTGTCAAGGAGAGGACAGGCATCACCAGGCAGGTTTCAAAGAACCCTCCTATTTCCAGTGCACGGTGTCAAGCCCAGTGGGGTCCATTTTGTCTCAACCAAGCTAGTTATGACTTGAGATACCTCCTTCTGTAGGGAATCTTGGAGCCTCAGCACCAGGAGCACTTTGCCTGGTTTGGGTAGTTTGTGTGTTTTTTTTTTTTTTCCCCATCAGACATAATGCTGCTAGGCACTTAGAGGCACATTTTCCGCACAGTGTGTAGGGATTTAGTGGTGCAACTCCCATTCTCGTTAATGGAAATCACGCCAGGAAATCTCCATGCTGGGCCACACTGCAAATTCACCTCTGATTGTTCTGTTTGATTTGTTTCACCTGTGTCTTCCTCCATTCTGCCCTGAGGATATTTGGGGGCTCCTGAGTGCTGGCCTGAACTCAGGGCTGTGTCTTAATCCCAGGCAGAAGTGGAGAGACTCAGACAAGTCTGTGTGGAAGGACAGCAAAGGCCTGGCTGACAGCAGTGCAGTTATATTTGGAGGGAGCTCTCTTGGTTCTAGAAACACTAAAGATTCCTGGGGTGCTGCTGTCAGAACAGACCTATGCTCATATTCAAATCTCAGTGTTGTTTGGCTCAATTCAGAAGAAAAAGAAAGGCGATTTCCAGTCTGACTGATGAGACCCTGAAGCCGCTCACCTGGACATCAGGACGGAGCGAAGGGCACTGAGCTAAGAAGAAGCAGACGGGTTGAGTGCTCGCGAGTGAGATATAAATCCCTCTGTCACACACGGCTCAAAAGAGTGATTAGCCTTCTCATAGCATGTGCCATCCATGAAATTTTGAGAGCAGCAGATCATTGCTAAAGGTCCTGAGTGGCAATGTCTTTTTCTCTAGCCTCTAATTTAATAGCTTCCCTCAGAGTGGCTTCATTTGCTCTTGCCAGTGGAGGTGCCATGACATGCTGCTTATTGAATTTTTCTCTTTGTGATGCTGGAATGTGGTTGGCAGGTTTGACACCAGGACTCAGCTGACAAGTTGTTTCTGTCCTTGGCCACTGTCACATAGCCTGTCTGATGTTCATGCTCCTCTGAATACTATTTGTCTTTATGCTGAAACTCAACTTTGGTTCAAGATACTTGCTCCATAGCCTCTTTACCACCTAGAAATGTGAGGAGTATTCATTCTGGAGTCAGACTGCCAGGGCTGACAGTCCTGTGTGTATCTATGAGCAAATAATTCAAACTCTGAGTCATGGTTTTCATCTCCATAAAAATAACCATGATAATAGTGCTATACAATAGGTGCTAGGGTAAAACTCAAATGACATAACCCCTGCAAAGAGCTTAGTTCTGGATCTCCCTTACAGAATGAGCTCAAAAATGATAGAGTTCTTATTATCACTACTTCGACTGCTCCAAATCAAGCAGCAGGTGTTTTACATGGAGAAGCCAAAAGAATGTCAAGGACTTTTGAAGCTGCTTATTTTCATCGTGTAGTATCTACTTTTTAATGTAATGTGTTCTTTCAAAATTATCTTAAAATTTAGCTCTAATAATAATAAACCATTCTATACGTATGTCATCCTATGACTTACTCCAAGCATCCACAAAGACAGACAGTAATGACTAGCTATCTTCTCTTCACAAATTAGGAAACTGAGTCTCAGAGCAGTAATTTACTTTCTCAGGCCTGTGTGTGGTATGACCAGACTTAATCTCAAATTTTCTTTCTCTAAATACTGTCTTTTATGTTGGTACGTGAAGTTAAAACAATAGAGAGGAAAAATAATGGGATTTCTAAAGAAAAATGAAAAAATTATTTAGGAAAGCTAGTGAGTTTGATGCCAGAAAAAGCCAGACCATCCCTTCTGACTTCCCACTAAAACCCGTGGCTTCAGGCTTGGAGACATTTAATGGGAAATGCTTTGGAAAAATATGGTCTTCATTATAGAGATGCATTTACTGTCCTCAGAGGAATTTGCCTCTCGAATATACCAAAAGACAGAAGAGTTATCATTCCGTAATCTTCCCAACAACAGCTCATTTGCATTCAATCATCATCATAAATTATTAAGAAACCAATAATACATTCAGTGCTAAAAAAAAAAATAAACCTGTCCAAATAGAGTGAAAAATCTCCTAAAACTCATCTTTATGTCTGCAAGTTAAGCATCTAATACAATTCCAAAAAGTAAACACATACACAGACAAAATAACCTCAAGTGAAATGGGTCAACACTGAGTGAGTTATACCACAGAACTGAGAGCCTCTGCAACTGTCAGGTACTTTATTTTTTCATGCCAAGTTAGAAATCGAATGACTTCCTGAGCTGGGACGAAAATTAGAAATGCTGTGGAGACTACTTATCTTTTTAGTCTCTTGAAAATAAGTATAGTAGTTTGGAATCTCCCTTGTGTCATACCTCCAACCTTGTCATAGAGAAGTCTCATGGTGGCTGTGTAGTAACCTATCATAGTAACACAGTAGGTTAAAGGACAGGTACACAATGTGTTGGAGCTATTGGTAGGAAAAAACATTCTAAAATATTCTGAATGGCTTGATGGCAGAGGAATGCATTAAATAAAAGATATTTGCTATTGTAAAAGCTGAATGAACTTCCATAGAACTCTAGGTTCACAATCTGAACTCAGAATTGCTGAGGGAAGAGGAAGTAAGAATGTCCCTAACATACATCTGCAAAAAGAGAATGCAAATGTAAAAAAAATACCAAAAATTTCAATCAAATTTTCTTCTAAAATGTTATTACCATTATTTAGTAAAATGAGATGCAAAGAGCCCACATAGTTATTTTTATTCCAGTATAGGGAAAATGCTCAGTTTATTGGTTAGTTTATCAATAAATAAATATTTGGACCTTCATCAGAGAGAAGATATTATAGGATAATTTGTAGAAAAGAAAATCAGAATTTTTTCATGCAAGGACCATGTACCTTTCTTAACTCCTTATCTCCTGGTTTAGAAAGTCATGTAGATGGAAAATTCACACAATTAAGCAAAAGACATTGTCTTTCCAGCCTTTACCCTAACCCTGAATTTGAAGGCTCTCCCATGCTCCATAACATCAGCTGGGATCGAGTGACTGATGGATTGTTTTTTGCCAGTCCAGTGGCTTGAACTCAGGGTCTAGGCAGTGTCCCTGAGCTTCTTTTGCTCAAGGGATAGCAGTCTACCACTTGAGCCACAGTACCACTTCTGACTTTTTCTGTTTATGTGGTACTGAGGAATCAAATACAGGGCTTCATGCATGCTAGGCAAGCACTCTACCACTGCCACATTCCCAGCCATGGGATTTTTATATACTTTCTTTCAGAAGAATTTTCATTCAGTGCTAAGAAACAATACCTCTTATTATTAAAAGAACACATTTCTCATCTTCTCTTTGAATGCCGTGGCTCATACTAGGAACTGGCTTGATCCAGATGACTGATTTAATGTTACCAAGCAGAGGAGTCCCTTTTCAACTACCCCACCAGCCCATAATCTAGGAGGGCCAGGTGCTTGGTGCTTCTGGTGAGAAGTGAGGTTATTTAAGCATTGTCTGGGATGAAACCAGAATTTATAGGGAGACTGAGCACAACTAGATAATGTGTTGCTAGCTCTTAAAAGCTCTGAACAAGGGAGAATGTGATTTCTAGAAAACATATATACTTTTACTTTCCTATATGTATTATGTCCACTGTAATGAGGCTTCTTTGGTAAGTTTATTTCACACAGGCATATGCTCTTACTCAAACCTATGAGTCTTTGTGCCAAAGACCTCTCAGTGGTTCTCCAAGCAGAGGAAATGCTTTCCAAGAAAATTCTTCTCTTGTCTCCATTTTTTCTATTTGGGTCATTTAATGATCATTAATTTATACAGAATAGGTGAGCAAGGTTCAGGACAAGGAAACAACCGAAGTTCAGTGAAGAAAGTCATATAAACCCCAAAGCTCAAGGGGATACTATGCATACCCATCATCCAGTTAAAAATCTGGTTTTGATATTGTGTTTACTTTGGTGTGTGTGTGTATGTGTGTGTGTGTGTATGTGTGTGTGTTACATGTATGGTATAGTTACATAGATATAACTTGTGCTATTTTTCTTCTGTTGTTTGAGTTGTTCACGGTTTAGAAATCCCATGCATTTTCCCCAACATTTGCATTTCATTGGATATTTTAGTTTCCTCGATTTTTGTTCAGAGTTAATTTAGAGAAATAAGGCTGATCTAAAGCCTTCTTTTTCATCTAATGCTTCTCATTTCCCCAATTTATGACAACACTAATCCTTTATATCTTTGAATAATGTTTGAATTGAAAGACTGAAAATTTATCAGGTAATTAGTTTGCTTTTCCCAATAGCTAATATTTGAACATGTATTCTCTACTAAATAACTTTACTTCTGTGCTACTTTATTTTTACTACTGAGAGGAATCCTAAGAAGGGATACAGTTACTTTGCATCTAACAAATAATCCAGTTTGGCTTAGTGGTGCATATTTGTAATGCTAGATACACAGGAAGTGGAAGTAGGATGTAGGATGTAGGAAGTAGGACAGTTTGGGTAAATTAGTTTGAGACCTCTCCCCAAAACAAACTAGAACAAACCAAAAGGACTGGGGGGGGGCAGATGACTCTCAAGCATGACAGCCCAAGTCAAATCCCGAGTTTAGTCTCACAAAACAAAATGAAAAACAAGTAATCCAAAGAAATCAAGTCATTGACCCAGGGCCTCCCTCACAGATCATAAATTGACAAACCAAGGAATTAAATCTAGTCTGAGTACAGATTATACATGCTCAGAAACTTTGCTGTGCTATTAGAAATTTTATGATGGGCCTTCCTTCATTTTATACCCAGCCATACATCTTTAAGAGTTAGCTCTTAATGGATCTGGGCCTTCAACAGGCAAGGATTCTTTCCTTGTCATTACAGTGTACTTCCAACAGTACTTCAGTACAGGGTGCTTAAGTACCAGATACTCAATACCTTTGTATTAAGTGAATTTACTCTTTCACCTTTGTTTGTACCAGCTGCTAAACTGGGTGTCTTATAGACAGCAGGTTTGGAAGTTACAATGTTGGAGCGCAAGGTGCTGGCTTGTTAAGCAAGGCCCTTTACCTGGCTCACCGAGGATGCCTCCTTGCTGTGCCTGTATATTGTGGCAGGGGAATGCAAGCTCTTTCTGCCTGTTTAATAAGGTCAAGGATTAGCATTCACAAAATCTTTGCCTTCAACATCAATTCTCTACCCACCAACCACCACTTCTTCAGGCCACCATCTTTGGTGTTAGGATTTCTACATGAGGATTTATTTTATTTATTTAATTTTTTTGTAGGAGTGGGGCAGCAAGCATTCCAACCAGAGCAGTCTACCATAGTCATTACAACTTACTCATTCTGAGCATACTGATGATTTAGCTCACAGTTCTCCCTTGAACTCCCAGCCAACCCTTTGAACTCTTTTTTCAACATCTCCAATGCAATGTCCTGCAAGCGGGGTTTTCAATGCAGGGATCTCAAATTCAGATCCACATCTCTCCCTTTTCCTCTCCCCACACTCTCCTTTCTCCCCTCCCATCTCTGCATAATATCCTTATCCACCATGTACCCAATTCAAAATGTACCAATCATTCTCCATGTTTCCATTTCTAACCTTCTTTCTCCATCATGCAGGAAAAATGAAGCCTTTGGAAGCACTATCATACATATCACATCTTAACATTCATTTCTCTCTCTAAAATAAAAGTATTGAGCACCAGTTCCATGCTAGGTGTTCCTTGGGGTGGGGACAACAACAACAATAACAAAGATTAAGCCAATCTGTGACAAGATGAAATAATAAGGAAGGAAAAGGTAGGATGTTAGATAGATTATAGTTATTTATTCTGATACCCTAGAGACAATATAGCTCCATGAAGGCATAATTAAAAAAAATCTCCAGCATATCTGACACATCATAGATGACATATATAAAACTTAAGTGACAATCGAATGAGACTACTATCTTTATGGTGTACTGATTCCTTCTTTTAGACTTACTATAACATGTTCCTGATGACTGCTTCCATTGAATTTTCCCTTTAGTCTAGCTTGTTCTGTGATTGGCTGTTGAGTATCTCTCCATCTTTACTATTTAAACTCCTAGTCAGGGGATTGGCTCTATAAACCTATGCAGTTCAAGGCAGTGTTCCAGGACTAATAGGTCCTCAACTATTTATTGACCTGACTGACACATAGGCCTTATTGATAGAAATCATGGGAGTTACCGGATACTCTGGGCATTTTTTTTTACTTGAACTTCTAGTTTATGTTGTTGTCTAGGTAATGGGTCATTAATATTAGGTTTGTCTTTGGGCTTTTCACCTGGATGATTTTATAGGCTAGAGAGCCGGAAACAGCCAATTTAGGACAAGATCACTCACTAAGCTGAGAAAAGTCTCAATTTTTTTTAAAGTTGCTATTGGAACTCCATTTAGTTCAATGATAGGTAAACAAGATATAACAGGGAAAAGCTTGATGGCACCTAGCAAAACTGGTTCTTTGGTTTGAATCTCCAGTGTGCTACAGCTTTACTCATCATGGTTACCACACTGAAGAGGGAACCAACAGAGGTTGGTTTATTGATTTCCTTAGCACCAGAGACAGTAAGATCTTTTTGCCTGGAAGCAGCTAAAACAAAATTGTACATCTCAGAGAGAATTGCAAACATTGGTTCCCATCAAAGAAACATGAACTGGTTTTGATATCACCAACAGTTACCTGACACACATTCTTCCTAGCGCGTTTTAACAAGAGTGACTATTTTTAGGGAAATTCTTTGCCGTGAACTACATTTATAGCCTTAAAGTCTTCTCGTCCATTTTCCACGTGTGCATGCTCCAACTGTCCAATTTATAACTGACACCTTTACTACCTACCAGCATATCAGTTTCATCTCCCAGAGGAAGAGAAAACCAGACCTTGTGACTAGTGAACTGGATTGAAAATCTAGTCTAATGCTGACAGATAAATGCACTAATTTTCTTCTCTGACCGGTTCTGCATTGCAGGGTGAGCTTGCTTCTAACAACTCCCTCAAAAGGCTCTGTAACCCATCCAAAAGATGATGTCAAGTGCTGCGGGGACCCAGGTCAGCCTCGCATCATAGGTAACAGTTACCCCAGTGATAAAGTTACCAGGCAGGTTTTGAATGAGATTGTGTGGTGTTTTTTTTTTCCCCCCCTAATGAAAGACTGGCTGGGAATGTAGACTTGGACGAAGCATTTAATGGGGGAAAATTTGAGACAAACAGAGGTTAGCATTTGGTTTCTTTGTGGTGTTGAGTAAAGGTCAGAGAAGGTTCTAAAATAGATGGAACCCAGTTGCAATACTGGGTTAGGATGTTCCACTAGTACATAAGGATAGAGCAGAAACAAAACCAGTGCTGGGCTTAGCTTAGCTAATAGCCATTTTATGATATGGAATTGATCCCCAATCAGCTGGAAAGGGTACTGGTTCCTTCTTTTGGATTACTCCTTGAGTAGTTGAAGGGCTTGCTGGGGGCCTGTTTTAATTTTATTCAGAGGAGGAAGCAATACTTCTCACCCCCACCTTCAAGCTAACTATTGAGATCAAATGGGGAGGGAACATAGAAACAGGGGGCATAGAGCCCGTTAGATCGTTAGTTAGATCGCCTAAGGGACGGACTTGATGGTTTTTAACTGTGAGCTGTGGAGGCAGCTTCTGAATCCATCAGAGCCCAAATGGCAACCACGTTCCCATTATCCATCTGTTAGGTTTCCGCACAAAGGTTTAAGTATAAGATTGATTATGCATGTCTGACAATGTGAAGCAGCTCAGATGAAAGACACTCCAAACAGTTTCTCACTTTGGACAAAAGAAAAAAAGATAGATGGCGAAAATTCTGGCAATAAGTATAGGGAGAATACCTGTGTCGTTGTTGTTGTTTTCCTGGTTTTTTGTTTTGTTTATTAAGAAAAATATTAAAAGACCCATACTTTGAAATGGCTAAATTTAAAGTTCCTCTCCAAGTTGATCTAAAAAAAAATAAATAAAAGCACAGAATGCCTTGTTCAGAGCAAACCTAACTCGTGGGGAACTATATTCTACTGCTGAGAGCAGGTTTTATAGATGAGGGGGAAAAGTGAAGAAATGTCGTGGCATAAATCTAAGATGAAGTTAACCGCTCCTAAAAGGCGAAAACCAGATTGTTGTTTGCTCAGATGAAGAGTTTCTTACTGCTGGTGCATAAACAAAGCCTGAAAAAAATATGCTCCATTTTGAAAAAGACAACAGAAACTGGGCAAGTGTTTCGTGTGGATTGTAATCAAGAGGCGGGATTGGACATGAAGCTGGGGCATACGAGCTTCTCCCGGGTGCAGGGCGGAGATTACTTGCTGCTGGTAAACGCACCGAGCTTCCCCACTCCTCCAGCAGCTGCCGCCCGCCGCCCCCACGCGGGGCCCCCAGCCCCAGGCAGTGCACGTGGGCCTAGCCCAGCCGCCCCCGAGCCTGCTCGGCCCCAGCCGTGCCTCACCCTGCACGCTTCCTCGGGTGCCACCTGTTCCTTCCTCTGTGACCCTTTGCAATCGGGAAGAAAGCTGTTTTGTCAAGGATTCCTGATTGCAGAGGGCTTAAGAAGAGTCTTCTTTCTTTCCTCTTCTTCCTGAAAGGGGACTTTGCTTGAAACCTTCCCAATTAGGAAGACAGGAAAGTCAGACAAACGATACCTGTCCAGGGAAATACTTGAATTAGATAGTACCCCCCATCCCTGCACCCAGTGCCCTTCACCAGGCTTGCTGGTCTCCATTTCTACCCCAGTGAGCTGGCAGGGTAGGAGTTCTGAAGCCCCATTTTGTAGATGTGGACCCCCAAAGCTCAGAGAGGGCGACTGGTTTGCTCAAGCTCACGTAGCTAGTAAGCAACGTCCGGGTTAAGAACTCCAACAGCTCCTGGGCTTTTTCTTATCCAGAGTATATTGAATTTGGGTCACAAAACTACACTGTTTTTTTTTTTCAAAGTAATTGGAATAAAATAGTTGGGGGGGGGGGGGAGAAAGCTTTTCAGTCCTGTTTCCTTGTTTATATTGTTACTTTACGTTCACATTCCAAAGTAATGTTTTCTTACCATCCATCTTCTTGAAAAATAGGTAATTATGTTTTATTTAAGTTTTCATTTAAACATCCATAGGTCTAGTGTGGGTCATATACTATTTATGAGTCATGGGAATGGATAGACATGACATCTAGATAAGTAATTAAAAATAGAAAGATGTGAAAATAGAATGAGGAAATTGAGGAGATGGGTGGGGTTGGAAGAGATGGAGAGAATGGGGTGATATTTGATCAATATGCATTATACTCATAAACTGACATGTCGAATTGAAACACTTTTGTACAACTATTTAAGGATAATATTAAAAAACAGAGACACATACATATACTTGTTGGTATTGACAGAGATGTTAGTTTTTATTTCCTACCATAATAGTTTTACTTGATGATATTCTTGTGTTTTTTTAGTTGTGGTTGTTTCTTTCTCATTCCAAATTTGAATGCCCATGGATTTTTTTTTTGGCAACAGAGTTTAGGCGGATGCTTCAAGCAGGGTACACCCGATATCTCCCAGGGATTGTAAAGTTTCACTAGAGGGCAGTCTCACTTCATGGCCAGGAAGCAGGAAGGACAAAGGACCCCAGTGGTCTGGGATGCATAACTTGCTGCACTACTGGTTTGTTTTCTCTTTCTCACTCTTTCTCCTCATCCTCCTCTCTCTCCCCCACTGTAGAAGAAAAGAAAAGCAAGTGAAATTATACAGGTCTTCCTTTAAACATCGGGATAGAAATAAATTACATTGAAAATCCAGCAAGCATGGACCACCATGAATTATGGTTTATCTCGTGACAACAAGAGTGCACAGTATTTGAAATCTTCTGCATTCAACTTTTGACTGTCAACATACATGAGAGTATAAAATAAAGTGTAAGCTATGCCTTTAGCACATACAGAAATCTGTTGTGTGTGGCCAATCCAGGGAGGAAGGCTAGTGGCTGCTCGGCCCTCAGTTCTGGTTTGCATGGTCATCTTCACTGGCAAATTATCTGAGTAAACCCGATGGCAAAGATGTGTAAAGTCAGGAAATAGGGTAATTAAAGAAAAATCGAAACGAACAACCCAACCAAATCGCTTAAGAATAAACTATATATCCCTGCTTTTCATTGCATATACCACAAGTACAATGTACCAAAAACCCTGAAGGTAGTTTTAAACACATATTTTAGCGAAACAATAAATAGAGCATTTCTTGTGGGAGGAAAATAAGGTATTTCAAAGTCAGAAGGGAAGGAGCCTGTGTGCCAAGTGTTGAAGCCCACAGAGCCCTCAGGCCGAGGTTTCAAACTGATCTCAACCCTTTGGGGGTTTGAATTTCTTTGCTGTTGGCAAAACACAAGTTCCTGCTTCAAAGTGAAATGGCATTAAGAAGAAGGCCTGTTACAGAAAGACTCAAAAGAGTTTTTGGACACCAAATCACTCTTACAAAACACCATTTTGATGAGCTTAGTAAAGATTAATCAAAAACATATGGATTAAGTTTTTCCTTAAAATTGCATTGGTTTATAAAATGAGAGAAAAGGAGCATGGTAAAATGTTTCAGGCTTTGTTTAGTCCCCCAAAAGCTTGGAAAGTGAGTGAAGATGCTGAGGGTCCCGTGGAAACCTGCCATTTTTCTTCCCATCAACTACAACTGTCTTTAGTTGACTTAAATTTATGACAGAGGCAAAAATGAAACAATATTGTTTTCTGCCACTGTTATCCACAAAAGGGAAAGAAAGACACATTTGCTTTCCATGCAGGGGCTCATAAACTTCAGTGGAAATGTGGACTTACGTGTTTATTTTGCAAAATTTAATTTGCTTGTGTGACATGAAAAAGTTTCCTATTGTTTGGATGGAAGGCAAGGTCTCTAAAGACAGGCTAAGCTCTAACTCCTTGTGAAACTTACCAAACAGTGACTTATTGAAATTTATTTCCTGTCTTGAAGGCTTTAAAAGTGAAATATACCTGTTACGAAGGATCTACAATGGCTATCATATTGGGAACATTCTTGCTGCAGTGACAGATACTGGAACAGCCAGCCCTACTACCAATTGCCAAACTAACTAAAAGGAAATAAGCTTAAACACATCGTGTGTGGGAGTCCAAGGTGAATAGCAAAGCATTCCAAGGCAGTTAGAAATCAATGGCTGAACACACTAGAAACTGATAGACCCTGCTGAGTTCTTCTTGTAATTCAAGTAATTCATTTACAAATGAAGCATAATAAATAAAAAATAGTAAAATGAAAATCAATATGTAGCAATTAGGTTTTAGAAATTATGACATATGTTTCTCCCTTCTACAAATTGATTAGGGTGAACAGTATAGAAAGTTGCCTTTATCTTTGGAATATATATATATATACACGTATATATATGTACACATACACACATATATGTATATATATATAGATAGACACTATGTTTTCTTTTATCATGATAGGTACCAAATTATTATAGTGGGATTGGGCAAATGTAGGAAGTCTTATCTTCAAATACATGTTAAATAAATATTATCCTCTTAGACAACACAGTAAAAATATTTTCCAAGGGAACCTGGAGATAAGCAGTTGGTATATAATCAAAAGGTTCCAGTGTAGGAAGTGTGTCCAACTTTCCTTTTTAGTGTTTGTGAACAATACTACCAATTCCTATCAAGGACTGGATTTAATCCATCATCATTACCATGAGTAGGTATTTTACTAAGGTGTAGTATTTCTGTCTAGATCATAGGTTGAGTCGATCTCTCTTTCAAGGTCTCCCCAATGCTTCATCTGTCACTCTTATTGTCAAATGTTCTCTTTTTCCTGTCCCTGCCAGCAGTAATTTCAATTTGGGCTTGACTTCAAGACAGGCCACATTGTATCTGATGTCGATAGGAAGGGGGATAAAAGTCATTAAAGATATTTGTTATTTTGAAAGGTTGAAAGAGTTTTTCTTGGTGGGTAACTCTTGCTCTGGAGAGAACCTCAACTAATTGTCTGACCAGGGAATGGGCACCTAAGTGAGAAAAAAATATACTTAATAAAGCATTGGTGTCTATTATTTTTCCTCTTTTATTGTCCGGTGCCTGTGGTCCTGGTGGGCTTTCTGGAGGTATCTGAGCTCAAATAGTCCTTCAAACAGCAGAGCAATGATTACACTGCTGGGCCGATTCTCTTTCTGTCTGCCCCAGGTAAGGGATTCTTGCTTCAAACACCATTTGTTGTAGAAATTGTTGCCAGGGTTCTAGAAATTGTGTGTAGATCCTTAAAAGAGTCCCCACAAGATAAAATTGGAAGTTCATACAAAATACTGTTTTCTTGTAATTAATTTCCACTTCACCTAATGTCCATTGCTACAGAGTGATAGAATAAGAAGTTTGGAATAGAATGCTTTCTTTAAGGGCCAGTGATACCCAAACAATTCTACTTCTACAAAGATAATGACATAAACAATGAACTCAAAAACAGACCAAACTCACCCCAAGAAACATCATTCGGGAAGTGCTTTGAAAAGAATGGAACTGTATACCATCTCCTGGCGGTGGGGGTGGGGGCAGGGATAAAGACAATACTTTGAGTTACATGAGATTTTGGTTTTGTTTTAAAGGATCCTTGCTCAAGGCTCTGGTGGCTCATGCCTGTAATCCTAACTACTCAGGAGGCTGAGATCTGAGGATTGTGGTTCAAAGCCAGCCTGAGTAGGAGAGTCTATGAGACTCTTATCTCCAATTAACCACCAGAAAACTGGAAGTGGCACTGTGGTTCAAAGTGGTAGAGTGCTAACCTTGAGCAGAAAAGCTTAGGGATAGCACCTAGGCTCTGAGTTCAAGCCCTAGGATGGACAGAAACAAAAACAGAAAACAAAATTAAACTAAAAGGAGCCTTGCAGCTTAATAACAATCAAGGTGAAATAGGCTTATACTTGAATAGGAAAGATAAGGTTTCTCTTGATATCATTCACTCATGGACAGCAATAATTCTCTGCAAGCCACCATTTTCGAAAATGGAGTCACATCTGAATAACATAAAAAGGAAAAGGCACATTTTGATGTGTTGAAGAAGGTTGTTTTGACAAATGTCAGTGGCTGGGTCTTGCCGGCTGAGGCCTGTTGTTAAGTCCCCAGGGCTGCCTGTGTGCTCTGCCTGATGCCACTCCTGTCAGGGGAAATTGGCCAGACCCAACACAATTTCATTTCCATTTCTCTACAACATTACAAGCTTCCTTGGCAGCAAAATCACATATTCTTATCACAAAAGTAAATGAGAGAAAAGAAGACATACATTTCTGTCAAGTTATGTCAAGACATATTTGGTATGTATTTCACTTCACTATCGCTGACAGCAAAGATGTCACATATTCTTAATACAAAGTAAAGAAGTATTTTCCTTGCTTTTCCCCTGTAAGGCATCAATTTCATTTTATTCACTTACAAGTACCAGTGACAGGAAGGTGTCTTTTTAAAACAAAGCTTCAAAAGAGGCAAAAAAAGAGGTTTTGTGTGTGTTTCTGGATTTCTGAATGGACATTTTGTGAATTTAGTTTGACACTATCATAACAACGACCATACTAGTCATCTATCACCACTTCATTATCTGCATGCACAACACCAGAGTATTGTTTGGATTTGCTTCTTTCCATGAATGTGATAGCACATCAGAGAGACAGGTTTTGTTCCATTACGTTAAAGGTTCCAATAAAATAACAAAGTTAAAAAAAAGAAAGCAAGGAAGAACAAGAGAAGGAAAAGAAGGACACAGAATGGTAAGAAAGAAGAAGAAAAGAAGGGAGAAAGAAGAAAAGAAAGGAAAAAGAAGAAGGGAGGAAATGAGGGAAGGAAGGAGAGAAGGAATGAGGGAAGGAAGGACGAAAAGAAGGAAGAAAGAAAAGAAGGAACATTCATAAAAAAAGAAAGGAGAGGAAACAATCACTTCACCCAAAAAAGAGAATTGACTATTTAACAAGAAATAAAACCAAACTCTTGGAAGGTCTAAATGTGATATACGAGGAGAGTGAACATTAAGTTATCATTTGAGAGGGTCATAGTGGATGGTTATTCTATTCAATTATGACCTTTTGGAAAACGTGCCTGAGAGTCCAATGCAGTAGAAGGCCATTTTCTCATCAGAAATGGCTAGAAGCCAGGCATGGTGACTTAAGCCTATAATCCAAATAAATGACTTGGGAGATGGAGATTGGAGGATCATGATTGCAGGCCAGTTTGGGCAAAAAGAAGTTTGAGAGCCTCCATCTCAGCCAATGACTGAACTCGGTGGTATGTGCCCATTATCCCCAGCAACAAGGGAAGCACAGTAGGAGAATTGTACGAAGGCTGGCCCAAACATAAAGTGAAGATATATTGAAAATAACCAATGGAAAAATGGCTGAAGACAGGGTTCAAATGGCAGAGCAGCACCCTCCTAGCAAGCTTAAAGCCTTGATTTCAATCCCCAGGACCACTACAACAAAAGAAGAGGAAGAAGAAGGAGGAGGAGGAGGAAGGAGGAAAGAGAGAATGAACAAAAGAGAAAAAGGTAGGTGGAGATCTTGTTTCTGAGGGACAATAACACCCACACTGGACTCAACTGGGCAATGGCAGTCCCCAAGTTGATCTCAGCAACCTACCCCTAGAATGCTTTCTTTATTTTCTTTCAACGTCATATCTATAATTCTCCTATCTACAAATTCATGTAATTTTGGAGCTAATTATTATTTTAGAGACTAATCAAACTATCTTATTTAGAGCTTTCGGGGGAAATCCAAAGCAGTTGAAATCAAGAAGACAATTTGTTATCAAGTTAGACTTAAGAATTAGCCCTTACCCCAATGGTAATAAAGACTGACTGGAAATTTCTATGTTGTGAGTATATATCACTGTGTCCTAGACCAGAATTTAAGGAAAGCATCCTATAGAGTTTTGAGAAATACATATGCCACCACAGATACACAAGTAAAAATTGGGCAAAATAGGTAGAGGATTGCAACTTCTTCCTATGCAAATAAGCTCATAGACACATAGAAGTCACCAAATAAATATTTTTGAAAATTTCATTTTAAAATTTTTGGATTTTTAGTAGGAAGGAATTTTGAAATTTTTATATTTAAATTTTTTTCCCACTGATTTTAGTGCCAGTACTAATGCTTGGGGCCCGGACACTGTTTTATAGCTTTTTCACTCAAGGTTGGTGTTCTACCACTTGAGTCACAGCTCCAGTTCTAGCTTTCCACTTGTTAACTAGAAATAAGAGTCTTGTCTGCTCAGCCTGACTTAGAACCACAATCCTCAGATCTCAACCTCCTGAGTAGTGTGGATTATAGATATGAACCACCAAAACCCTGCTTAATTTTTTGAAATTGGAATTTAGTTCACTCCTTGGAGACTCTAGTTCACAGTCTGGGGGTAGGGCTGGCTTTAGAGGAACCACTGGTTCTTTCTATCCTGTCTTTTCAGTAGAAATATTTCCCTTAAGCTTTGAGGTACAATGGTACAGTTTCTGCTGCTGCTTGTTCTATTTGAGGTCATTTCCCCTTGGAAACAGATTTTAATAATTGGCTTATGGAAAGAGATGGAGGTCTGGGTCAAAAGATGGACTTCTTAGGTCCAGCTCATTTTCTTTACACAGAAACAGAGGATTCAAGAAATTCACATCCCATAAGACTGTTAGGAAGACTAAACAGGAGTAGAAATATGAGAACTTGTCTGTAAACTCTATATACTCTTCAAGTTGCTCTATGAGATAAAGGAACAGATATTTGATTTCCTAACTCTTCCAATGGCTGAGTTGAAAGCAACGTAATGTCACACTGCCACCTTATACATGAATACAAAAATTCTCAAAACAAAACATGCCAAATATGTTCTAGGAAAACTCTGGGGGTGATTACTGAAGCTTTTCTCATCTAAATACCTAAGGCGTATGCTAACATCTTGGAATCACACTGTGTTCACCCAGAAGAAACCACAAATATCTTATTTTCTTGATTCACAGTGTATTCCTATTCCTTTCCTAAAAAAGAAAAAAGAAAAAGAAAACCATGAAAAAAGCTAAAGCAGTGTTCATTGGCACATAAACTAAATTGGATCCAGCATTAGATGCAGTGAATTCAACTTGTTCGTTTGCTGAAGGATACCTTCGCTTTTCTTTTTGTCAGTTGTGGGGCTTGAACTCGGGGCACTGTCCCTGAGCTCTTTTGCTCAAGGTTAACACGCTACCAGTTTGAGTCACAGCACTACTTCTGGTTTTTTGATTGTTAATTGGAGATAAGAGTCTCTTTTCTGCCTGGGCTAGCTTTGAGCCGTGATCCTCAGATCTCAAGCCTTCTGAGTAGCTAGGATTACAGACATGAGCCACTGATGCCTGGCTCTGATACTGGCTCTGGTACTTTCAAAATTCAGTTCTTTCCCTTTCCCTGGGGAGCCATGATACACTCACAGGTGCCCAGACCTGTGTCCTTTCTGAAGCATCAGTAGTGGGAAAGACTTATTCTTCTTGTCAGATTCCACCTGGGATTGTGCCTCAACTATTGAACCTATGCAAGCAATGGATAAACAAACACATCCTTGCCATGAACATGCAAAAACAGTAAGAGGGGCACACAATGGCTTTCCCTACCTCTCTCTCTCTACCTCTTTGGGGAATAAGTAGATACATTCATTGATTCCTGTTTATTCTCTCATTCATTGAGCCTCAGTGAGAATGAATTCAGTGAACCTCAGATATTTGGTGATCAGTTGCTATGTGTTATGCAGTGAACTCAGCAGAGTAGGAAAAGGAAGTAGGAAAGAGAAGACATATATTCAAGAACATATATATATATATCACAAGACATATATATCACAATAAGTACAGAGATACAATGCAAAACTCAAGTGAGGCAAGACAACACATTTGGTAACCCAGAGGACAATACAAATGAGAAAATTTATAGTTACTCAAGAAAAACTTAAGTGAGAAAAAGAAACATTCATTAAAACAAATATGCATGCAAGAAAAAACAATTAATGAAAGGCTTAGATGTGAATCTCCAGTACAAGGCTCTGGTCTACCTCACACAGTAGTACAACATGCAGTGGGTAATCAATAAATGCCTGTGAACTGGTGATATAGGCATAGGATGGCCTCCCTGTGAATCTGTGTCCTCAGTTTCTGACTGGGGCTAGGAATTTTAACCCACAATCAAGTGCACCTAAAATACTGTTAAATGTTAATGTTACTGTTAAATGTTTTGGCCCAGAACTTTGGGCCTTTCTGCTATGCCTGGTTTTGAATGGAGTTTGAGAAGTAATTCTTACATGATTTTATGCTCTTAAATATGAAAATAGATCCATTTTTCCCAGGCTTAAATACTTTAAAATTACTTTCACATTCCAGGAAAAAAATAATGATAAGATGGTATAAGAATATGTTTATAAAAATATACAGCTATACTGCTTTTATTCCCATCTAGGCCCCAATGTGACTTAGTATGGTAATGTTAAGATTTCAAACTTTGATACTTGTTTATCCTAGCCATTATTTTTGATTTCTAAAAGTACTGTTTTAGAATAGTATTGATTTTTCTGGACATTGGTAGCTCATGCTTATAATTCTATCTACTGAGGGGCTGAGATCTGAGGATTGTGGTTCAAAGCCAGCCTAGGTGGGAGAGTCCACGAGACTCTTATCTTCAGATAACTCTGAAAAGGCCAGAAGTTGAGCTATGGCTGAGGTGGTAGAATGCTAGCATTGAGAAAAGAAGCTCAAGGACAGCAGTGTCCAGGCCCTGAGTTCAAATTCTAGGAGCAGGGCTGGGGATATAGCCTAGTGGCAAGAGTGCCTGCCTCGGATACACGAGGCCCTAGGTTCGATTCCCCAGCACCACATATACAGAAAACGGCCAGAAGCGGCGCTGTGGCTCAAGTGGCAGAGTGCTAGCCTTGAGCGGGAAGAAGCCAGGGACAGTGCTCAGGCCCTGAGTCCAAGGCCCAGGACTGGCCAAAAAAAAAAAAAAAAAAAATTTCTAGGAGCAGCATGCACACACGCATATGCGTGCACACACACGCATACACACCCCACACACAAAGAAAATAGGACTGATCTAAATTATGATTTGTTTTGTCCTGTCTGGTTCCCCTTGCTCCTTAAATTTTTTGTCAAAAGCTAATGCTAATCCTGGTCTCAAGAACGATATTTTGCCAGTTGCCAGTGGCTGAAGACTAATTCTAGCTATTCAGAAAGCTGAGATCCAAAAAATTGAAGCTTCAAACCAACTCAAGCAGAAATTTCCTCATAATTCCATCTCCAAAGCAAAGGGTGGAGACATGGGTCAAGTGATAGAGTCATGAACAAGCAAGCCAAGTCAGCTCAGGGCTCTGAGCTTAAAACTTGGAGCCAAGAGAAAAAAAAAAATAGAGCAGTTTATTAGTTAGACTTCTTAGGGTGGGACTAATCACTCTAAGGAAAACCTGGAAATTTGATGGAAGAAGGAGGAAATGAATAGTTCCTGAAAAGTCGAGAAAAATCTGTACCTTTTGCAGCCAAATTGGATTTCAAAGTCTGTATAGAAGAGTCTGAAGTAAGCTTGCTTATTTGTTTGTTTGTTATGTGTGCTGGTCCTGGGGCTGGAACTCAGGGCCCTGGTCACTGTCCATGAGCTTTTGTTGTTGTTGTTCAAGGCTATTGCTCTACTGTTTTAGCCAAATCTGTACTTCTGGACTTTTTTTTTTTTTTTTTTTTTTTTGGCCAGTCCTGGGCCTTGGACTCAGGGCCTGAGCACTGTCCCTGGCTTCTTCCCGCTCAAGGCTAGCACTCTGCCACTTGAGCCACAGCGCCACTTCTGGCCGTTTCCTGTATATGTGGTGCTGGGGAATCGAACCTAGGGCCTTGTGTATCCGAGGCAGGCACTCTTGCCACTAGGCTATATCCCCAGCCCTACTTCTGGACTTTTGATCATTAATTAGAGATAAGATTCGCACAGACTTTTCTACCCAGGCTGGCTTCGAACCATGATCCTCAGATCTCAGCATCTAGGATTACAAATGTGAGTACCAATGGTACTTGACTTGAAGTAAATTCTTTAATGTGACTTATATAGAAAGCAAAGATCACTTTTTAATCACGTATTTGTGCATATATACTGTGTTTACTCAAATCAGGCACACATATTCTTTGACTCAGTGTAACTGTTTATTACTTTCAGTTTTTTCTACTCTAATATGAGAGAGGAAGAACAGGTGGGGATGAGACAGAAACTCACCAGTGGTTAGAAAGGGAAAAAGAATGGGAGGTGAGCTGTGAATAGCTTGGGGACTGGGAGACCTGGGAATGTGTGAAAACCACTTGAAATTCATGCTTTATTCCCAGAATAGAGTTAAATGGCATTTGTTATGAGCAGAAATAATTTGTTCCTTTTATACAGTCTATAATAACTATAACTGAGTGGGGTAGTTTTATTGTGTTACAAAAAGTATAAAAATATTATAATCCCATAGTTCATAAAGTTGGAAAATATTTACAACAAAGAAGAAAATAAAAACCACCCACAATCTTAGTATACAGAGATAACTATTGCCACATAGTTTAGTAATTTCCTTCCAGACTTATTGATACATAACTACCATCACATACTATTTGCAGCTCTTTGTCCTTTTTTATTTACTGTTGTGTATTGTACATAATTATATATTATATACATAATTATGTACATTGTACATAATTACATATTATACATAATTATGAATATATCATATGTATATACATAATTATATATTATTATTACTTTTTTATGCTGGTCCTGGGGCTTGAACTCAGGGCATGGGCTCTGTCCCTGAGCTTTTTTGCCTATGGCAAGCAATCTGTCATTTGAGCCACAACTCCACTTCTGGCGTTTTTGGTGTTAATTGGAAATAAGAGTCTCACCGATTTTCTTACCTGGGCTAGCTTCAAACTGATCCTTAAAACTCAGCCTCCTGAGTAGGCAGGATTACAGGCATCTGAGTATTAGTTTTATTATTTATTAGTACGATTATATTTTCAGCATTTGTCTCATGTCTTTAACATATATCATTTCCAGTGACTGAATAATATTATGTTGTATGAATTTACCAGCTCCAATGTTGTTGAACATGAAGTTTAGTTTGGGTGATATTGGGGCATCGAACTCAGAGCTTCATGCTTGCTCTTATCATTTGACACATGTCCCCAGCCTCTTTTTCTAGTTTTCTTGTTATTTATTTTTGCTTTTAGTTATTTTTTGAAGAGTGTTTCTTTTTTGTCCAGGACTTGCCTTGGACCATGATCTCTTATCAAATTTATTTTCAATGATTACCATTACATTTCTGTAATTAATATCTTTGCACATAATTAATTGGTTTTATTTCTGTTCACAGGAATGTTAACTAACTTCCTAAAAATAGAAATCAATTGTTAATTAAAAAAAACCTTTTTAGCTCTACATTTATTATTTTAATGGTATAATTAAATGCCATCTTTTACTTTATTATATATGCTCTCTTTTGGTCTCCTTGCTAATTTTATGTCTCCGAGAAATATCAGTGTTCTTATAATAAATGGGAAAATATGTTAGCACAATGCTAACAGTAGATATTTCAATCTAAAATTTTTTTCTGGCAAAATCAAATGCAATACTTTTTTCCTTTGGAATAGAAATTCTATCAGCTGTTAAGAGTTATTAAGTGCTTGCCTGGTTTTCCTACTACTTTTCCAATGCTTTTTTCTAATACTTTTTACATTTTTGTGTTATGACACTGGTAAACAGAATATTTGAAAAATATTTTAAAATAATTTTGCGTAGTTATAACAGGAGTCTCAATACAACATTTTGAGTACAATGCATCTTGATCAATGTCATCTCTTCCATCATTATTATTTGTCCCAACCTCACCCATCCCCTCAAGTTACCTGATAGAAAACAATTCTTAATGTGAATCCTCTCTCTCTCTCTCTCTCTCAATGCTGCCTGGGCCAAACTCTTTACAAATATCATCTCTTTCAATTACTCACAGCCCCACTCTCTCCTCATTATCTTCTCAGCTCAGTGTTTACAAAGAGTCTGTGGTGCTAGGGTCTACCACACAGCTGCTTCTTTGCTATCAATCATTTCTGTATCCAGTTTGGCTACAGAAAACTCTAGGTTAGAACACTGAACATCAGGTTCCATGGATTCATCCAGTTGACATTTTTTTATTGAGCAGATTGTCAAAGGAAAATCCTCCAGAAATAGAAACAGGGACCCTTCCTCAAGAAACTCCTAAAGTCACCATATTGTCATCTGTGCTGGTATCTAACATTTTAATTATGTGCCTCAGTGTAACGTAATTTTCTGCTCTCTTCTATCTCTTGGGCTGTTCTACTTCTCAGTTGCCAAAAGACTGCTTTACAACATAACGTTAGGATGAGGGTATGGCTCAAGGGGTAGCAACCCTCACTAACAAGCACTAGACACTGATTTCAAATTCCCAGTACCAAAAACAAAACCCTGAAAAGGAAAAGAAATAAAACCAAAACATAAAATTGAAACAAAACAAAATTTTAAAAATCCTACAAAACTTCCTGTGCCACTTCCTTCCTGAAGATCATGAATGGTGCAGACTTTGTCTCATTGGCCAGCTGTGCAAGTCCTTTCATGGCTTGGCCCTGGCTATCTATCATGCTTCAGCTTTCTGTCCCCATAGCCCTGTATATAGCCATGCTCACCATTCTGTGTTGTTACTCTCTTCTTCACTGGGAAGTTCTTTCTGATCCCAAGGTTATCACCTCTAGGTTCTCTCAAAATTCTATGCTTATGTTACAGTCTTGATTGACTCAGTCAAGAATGACCCTGAGCCTCAACTCGTTTCCTGGTCTGGCTCTAGCATTCAAGGTAGATGACTATGCCAGTGGAAACTGGTCAAGACCAAGGTGACTCAAGCCAAAGAATAAGGAGAACTTGTTGGGAACTGGGCTGAGATTTAAGTGTTTCTGAAAGCTTCAAACCATGTCTAGTATGAGTATATTTCTCTCATCTAACTCCTGGAATATGATCTGTATTCCAATTCCCAACAGTTTCTTCACTCCTACTCCAGGCCCAATACTTGGTGAGCTAATGCTCTTAAGAGAATAATAGGACCACATATCCGCTTTCCTGGCTAATTCTTAAGAGAAGGTCCTGATCAGAAAATCAGTAGACTTGGTTCTAGCCCCACTTTGGTTGATCCTGTGATGTTTTCCTATGGGTTGCAAGGGTGGACTCAAACATGTATAAACTCAAAACTGACCTCTCTTCTATGAGGAGCCACACCCATAAAAACTTGCCCTTTATAGCCTACAAGTCATGGACCATGCCAAAGTGCGATCAGCTGCCGCATCTGTGAGGAGAAAAAAAGATGATAATTTAGGTTTTTCTTCAAACTTTGAGCCTAAATTTAGACCTAGTTTTCCATCACCTTCTATATTCCCAGTCCCTAACACACACAAGAGTACCTTTCTCGCTTCCCGCCTTTATTCATGATGATAAAGCTGCTTAAGATTTGCTAAGATCCATTTTACCCTTTAAAGGCAACTTGAAGCCCTTTCAAAAAAAACTTTTATTTTTCATTATCTTTAAGTAGTTATACAGAGGAGTTTCAGTTTAATAAATGAATCTGTAAGTAAAGTGCATCTTGGTTAATTAAGGTCACCACTTCCATAGTTCTCCCCCATTTTTCTCAACCCCATTCCTACCCTCAAGGTGAGTGGTTCCGAGTTCATGTATGTACATTGAATATGATGATTGCATTCACCTACCCTTCTTTATCTTTTCTTTTTCATGCTTTTATAACACTTGCCTACCCATCATTTGCATCTTCTGCACCATTCTGAGATTGTATGTTAGTGTATCTTTCTCAGCTCCTTTGAGCAAAGGCTTCATTTTATTTGGCTCCATCTTGGTATCAAACTCAGAATAGATATTCAGTAAGTATTGATTAAGGGCAACATTCTCATGGAGATTTCCTGGATCACAAAGCCACATGGATTCATCCCTTCATTCAACTCTGATTGCACACACTCATTATGGTATAGCTTGATGCCCACTTCTTGAGTTGGTCCATGTTTTGTCAGGGCTGTTCATGTACAGTTGTCCCTCACTATATTGCAGTTCACTTATTGTGGTTTCACTGTATTGTGGGTTAAAAATACATACATATATACATCATATATATAGTGATCCCTCACCTACCCTATGTTCCAGAGATCCCCACGATAGGTGAAAATCCATGAAGTAACAACAAGTAAACTGCAAGAGAGCAAGGGGTGACAGTCTAACACTGCTACTTGGCAGAATTACACCTCTCCCAGAGTCTCTGGAACATGACTCCCACGACCCGGATCACTGGAGTCATATCCTCAAGGTCATAAACCATGCCATTGGTTACTCTGAAGGTCCCTAGAAGAGCCATAAGGAGAGAGACACAAAAAGTAGTGGTAGGCTATTTGTTTTCTTAGAAAAATGAATTGTAATGAAGCTGATCACGAACCATAGCAAGAAAGAGGATTTGAAGAACTGTGCAGCCCTTGAAAATTTCAGACTGTTAGTTCCTTAGTCAAACACTGCAGTGTCAGGTTTTGTAATTAACACCTATTTACTGAAGAATAATTGTTTTTCTGGCCATGGGGGCTTGAACTTGGGGCCTGGGTGCTGTCCCTCAGCTTCTTTTGCTCAGGGATAGTACTCTCCCACTTTTTTGGTAGTTTATTGGAGATAAGAATCTCATGGACTATAAGCCATATACTTTAATGAACATTGGTACACACATTCAACCATTTGATTTTTCGTGAATGCACTGTAGAATAGATCTTTGTCCCCATTTCACACATGAAGAAATTGAAGTTAGTGTTTGGTGACTTGCCAAGGTCATCCAGCTAGTTAGAGAAGAGCCAAGAGCCAAGCGCAGTTCCGAGAGGCATGGTAGCCTGTGGTCTGCACATACCACAGTGTTTAGCCTGCCTGGGCACTCTCTGAGCCTTCTTTCTCATGGCTCCTCAATCATGGCAAAGGTCCCATTGTCTTCCCTCTGGATCAGAGACCTGGGAGAGGCCATATTGGTGCAGGCTCTTTAAGCTTCAGTGGATGATTGGGATGTCCAGTTCATCTTGGGATTCTGGAAAGCTCAGAGACACCTGGAGCAAATCTGGTTTACTCAGATTTGAGAGGTTAGGATGACCTAGGGCCAGCAAGGAGGCCCCCAAGGGTCAGTGCTAATTGGAGCAGATTCCCCAAGGGTACATTGCCCAGACTGTTCCCAAGGAGTTCAGCTGGAACCAGAGGGCCTCAGGAATGTGAGTGAGGCAAACAACTACTTAATTGTTTGAGCGCCTACCCTTGGTACTGGATGCTGTTTCCCAGCTAAATGTAGGCCAACAGGATTTCTGAAAACTGTTTGCAAAGCTGAACGCAACACTTCCTTCATTTGCATTTAAAAAATAAACTCAGCCTTGAAATAGGCATTAGGCAAGCCCTTCCTGAAAACTGAGAGAGAGTGTAATGAGACCAATCTTGACTCCCTAAATGCCCCTCTCCCCAATTTACATGCAGGCCAAGAGTGTTTTTGTTTTGTAAGACTCTCTTTTCCATTTAATTCCAGTTCAGGCTTTGAATGATGAGCTGTAGCCTTTCTTTTTTCAGGGTGGAAAATGTCTTTATTGAGGGACTTGCAGGTAATACCGGAGCTTCTTTCTGACATTACTGTTTTAGACCCTTCCACTTGAAGATTCTACACTAACCTCTTGCTCAAAATCAGCTCTTGTTCAAAATCATCTTCAATCCTTAGCATCTGTCATTTGTAAATTATGCTGGTCTCCTCTCGATATCACCATGGAAGGGCTCAGTATCAATCAGAAGCAGCTGACATTTTCTCCTGTCTGACCCACTTGCTCCTGCCCTCTCATTCTCAAGCCACCCAGGCCACAGATTTAGTCAAGTTTGATATTGCATTTGCTGGTTTCTCCATCACTAGCCCTCCATATCTCTTGCATGATATGTGATCTAAAAATGATAATTGTATGAGAACAATAAAAATGTGAACACCTCTAAAATCAAACCCATTCTATAGTACTATAACATGGCATTCTGAGCTTCACTGATTTACCCACTAGGAAAAATGTATCTTCATAAATGCAGAGTTTACGCATACTTAATAATGTTTGTAGATTACTTTTGAAGATGACCTTGGCTATTTTTTCTCCTTTATCTATCTCCTTAGGCATCAAAAATGGTACCACTGACTTGATTGTTCTGCATGTGGGTAGATATGGCCTGAAGAGACAATCTGTAGAATCAACATGTAGCCAATGTGTTTATAATTTAAATGATAGGGAAAACTTTCAGAAATATTAACATTTTTCCTTCCTTTTATCACCCGACTTTCTTCCCCCACTAGAATGAAGTCCTTTAAGGAAATAGGAAGTAGAGCCAGCCCTTTAAAGTGTTTTTAATGTGTTGTTTGCTTGGTAGTGTTATTTATTTTAAACAATAATAAGTCCATTGAATAATGGGGGGGGTCAGAAAAGTTTGATTTGTTTCTGTATACTTATAAATGATATGACATGTTGCATAATGTTTGAAATTTGGTTGTCAGAAACACAGATATGCTTTGCAGTTGAACTCACTCAGGCTTTATTTTAAATCACATAGGTCTCAGTGAGCCACTCCCACCAAAATATAGTAAAATGCCGAAGTTGGCAATTCAATTTTATTCAATTTATAAATTTATTCAATTTTTATTTTATAAATTTATTCAATTTATTTCAAGAAGGAAGGCCCAGATAAACTTTACTTGTTCATGTCACTGATAATATTCATCAGTGAAACCTAAATCAAATTCTAGAGGTTTGCTTTGTTGTAGTGTCATTTTTGAACCTCAGTCTCCCCTTTCCCCTACCCTCCTTCACTCTCCCCCCTTCCCTCTTCTCTTCCTTTCTCTCTCCCGCTCCTCTTTTTTAATCACACCAAAAGTTTCTTATGGGCTTAACTTGAAGCCAGTGGCAGCTCCCCCCGTGTCATTTGTCTGTCTTCTCCTCAGCACTTGTACTCTGTGTTCAGGCAGAGGTGAGCCCAGTTCTCAGGGCCCAGCTCTGTGGACACCCTCAATGATGACCTCATTAGAGTCACAGATGTTTGCTGCACTTTGGGAGATGTGGAAAAAACAGAGCCATAAACTAGGCCAGCTTGCAGTAAGGCTGTTACCCACAATTCAAGATAAAATGCTGGATAGTTCCCACTAGGTTCTGGTCGGCTAGGAAACGGCAACTTATTAATCTTGTGTCAGAGAGCCAGCTGCAGCGGTGGCAGTTACCATATTTCACCACCAACTCCATGTCTGGACAACCATTGTCTTTCTCTCGCTCTCATTTTTTTATGAAAAAAAAAAAAAACCTCTACAAATCAGCTGCGTTCACCCTCTCCCCTTCTCGTCTCCTTTCCTTCTTTCACTTAGCAAAGCCCCCCCATTTGTCCTCCTTGGAGAAATGGTCCCACAGCCCTGACAGAGTTGGGGTGCCCTCGTCCATCCTGTGGTTGGTTTACTAATTCAGAGAGACTGCTTACTTTCCAACTTTAATGATATTCCCTCAGCATATCACTTTGGTTGCCTGGCGACCGGATTTGAGCTAGGGCTCTCATTTGATTCCCACACATCAGACCCTGAAAAGCACTTTTTTTCCCTCCGTCCCTCAGCTTTTGATTCTTTCTGCTCTGAAACCCTTCCCCCTGTGGTGTCAGTATGGGTGGGCAGAGGACGGGTAGAAGGAGGGCAAGGGTGAAGGGCGGCATAGTGCGCACTGGTCACACATCAAGGCCTCAAAACAAAGCCTCCAGGAACCCTTCCTGACGAACACAAATTCCTCTCAGAAAAAGCAAATTTGGTTTTCCCTTCATGGTGTGGGTGTCAATTTAAGACTTTGCTTAGATACTTTATTAAATCTGATGCTTTCCATTGTTTTTTTTTCCCTTGCTGTTTCTCCTCCCAAAGACTTCCTATTATCAACAAGTTGCTATCGATTATGAAGAACTGAAATAATTTCACAAATACAAGGTTGGCATTCATGCTTTTAGAATATAGCTTTTAATATTATAATGTATGTTAGGGTGAGGATTCTCTACCTTCATTTTAGCTACAACTCATGTTATTTTTCCCCACACTAGGTAAATATTTTCTACTGAAATCTGCATGTGAAAATCTACAATATCACTGGCAAAAGAAGGAGGAAAATTTTTGCCTCTTTTGGTATCTTCAGAGAAAAACAAAGGTGCTTTAGCTACTGTTGAAAAGACTTGGCGGGGGTGGGGGGAATGCAGTGCAAAGATTTTTGTATGTTAAAACATAGTAAAACAAGAAAGCAAGGGAGAAATAAGCAAAGAAGTATATTTAAGTTTTCCCATAGTATTGTTGCAATTGTTTGAATTAAATTAAATGTTGTAATCTTGTCTTTAAAACAGCCTACACACAGACAAAAATGGCCCACTTAACAAGCTGCTCTCTCTACTGAATAGTTAGTATATGATCACAGTGATGCCTACAAATTTCAAATACACAAGCATTTTTTTACAGCTGTGTATAAAGGCTCGTATAAAATACATATCTGTACATTTACACATGTATTTGTAGATTGTTCTTGAAATGCCCAAATGTGCATATTTGTGTTTTTTATGATCATCAGTCTATTGTAAAATGTAGTTCAAATATTCTTGTTAGAGTTTATTTTCTCACAGATCCCTGAAGGATTTGCTCATGTAAGGCCCATTCTCTTGAGCAAATCCTCTGTGTATTGATTTGAGAATAGACTTCTAATTCCACACCACAACTCAAAGTAGGATTCTTAACCTTTACTCTCTTCTTGTTGAACTTATATAAGGCTAACAAAAGTTCTTTACCCTTTCCTGAGCAATGATTAAAAGTGTGTACAAAGTTACTGCCTTTCTGCAAACCTTTTTAGGCTTCTCCACACACACTACCCCCAGCCTCCCCCTCTTTTCTGTGCTTCGAGGATCTATGACCTACTATGTTAGTACTTACTTATGAAGTTGATCAAGAGACTCCATTTCATACTGTACATTCTTACATGAAAACAAAGAGTGTTTTCAGATTAGCATGTACACTTCAGTGTTTCTTTCTTTTCCAAGTTTTCATTAATATATCATTTGCATTTTAGCTGCACAGAGTGAACAAAGAAGATATCTATTTTTAAAGTCTATTGATTTGGTTGTTTTCATATTTGATAGTTTTATGGAGGCCAAGAACATTCTGGTTTTAGAAAATTCCAGATATAGATATCTCAGTAGATACTGAATGAGTACTGTATATGTGTTTCTATGCAGAAAAAGACAAGCAAATGCCTTGAGCTTTTCTCTGAATGATTGGTAGATAAAAACAAAAAGATACTTTAAAAAATTCAAAATGACCACACGAATACCAGCTCACTATATTTGGGCTCCTTTTAAGGACACTGAGGGACAAGTGAAAAAGAAAATTGAATTCTTTGTGGAAGGGGGCCATAGGGATGCCCAGTTAAAGTTAATGATATGACTAAAGCAATTGGGGAGAAGGGTAGAGACTATCACCATACTATTCAAGGTAGATATGTGGAAATGGAGCTAGAAAAATTGAGGGGATGGATTAAGTTGGGAGAGATGGGGGAGAATGATGGAAGGGGTGACACTGATCAAGGTGCATTATACTCATAATCTAACATGTAGAGTTGAAACCCCTTGTTTTCAACAAACAAACAAAAAAATTAAAAAACTGTGAAGAATATCCCCAATATCCTAATCCCTCCCATTCAAATGCTGAAATCACCAATACTTGATCCACTATTTCTTTATTTCTAGTAAGCAAAACTTTAAACATCAATCCTACTAAAAAAATTGCTAGTAGTAAATCCATGGTATGGTCTTTCCTCAGCTTAATACAAAAATATAATTGTGATTTTTATTTGTTCTTCCCTTTATTTCCTTACTCTAAGATGGATAAGATTTTTAAAAATCTTAAGAAAGGTTGTCCTTGACATATTTTGAATCCTGTTCATTTCAAGGCTCTGCAAATCTTGTTATGGAAACCCAGTGGTGTTCAGGTCTTTTTTAGTACATGGAACCTTGGGAAGGTGATGTGCACTTTTGGAAGTGGTACCAACTGTTCTGTGTACATTCACATAACGAAAAGCAAGGCATGGATGTTGTAGGACTGTCCTGATTCTAGACGTCCATCTGTATGGCAGAAGCAGAGAACATGAGGAAAGAATGGGCATTCTACTTTGTTTCTGTGGAGAGTAGAATAGTGTCAAGTCCAAGCTTGAAAAAGTGGATTGATGTTAATCTTATTTGATGAATGTCATTGATTATTAATCTCAATTATTTTATTGAACTCATTAATTTGGGATTATTTTGTGTTATACTCACGATAACAAAGTATACACTATGTAACATACAAAAAAAGAAAGGAGAAGTAAAATATTTTTGATCCATGTGGACTGACTCCAAAGCATTGAAAGCTAATTGTGATTATTGTGGTTATTGTCACTGATAGGTATATATAACATGACTTTTTTACATTAAAAAAAGAAATACGTTATATTCCCACAAGTTGAACCTAGCTCTTATTGTATGTTGCTCTTACAAACAATACTCATAAATAATTAGCTGTGTAATAAACAAAAGAACAGGGATGTTAAAAATCTAGAGTTATGGGGCTGGGAATATGGCCTAGTGGCAAGAGTGCTTGCCTCGTATACATGAGGCCCTGGATTCGATTCCTCAGCACCACATATACAGAAAATGGCCAGAAGTGGCGCTGTGGCTCAAGTGGCAGAGTGTTAGCCTTCAGCAAAAAGAAGCCAGGGACAGTGCTCAGGCCCTGAGTTCACGGCCTAGGACTGGCCAAAAATAAATAAATAAATAAATAAAATCTAGAGTTATGTCTTCACTCTTGTGAAGACATTCTTAAGTATAGAGCCAGGGATACTGTAAACCATCTTGACTATTACGACCTTACCATTTGGTTCTAAGATCTGTGGGAAGGAACAAAATACCCTAATGATCATTCCTGTTCACATGTCATGAAGAGACAAAGGTGGTTCTGGTGCCTCTGTGTGTGCATGCATGCAGGTGTGTACGTGTGTGTGCATGCATATGTATATAAGGATCAAATGAATACACCGGCCTTTCTAACGTGATACTCAAATGGGTCTATATAGCAATCTTGTGTGATCACAGCTCTGAAAAAAAAGGCTAAAGAAGGAGCAAAAACATAGAAATAAGAAATCCGGACCCAATGTGGACTTGCAGAAGCCCTCGGAAACCTCATCCATTGACTGCTCTTTGTGCCTCTTAAAAATCAATGAAAAGTCAAAACAGATTTCTTTTTGAAAACGTCTAGTGGATTCCACTGTTCCCCTTGTCTCATGCACCGAGTTTAAATTCCCAGCACAGACGAACACAGCCCAGCGGAAGTTCTAATCCTCAGAAAGTAGACAAATAACAGGCAAACTCCAACGGCCCTTTAATACAGCTGAGCTCCGGGATGCAGGATTCTGAGTAGGGCTGGAGTTGGGGTGGCTATTTTGTTTGTCCCCATGAACCCCACCTCGGCATGCCGATGCACTGATGTAAGAATTCCAAATGAGCTTGCTCAGAAGGCCCCGATTAGCTGGGTTGCTAGGCTCTGGCCATTCCAACCCCTTTTTCCACTTCACTGGACTGAGCTTTTGACACTATGAAAAGCACCATTTAAAATTAATTAAAGCTTCTTATTTGGTACCAAATCTCATCACTGCTGACTACATTTAATATGTTTTATGTGTGGCGTTAAGTCCCTGTCGCATCATGTGTTGTATGATCTGCAACGAGGCAGCTGCAAATTAGAATACACAGAAGCAACCCAAATTTAGCTCTTTGGTGTTTTATCTGCTCTGTAAGTTAAACTGCAAAGCTACTCTTTCAGTTAGTTCTTCTGGATCCTGCATGTTGCATTAAATGCACATTGCATTGAATGATAGAATGATGCTTTCTGGACTTGAAGGCAGAAGAATTGAGTTCTAGATGTATTCAGAGAGTAATTTGCTGTTAGATGATATACAAGACCTACTTGCTTTTAATGTGTGTGTGTGTGTGTGTGTGTGTGTGTGTGTGTGTGTGTGTGTGTGTGTTGGTCCTGAGCTTGAACTCAGGGCTTGGGTGCCATCCCTGAGCTTTTATACTCAAGGCTAGTGCTCTACCATGTTCACTATAGCTCCATTTCTGGCTTTTGGGTGGTTAATTGAAGAGTCTCATGGACTTTCCTGCCTGGGCTGGCTTTGAATTATGATCTTCAGATCTCAGCCTCCTCAATCCTCCTCTAGGATTATGGGTATAGTTGCTTTTTACAACGTCAGTTTCCTCCTCTAGAAAACACAAAGAGAGCTCCATGAACTGCAGTCCCAGGAGACAAGGATCTGTTACTGGGCAAACTCACAGGTTTGAGGGGGATGGGAGAGGGCAAACTGATTTGGATTTAAATTTCAGTTTAACAGATTACCCTGTAGTATTGAGCAAGGGAGGTACTCTCTCTAAGCTTCAGATTTCACCATTTGTAAAACGGAGTCAATAATAATACCTGTGTATAGGGATGGTTGTGGAGATAAATGAAATGATTCGCACAAATACTTAGACTAGCACTTGGGCATATTAAACCCTCAGTGTATGTAACCTAGTATCACTTTAGGAGCTCTTCATTGTTATCACATTTGGAGTACATCATCTGTGAGTCCTCAACTTCCAAACATCTACTTTTCACAGTATTGTTAAATTGAAGGCATTAGTCATTTAAAAGGACTTCTTAGCCTCAAATGACTTATTAAAACTTTTCCAAAAGTCAGAGTTGAACATGCCCATCTCATTATTATTATTTTTTTCAAAAATCAGCATGTGTCCATTAGGTTAAATAGCACTAGTAATCATAAAATAACGCAGACCACATGAGATTCAGGAAAATCTTGAGGGCAAACAAACAAAAAAAGGTAAAAATGATTAAAAATGGGGAAAATGTTATGAGTAATCTTTTATTTATATCCAGTTTGTGTCTTCATTTGCCTCTCGGAATTTTTTTTAACAATGCCATTTTTAACAGTAGTTAGTGTTGCTAAATTATAGTATGCATTATTTGGGACCATTGCATTTCCCCCAATCCTGTTTGCACTTTGGTTTAACTGGAGGAGAAAAAAACAAAACACTAAGTCTGAGAAGGATAATAGTTGCCCTGAATTGCAACCAGTAACTTTTGTCTATGTGAAAGACAAAGATTTTTCTTTATTGGTTTGAGAACTAAATAAGAAACTATATGCTTGTATCCAACCCACCTTAATGTATAAGCAATCCAACACTTGAATATTTCTGCATTTCCTACTCAGGGAGAGGAAACCCCCAAACAACCTCTTGATATTTCAACAAATAAGATATTTCTTAAAACACTACTGTGTCTCTGTACTTTTATATTCTTATTCTGCTCACATTCGGAAATACACTTTTTAGAGAAACTTCATGAAACCTTTAAGGAGAGAGAAAAATAGACACACACAGTAAGTGGTGAGTCGGCCTCCATTCACCTGCAGGGGCAGCCCAAACACAGGGAGGAGGTCAGCTCCACCATGAATGCTGCCAGCCAGGTCAGGAATCATCTCATGTTGTAAACAAGTGACTTATTCAAACTGGAAAATTCTCCAGTTACAGAAGTAGTTTGCTGAATTGTCCTGAATAAAAGTCTTCTTTGGAGCTGTTGAAGGCCAATGGAGGCTTGAATTGTTAGATATGCTCTGACAAATTCATCAGATTTGTATGATGTCTTATTTATAAAAATGCTAGCAGGTTGCTTGCTCCATCCAGGCCTCAGTTTCTTCATCTGTAAAATGGGAAACACAGCAATGCTATCTGCTAATGAGACTGAGGAGGTATGGTTGCTTTAATCATGTATTTGTAGTATCTTCCATGCACAGAGCAGGTTTTTAGTGAGTGCTGTCTCCCAACCCTATGACTGCAACAGGGCATCAGACAGAGTTTATTTAGATATTAATTGTGTATGAACACAGAGTTGATCTGTTTTAAGCTCTCCCCATGAACCTTATGTGTGGGTTGACCTAATTAGAAACCATAAGAAAATGCTGAGAAACATGGGATGAGTTTAGAAAGTACCAGAAAGCTTTTTCTCAGTGTAGGAGTGTTACAAATAAAAGGAGTTTTCGTGGAGACACAAATAAAATTATTTCCTTGCATAGAACCAGCCTTATCATGTCAGAGCCGGCACACAGCTACTTTCAGAAAGAAAGCCCTACTGTTCTGGACCTATTGTTTGCTGGGTATGACTGCTGATCTCTGTGAATGACTGAGATCAACAGCTAGATATCCAGGAGCTACAGATCAATTACTAGTTCCTTCTGACATTGCTGTCTGCATGCAACTTGCAAAATGCTTGTGTTTGCATGGCCCTCTAAACAAAAGTATTAATGAATTAAGTAAAAGAGCCAGATAGAAGTGAAAAGGGAAAAATCTGTAAGGATGTTAGGTAAACTTAAAAGGAAGAAATATGAAAATGTTTATTTTCTTTGTCAAGTAACAGCAGAATAGTCACTGAATTTAAATTTCACTTGCAAGTGTTTCTTTGTGCTTCCCCCTCCAACTTTTATCATAAAATGACTTAGGAAAGCCAACTTGAATATTAAATATTTTAACTAACAAAAGATATGTTGTGTTTCTGAACAGACTACTCTAATAATATAATTCATTTGGTGGCAGTTGGGAACAGTTGTGGACATGAAATTTTTTTTTGGGGGGGGGGGGTAAAAAACCTGTATGTCTCCAAACAAAATATTTTGATACTACATTGTTTTTATACCAAGATTATTATAAATGCAAGCCTTTCTATTTTAAATATGGAAAAAAGTTTTGGCATGTCACTTGCCTAGCATCACATGATACAAAAAATAAATACAAATTTAGTTTTCTTCCTTTTGAAAGTTAAGAAGTTTTTTAAACCAGAAAGAAATAATCAAGGTATTTGAGCTCTGATAGGAAATAAATGACGTAAACATTTCTGTTTTCACCCTAGGAATTTATAATAACATGACAATAACACATACATAATGTCGATCTTTTGACCAGCAACTATAGGAGGAACTTTATTTTATTTCTTCTAAGTCTCATAAAAACAAAGTAAATATACGAATGCCTGGCACAGGTTGGTCAAAAATTCTCTCAAATAAGCTCAATCCAGACTTAGGTTGTCACCCACCACGGATTGAAATCATGTCACTTGTATTGATTAAAATAAAAATTAGCAGAAATTTTATAAGTACAATGGCAATAAAGCTATTCAGTAGCATATCATTGTCCAAAATAATTCTGCCACTACAGGCTAACAGAATGAAAGTAGTCAATCTAAGCATCTTGAAACACTAATATTAAAACTATAACAATCTGTTACAACTGAGTCACATAATTGACCTAAGAGAGTCCGAAGTAAAATGGTAGATTAGTTTGATGCACAATTTATCAATTTATAGTTCCTTAAATGGTGTATCCATGAGTGCCATTCACATGATCGATATTTGTTTAGCTCTCTTTTGGACATGGATTTACCTCAAAGAAATCTTGGAAGAGAAAAACACTTTAAGAATGTGTTTTCCTTTCAAAATAGAATCCACAGAAGTATAGTCCTTGTTGCAGAGCATTTTTCTTTTCTTTTCCACTCTCCTGAAACCTTCTACCCCTAAGACTGAAGACATTGGCCTCTCTGGTTTTCCCCAACAACTCTTTGGAAAACATCAGTCTCCCTGTAGGCATTAGGAAGTTTGTTGATCCCATCAGTTTAGGAGTAATTACAGTTTGTAGGAGCCACTGTTTCTTGTCTGAAGGCTTTATGAAGACATCAGACTTACCACTTGTTATTGGTGTATGACTAAGATTAAATAACTGCATACAGGGAAGTGACAGGTTACATATAGCAGATCATCCTGAAATGGAAGAAATCATTTTTACTTTGTGACAAATGGAAAACACACCTCTCTTTAAATGCTGTCTCAAATATTAAAATAAGCATGTATCAAAGTATAAATTCTCTGGTCTCCAACAGGAAATCCATCGCTTAACTTTGAATTCAACATATGCAATAAAAATTCTCATCTCAAAAGGTGGGGTTACAAAAGTCCAGTTGGAACTAAAGAATTTTAGTGATTTTTACATTTAGAAGTTGTTGAAAGACTTCAGATCTGAAGAGAATTATTTCTGGTGAAACTGGATGAAACCTTTGTTAACCATCAAGGAAAAGATGGTCCCAGGTTTTATTATTTGGAAGAGAGAGAAGAATAGCATTGCAACACTCCTAAAGCTATGGAGACAATCCCCCTTTATAGCAAGAGACTGGGCAGAAGAACTTCCCTTATGTGGCCAGAGGACCAAATCTGGGTTTCTCCTGGTTAATTAGGCAATTAGTATAAATCGCTAATAAGCGACAAACAACTCCAGGGGAAATGCCCTTAGAAGCAAGTTAAGTAGAGTATGGTTTCATTGACTTCATAAAGGTCTTAAAAGAGGAGTTTTCATCATAATTTTCTAAACTTAGTCCCCACGGAAGTCCAAACAATAAATTTGTTTTCTGATAAATAAAATAGTGGTAGCAGTAGTAGTTCCACTAACAAAATGGATTGTGATGAAGGACAAAGAGAAATCCATCCATAGAGAAAAATAGAGAATATGTTTTCTCCAATGGACCATCCACTACTGAACTTCCAGCCCCCTGTGCCCTGTTTGTCCTCTTGACTACTCCTGCTAATCTCCTGGAAACCTAATACGTTTGTTGTTTTAGTAGTTCTCAGAAGCCAGAAAAGATTCTTTCTCATATTATATGTAGTATTTCCTTACTCTGCCACCCCTCACCCCAGAACATCAATATATTGTAATGTACATAGAACGAGTTTCACCTCTTATTTTGGTATGGAAGGAATTTGATCTCAAAATTAAACAGAAAAGGGAGTGGAATTTATACAAGCAGGTAAATGTTAAATGAAAGTAGGGGAAAACAGTTTGCAAATGTAAAATGTGTTGCCAATTAAGGGATTATTGCAATTCAGTTGTTTTAAGTATTTATTTTCACTATGAGATAAAATGAAGCCGGTAAGAAGAAACTCTCATTTTATGCTCATTAGTTGATTCTATTTTCTTTTGAAGCGAGGAAGATAAAAATGAAATACTTAAACATAATGAAGATTAAAAACATACTTTTGTTGAAGTCATTTGGATTGGAGATTCTTTACAACAATTCTAAACTACATGGACACCAGATTTTCTCTGGATGACCTCTGGCTGACATCTCAATCACAATAAGTGGTTGTGGCTATTGGCTTCTTAAATAAACTTGATTTGCTAAGAAAGAAATCAGTAAATCAAATATCAACCAACTTGCCATCACATATGGAGAGTAGACAGTCGCTTACATTGTTTAAAAATCACCATTCCAACCCCCTTTCAATGTCAATCCAGTTCTTAGTGTAGAGAGGAAAAAAAAAAGAAAGGGGCTCCACTAGCTCAAGTTAATTCTATTTAATTCCACATGTTTTATCAAAATGTTTAATGTAGAGGTAATAATTTAGTTTAAAGATAGCTGTTGAGACAAACTAGATATGTTAAAGAAGTTGATACCAAAAATGGTGAGTGTCAGTGAAACTCAGCCGAAAGCCAATAGCACTGGCCATCCAATGGCGATTAAGTATGCTATAAATTTAAATCTTGGAAATACTTGTTGAGATTTATTCAGGCAGACAAACAAAGATAACAAAAGTCTTTTGTGTGTATGTCAGTCATTTCCACTCCTCTGTTGTTGTAGTGTCAAATAATGTCAGTTAGTTAAGGGCAATTACTGTAATTTTAAATTCTCAACAAATTAAACTATAAAGACTTGGAAGTCCAAGAAGGACCCTACTCATTTTTCAGCTACCTTTTTCCATCTTACATTTTTAATGGTGTTTTAATTGCCTGAATGTCTAGAAAGAGAGGAAAAACATCATTTTTTTTTCTTGGTCTATTGGTGTTCTGCTATGTTGGATATTTCTTTTTTATTGAGCTGTTGTTTTTTTTAACATTCCAATAGCATAACAATTTTTCAAATGGGTAGCTGGAGTTATTTATATTAAACTTTATTCAGTTTAAAAGTATTTAGTAGCTATATTGTCAGTCCTCTCTTATATTCAATATGTACACTTCAATGAACTTAGGGTTAGAGTTCAGAAAATAAAGGTTCTAAGAAGCAGAATGAGATTCAAGAAGACTGAGAATATCATGAATTTAAGTGGTGATTGATAATAGAATATTCAACCAGTAAAAATTGTGGAAATTAATCTATGAATAATTCATTTGAATGAGATCATTACAACAGTTTCATAAAATAATTTAATGTGGAGTAAGAAAAGCATTAGCTTCCATCATCTTTAAGCCATGTTGACAAAGTTTAAATGTTACATAATTTAACAGGAAGAACCCAATACATTTTTATTTTGTGAGATCGTTTTTTTAAGATTTAGAGCAGCATCTAGGATTTCTGTGCAGTAATAAAGACAATGATCCATTATGTTCTTCTATTACTAATTATTCTGTAAAGATTGTCTGTTCCAAAAGATAATTAGAAAGGGTGAAACTTAATTCCATTAAACAGAACTCAACTGAGACATAATGAAATTTTGCTGTGAAGTTGAAGACTTTGAAGCCAAATAAAAAGCTTTTATACAGATAGAGAAAATGAGATTGTAAAACTCACACCTTATTTATGCAGGGCATATTTAGAACATACTAGGGTAAGATTATATTTACTTATGATGAGTTTTAAGTGCTCAATTAATACAAGAATTCATCAAGTGTGCTTCTTTTTTCTTTAAATGCAAATTTTAGTGATGGACAAAGGTGCTTTTAGATTCTGTTTGTTTGTTAATTTATTCAAGAAATAACATTTTGAATAGATACTACATCTGCTTCCAGACAAGACCATAAAGGTACCAATTTTAGTAAATAGGGAGGCAGGGACTGTCATGAAAGAGCCCAATCCTTCTATAGTGATCAACTGAGTCTATTTTATCTAACTATATCATATAAAATACCCATCATGCACTGGGCACTGGCAGTTCATGACTGTAATCTTAGATACACAGGAGGCTGAGATCTGAAGGTCAAGGTTTGAAGCCAGCATGGACAGACAATCTCAAGAGACTCTTATTTCCAAGTAACCAGCAAAAAGCCAGAAGTAGAGGTATGGTTCAAGTGGTAAAGTTCTGGTTGGTGATTGTACAAGCCAAGAGAGAGCTCAAAGCCCTGAGTTTAAACCCTGACTGTCACACACATGCAAACACATAAAAATAAACAAATAAATGAACAAAGAAAGAAAGAAGGAAGTGAAAACAAAGTACTTGTCATGAAAACTTGAGCTCAGCAGAGTTTTAGTAAATTTTTGTTTGTGTGGCTGACAAATTGTTTTCTCAAAGAATTTGTCACCCAACATAGGCAAATGTGTATTACAACTTTGATATAATTTTCATGGAGTCATTGTTCATCTGCCATTGCATCAGCCATGTACTGTCTTGTCTTCAGCTTTTTAATGTCTTCCCTCTAGACTGGAAGCAACATGAGAGCAAGTGCCACGTGCACTCAGCCCACAGATGGTGCTCAGTGAGTGGGTAAGTGAGGGGCCAGGCTCTCTGCCATAACAACCACTCCATCTCATAAATAATTGCAGGGCTCTGCTTGCTAACACATAGTTGTTAACAAGCAGAAATGGGATTTGAATTCAGGTCTAGATAGCCCCCCTGTACTCGTTCTTTCCAAATATTGCAAGTCATAGTTTTGGAGGGATTCTAGACAGTGTAATTGGTGGAATTGTTTTGTGTTGTCTTTTGGAAGAAAAGAACTTGTGTGTCTGGGTCTAACTGGTGCTGGGTGGGACTGAGTGGGAGACCAGCCTTTAACAGAGGGTGCTGGCAGTGGTGGGAAGATGGACTCAGAGAAGCGAGTTTTACATGGAGAATATACACTCACAATACAAAAGTAAGGAAAGTGTATGTGTATGCTGGTCCTGGGATTTGAACTCAGGGCCTTATGCAGTCAGTATATGTCAATCTCAGATGTTTTGGGGAGGACGATCTTTGATCCAGGCCCATAAGTCCTAGGGAATAAACCATGAGTTGATGTTGACTATGGCTGAGCTCAAAAATAAATCTTTTGTTGGAAACATCACTATTTTTATTGACATAAAGACCTTACACAGGTAATGAGCAGAAGATGTGCATCAGGTTTGGGGGAGTGGTGTGGAGGAATCGCTTTTATTTTTCAAAAGCAGTAGGAGAACTATTGCTCAGTCACTCACTATCAAAGAACCAGTAATAAATATGAAGCCATACAAATTCATCTGGACACAGGACAAGTCCACAAAGGTCTAATGTTTGTCCTAGAATTGTGGAGGCACTCCAACTTTTACCCCTGGCTTCAGTGTTCTCTTAGATACAGTCACAGAAACAGAGATTAATGACAAATACACACAGACTATCAGACACAAAGATGCCCAACTCACACCTAATTAGATCCTGTTACACCTAGTCTTGTTCTCTACAGGCTGAAAACTTTAAAGTATTGTATTTAAGACTAAAACATTGGATTTAGGATCTTTTTTTTTTTTTTTTTGGCAGTCCTGGGGCTTGGACTCAGGGCCTGAGCACTGTCCCTGGCTTCTTTTTGCTCAAGGCTAGCACTCTGCCACTTGAGCCACAGCACCACTTCTGGCCATTTTCCGTATATGGGTGCTGGGGAATTGAACCTAGGGCTTCATGTATACGAGGTAAACACTCTTGCCACTAGGCCATATCCCCAGCCCTACATTTAGGGTCTTAATTACATAATCTTATTTCTGCAGTGGGATTTGAAAACATGGATGTTTGAAACAGTGAGTTTACACAGTTGTTAAATAGTTACTAGCAATTACCTGCTAGGCAACACACACACACACACACACACACACACACACACGCCCAAAGGAGCATTCTCAAACAGGAAAAAGCTTCCCATGGGGAAAGATGATATTTACATTACATAAGTGATGCCAGCCCTGTTCATTTAGGCAGAAAATGTGAATAAAACCCTTGGGACAGATTTGTAGTGAAGGTGTGTTTTGGAATGGAGGGGAAATGCTTTGTGTCAAGCATCATCCCTCATGAAGACCCTGGGTATCAAGTATTCTCTCCCACACAGCTGAGGGATGGGTACTTCTCACCTTTTGCCAGCTGAAGGAAAATATAGGGCTGTAAGCCCTTAGGCCTGTGTTTGAAACCCATAGGCAATGTGATTTCAAGACATTTGAGAAATTCTCTTCTGCCCCTCAGTTTCCTCATGCATAATAATGCCGACAAAGAAAGGAACGTTGCTGGTAAGCTTGATTGTTTCTTATAGATTGGAGTCCATCAAACTACAAATGGCCATAAAAGGGGAGCCCCACATGAAGTGTCCTTTGGAGCGTCCTCATGGTCCATTGCAACAGCGCACAAAGCATATCCCATCTACCTACAGGACCCCTCCTGGAGGATCCCAGAGCGCGTGTGCCACCCGCCCTGCCCTCTCTCAGCAGGAAGTGGCCCGGGAATTTCCATCCAAGAGGAGAGGACCGAGAAAGGGAAACTGTTAGCTAGAGAGGGATTAAAAAGTGGAGGACATGTGACAGATAACATATGTCCTATCATGATGCTTCTTGTTCCCCCAATGCCTCGGGCTCCCTGTTCAAATACTTCTCCTTCCCGTGCCGTGGGTGCACACTCAATGGAAAGAGCCATTGGTGGCTCACACACAAGCCAGGGAGCCATCAGCGCAAAGCCCTCGGGAGGCGCCCGCCCGTATGGAAGGAGGCCCGTCCTATAGTAACGGCCTTCTAAAAGGACCCCATTCCACTTCTCCTGGAGATTCCTTTTCTGATGGAGAGTCTTACTACTTTCCTGTCATGGATTTCCCTCACTCTCAAATAAACTGAATCTATTTACCTTTGAAAAGAAAAGGGAAAAAAATAGTGATGAATTACCTTTAGTGGTGTTGATAACAGTGTTGTCAGGAGCGTGACAGGTACCCTTGGAATGGTTGTCTTTCCATCTGAAAATATGGTTTCTCATCCTTGTCCTGAAATATTTAAAAGGAATCAGCCTAGAGCTTAGGATAAGTGATCTTTTTCTCTATTACGTAAGAAGAAAGAAACACCTGAATATTAACAGTGTTAGCAGCACCAACACGACATTCAAACGATCAAGTATTGTCTGGCTAAAGATATGGAAAGTTCTCACAGTTGATAATTTTTTAACAGTGAAATTTGACTTGCCTCTTGTGCTCTCCTGCCTTAAATCCATTTTGGAAATAGGCAGGGCATAAATAAATAAACAGTCACCTCTTCTCCAGATGTTTGGGTGAGAGCAGGTGGCGATTGAGAAGATAGGTCAGCCAGTGTGCTTGGAGGATTAAAAGCAAATATCTTGAACAATAAGAGTGGAGATCTTTCTTGACCAGGACCCTCACACATGGCATTTCTACAATGGGAGCCTCTTTGTGGTGTTCTCAGTGTTAGTCTGAAGGGTAAAGCCCAGTTCACCTGCCTTGGGCACTTTCTCTGTCCCTCATGTCCTGCCCTTGGCACTTATTGCTGATGGGATTTTCTTTTACCTGATAGTCTTTCCCCATTGCTTTCCCATGCCTCTGCCTTGCCCGGATGCATGTTATCCTGCTAAACATCTTCACTCATTGGGGTTGGATGGTCTTTTGTTGGAGAGCAGGGCAGAGCATCCAATACTACAGTGTCTCCTCTTTCTATTCTCCACACAGCCTGCAGTATGCCTCTCCTCACTGTGTGGTTACAGGGGCGGTGGAGGACATCTTGGTGCTTCTGCTCCTGAGTCATTCATTTCCCCACCTTAAAAAGGAAGGAGACAAATGGGAACTGCCCATTTGCACTCAGACCTTGAGTTGGGACCACAATGTGGAAATGTTGCTTTCTCACCACTGTCCCATGCTTTGTTCTCCCAGATCTCTCTCAGAGCTTCTAGCGTCTTTTGATGAATACACATGTGTAGGGGGAGCCATGCCTCCCTCTCCATCAGTGCTGAATTAGCTACAGGAAATTCAAATTATACTTAGGGCTCTGCCCAAGCAGAGGCGTTAAACAAAACAAACTCTTAAGCTACATCAACATGAAAAAACAAACAAAAAACAAAAAGACAGAAATGAGCAATTAGAAGACCTAGGAAGAAGCAATTCTAATTTAGAAGACTTCGCATCTATGTCTCTAAAACATTTAAATTGTACTTTGAATTCATGTGGAAAAGGAACACCATGAACCTTCTAGAATTTTGGAGTCCTCAATTTGTACTCTGGTCTTGATGAGCGTTTCTTATGTGAGATCCCTACCAGCCCTCGAAAGTCATCCTCAAAGTCAAGTAGTTGTGAGTATGCATTGTTCAAAAGTAAAATATTGAATTTCATCAGATTTTTCAAGGGTCCTAAGGGTATGTATGGCTTCAGAGTCACTGACTAGTAAGTAGGATAGGACTGTGTTTAACTATCTTTGCACATTTGGATGGGGAGTGTGGGTATACAGTGTTGGCTGACAGGCAATGAGCTCTGTGTGTGTGTGTGTGTGTGTGTGTGTGTGTGTGTTGCCTAGTAGGTTATTGCTAGGAGAGCTATTTAAATAATTGTGTAAATTCACTGTTTTCAAACACCTGTGGTTTCAAAGTCCACTGCAGAAGTACTGGGGCTTGAACTAAGGGCCTAAGTGCTGTCACTTAGCTTTTTTGCTCTAGGCTACTGCTCTACAACTTGAGCCACAACTCCACTTTTAGCATTTTGCTGGTTAATTGGAGATCAGAATCTCACAGGCATTTCTGTTCAGGCTGGCTTTGAACAATAATCTTCCTCAGATCTCAGCTTTCTGAGTAACTAGGATTACAGGCATGAGACACTGGAACTCGGTTGAAATTGGCCTTCTTAGTACATAAGATAATTCAATTTGAAAACTTTTTATGTATCAAAAAGGGGTAATAACTCTGAGATGCTATTTTGTTATAGATATATAACCATTTGATCAATGTGGCTTTGATACACACAAACAATTTTTCTCCTTTTAAATTATTGGATAGTTGCTTATACTTTGGCAAGCTCAGGAATAGTCTTTGAATTAAGATTGGTAAAGTGATCATTTCTATGTTTTATTTTAGGGTCTGTGATCACAATTTTAAGTATGTTAGAAACTCTGCCTTCTCATTTGACTGCTTTAAGTCAGCTTCTTGTTTTTGTTGTTGTTGTTGTTGTTTTTGTTATCTTTTCTTTTTCTGTGCTATTACTGGAGCTTGAACTCTAGGCCTGGGAGTTCAGGGCCTGGGCCTTGTCCCTAAGCTTTTTTGCTCAAGGCTAGCACTCTACCACTGGAGCCACAACTCCACTTTCAGCGTTTTGGTTGTTAATTGGAGATAACAATCTCATGGCTTTCCTGCTTGGACTGGCTCAGAACTGTGATCCTCAGATCTCAGTCTCCTGAGTAGCTAGGATTACAAGCATGAACTAGTGTTGATAATGTACTGGTTCATAGCTCAAAGCCAGCTCAGGAGACAAATCCAAAAGACTCTTATCTCCAATTAACCAGCAAAAAGCCAGAAGTGGAATTGTGGTTCAAGTGGTAGAACACCAGCTCTGAGCAGAGAAAGGTAAGCAAGAGCAGGAGGCCCTGAATTAAAGCCCCCAAGCTGACACAAACAAAAATATTGAAGAATTAAAAATTGAAGCTGGATGCTGGTGGCTCACTTATAATCCTAGCTCCTCAGGAGGCTGAAATCTGAGGATTGTGGTTTGAAGCCAGTCCAGGCAGGAAAGTTTGTGAGACTCTCCAGTTAACTCCCTGACCCCCCAACCAGAAATGGATGTGTGGCTCAAGTGTCAGAGCACTAGCCTGGAGCAAAACAACCCAGGAACAGTGCTCTGGTTCTGAGTTCAAACCCCAGATGGGCACAGTAACAACAAAAATTGGCAGGTGCTGCATAAAAGCAAACTGAATCCAGAAAGTTGGATTCCATATACCAGAATTTCTCCCTTATAAATGTGAGGAAGCAGGGATTTAAATCACTGGTCTAGCTTCCATGTTTTTAACAAAGACCCCAACTGATTCTGAGACAGGGATCCTATTATCAGTCTTGTAAAGCACTGGTTTATATTGGGTCACTCTCTCTATTAATACTCACTGAGTTTTAAAACTAAATTTAGAAGAAAAAACGTAAGTACATATTGATCTTAAAATTTTCCTTTGAATCTGAACTTCTGAGAGATAAAGAATATATGGAAAATGCCTTTAAGGAAGAATCTATTAATCCTGGCTTTGGCTTGTGTTGCTCTACTTCATTTTGTTTTTAATATGTGAGTAATTTCTCACTAGGAAAGATATAGGTAGCACTGTAGGAAAATATTTCTCATTATTACATCCCCATCAATGGTATCAGAGCATATTAAATGTTAACCCTAGAACCTGCCAAGATCCTTAGTTCTTGAATAATGGTGAAGTTGGCCTCATTCAATGTACTAACAGCTATTAATTGAGCTCCAACCCATTGCTACAGATAAATAAACTGATGGCACAGAGCCTCTTCCTTACCCATGCTCCTGACAAGGAGAACTCTGCTTGGGTTTTGGATAGCTTTTTCCAAGAACAGTTAATGAGTAACTTGCATGTGGGAAGAGGAGGGAGTTGATTTCACATATGTTCATTTAGTTCTCACAATTGCTCAATCATCTAAGGCTATAGTTTTGAATGCTACATAGCTGGTATGTGATGGTAATATATTTTGTGTTTGTGTGTGTGTGTGCAAGTGTGCTGGTACTGGGGCTTGAACTCAGAGCACAGGTGCTCTCCCTTAGCTTCTTTGTTCAAGGCTGGTACTCTACCACTTGAGCCACGGCTCCACTTCCAGAGTCACATTATTGTCATGATGGTCTAAGCACTTCAAGGGTTCTGTCTTCCGGATGCTGGTCATCTAAAAGCACAGGTAGACAGCATTTCTTTGATGCAGTAATATTAATTACATTAATATTTATGGTATTGCAAATATTTAATTAGTAGCTGAATTAATATGATTTCTGTTCTGTATAGGAAAAAAACTGAACTGACTGAGGCTCAGTGGTTTCTGACAGCTAGGATGTGATTGCTGGACTAGCAGTGTGCAAACCAAGGCTTGCATATGTGTGCATGCAGCCTGTGTGTGCGGAAGCCTGGTGTGGATGATTCTCCGTAACTCATCATCTTCCCCACCAAGTGGAGGCTGGTGCTCAGTGAGGACGAGGTATGCTGGTGGAGTCTGCAAAGGGCACAGGAGATCAGGAACTCCTCCAAGAAAGCACTGCCTTAGTCCTCTTTGAGGCTTTTTGAATCCTATTTGAGGGTAGTTTGGCATCTGGAACAATAAATGTCTATTCCTCTAGATAGGTCAGAAAGAGGCCATAGTTGTTCTTTAAAGCAATCTATTTCCTTAGTTTTTGTATCTAAGAAACAACAATAATGGCTACATTTTATGAATTCTTGCCAATTGCTTTATAAATAGCATCTGTTAGAGATTTGATGAGTCTGCCTCAAATTTGTATGTCAAAGCCCTAACCATCCATGTGATGGAATTGGAAGGTAAGGCCTTTGGAAAGTCATTAGGGCTAGATACGTTCATGAGGAAGGGGTCCTCCTGGTCAAAATGAGTGTCCTCATACATAAAGGCCTGCTCTCTTCCTGTCCCAGATATGTGAGAATACAAGAAAGTGACCATCTACAAGCCAGGAATAAGGCAGTCTCAGCAGGAACTGGTCATCTTGACTAACTCTTGTTGTTGTTGTTATTTTTATCTTTAAATAGTTGTACAAAAGGATGTCGGTTCACTGTGCCAATTTCTGAGGGCAATGCATCTAACTCAACGTCTCCCTTTCCATCATTCTTGGCCAACACTTTGACATTGGACTTCTAGCCTCCAGAATTAAGAGAATGTGTTATCTGTTGTTAAAGTCATTTAGTCAATGGCATTTTTGTTACAACAGTCCAAAGAGAATAGGGCAGTACACAAGGAGTTGTTACTATATGTCAGTAAAGAAACTGAGGCACAAAGAACTCTATGATTTCCCAAAGTCACACAACTAGGCTTTGGGACCAAGCTAGTCTCATACCTTGGAGAAATTGCTGTTTCTCTGTACTAATCTGTTTTCCAGTCCCTCACCGTCTTAAGACAAGTACTCTGTTGCAGAAATATTTGATCGAAAGTAATGTTGGTTTTAAGTTGGAAGTAATTACAGTGTAAAATGTATATTAATATTATGAAATATAGCATATAGTCAGATCAGGGGATTAAAACCTGTATTGATTCATGGACAGGCACTGGTGGTTTTCATTTCTCAGAACTGTTGTGAGACAAATTTTGCTTCCAAAGAAAATGGTGATTCTGAGGCACAGACAAGGGCTCACCAGGAACTCCAGCTAGCAAAATATTTTGCCTGGTCACCATCTGGCTAACTGATGACCAAATCAAAGACTTGAAACTTAATGGGAATGCATCCACATATCTACCTATCTATTTTGTTTTGAATGGCTCTTGGAAAGCCACTATCTGTATCTTAGATGGCTTGTTTATGAAATAAGAAATAATACTGAAATTGTTATCTTAAGCAAATAGCCAAGATCAGCTCACAGAAATGAATGAAATCAATCGTTGTCTGTGGCTCATGCCTATAATCCTAGATATTCAGGAGGCTGAGATCTGAGGATAGTGACTCAAAGCTATCCAGAGCAGAAAAGTCCAGGAGACTCTTATCTCTAATTAACCAGCAAAAATCTGGAAGTAGAAGTGTGGTTCAATTGGTAGAGTGCCAGCCTTGAGTGAAAAAGCTGAATGACAGTGCCCAGGCTCTGAGTTTAAGCTCAAGTACTGGCACACAAAAACAGGAAAAGAGAGAGAGAGAGGGAGAGAGAGAGAGGGAGAGAGAGAGAGAGAGGGAGAGAGAGAGAGAGAAACAGAGTGGGGAGGAGCGGGGAGGGAAGGAGAGAAGAGAGGAGAGGAAGGGAGAAGATGAGAGAGGAGAATTGGGAGGGAAGAAAAAAGGGGAGGAAGGAAAAGGAGAGGAGGTAAGGGGAGGGAAATGAGGGGAGAGAATGGGAGGGGAGGAAAGGAGAGAAGAGACTAGAGGAGAGAGGACAGAAGAGAAGAGAAGAGAGAAGAGGAGATGAGAGAAGAGGAGAGGAGAGAAGAGAGGAGATTGAAATGTAAATACATTGCTGAGGTGGGTGCCGAAGAATGACGGAGGAAGTTCTCTGAGGTAGGAGAAATCCAGAATCAGATGCAGCTTTTGCTCCATGTTGCCATTTCCCAGTCTGACAAATTGGGACAGGTGACCTAATCTATATGCCTGCTTTGATTTCTTTGACTGTAAAATAGCATTATGAAAACCTGGCTTGGAGCATTGTCACAAAGATTAAATAAGATAATTTGTGTCTGGAATGCACAATGCACACAGAGACCTTACTAGTGTGAATTTTTGTTCTTTTTTTTTAAACTAGACAAGGATAAAGATAAATATTCCCAGTGACATATTTTTATGGGACAAAGAACACAACATGCTTTGAACATAAACCTGCATCTGACTTTTTTTTATAATAGTGAACAAGGTAAATCTACAGAAATATTTTAGAATTTTCTTAGGTGAGTTTTATTAGTATGTGTTAGAGAAGCAAAAACCTTTTACTATAAAGTGAGAAGGAAGAGAAAGGGAAAAAACAGCTGCTTTCAACACACACACACACACACACACACACACACACACACACACACACACACCTTCAGTATCTTAAAGAGGCTTTTCTTATACAAACAGGAGTGTTTGCTGGTCAGTACCCTGCTTTTTTTCTTTTGATGTATATTTAAAAATTAAAAGGAATATTCTTAGAAAGACATCTGTGCTTGGGGTGACTCACATTTGATCAATCCCTGTAAGCCTAGCTTTTCAGGGGATGTGCAATTATTTGTTCAGTTAGGCTTAAACTTTTTATTTATCTAATCACCCCCCTGTAATGCTTTGATCTGAACTTCCAAGGCCTGTTTTTCTACCACTTTAGCTACATATTTTAAGTCTTATAGTCTAATCGACTCTAGCCCATAAAACATGCAATGTCCTGTTTAATGCATCCTATTAGGAAATCGGCTGCCACACATAGACTTTGTAATCTCCCCCTCTGTGCCTGGGAGAGCTGTTTTGGAAGTGTCATGACTGTCATTCTAGGAGAGCAGGAGGAAACCAGCAGGCGAGAGCATCCTTTGGATGCTGGCTGGCTTCTTCTAGTAATGTTTGCCAAGTGACTCAGAAGTGACTCACCAACTTCTGCAGGTGTAAGCTTGGGAGCCCTGGAGGCCTTCCGTATCCCAGCAGGGGCAAATGCTCACTTCATCAGTTCATAGAGTTACTCAGGAATTCCAGCCAGCTTAATCTGACTCTACAACATATGGGGAAACGCACACACCACACACACACACACACACACACACACACACACACACACAACACTGTCTCTGTGTATTTACTTATTTATTTAGATCCCAGAAGCATACTGTGTAGAAATTGAAAAATAAAACCTGTCATTGGGTAATTAAGAAGCATGGTGTTGAATGAAAATCCCTTGGGAAGAAAGCAGTTAGTGTGTGTGTGGTGTTACTGTAGAAGGCGCACTGGCCATGCTGGTTCCTGCTTTTCTTCTCTGGTTGATTGGTCCACAACAATTGGTGACTTCACAGACTCCCATCCCTTTTCCAGTGTCTTCAGAAAGTGGATGTTTAACTCCTTGCCTTGATTTTTAGTTGATAGAAACAAAAATAAAGTAAATATAAACAATTGCTTTTATAATTGCTGAATGGATCTTCCTTTTGCATAAGATCAGAGCCATTAAATAGAATAACAAAGCAAGATTAAAGGCTCTTGAAATATAAGCAAACAGTACAAATTTGCTGAACATTAAGCCATTAATCAATATCTATGATCATTTTTGTGTTGGTAGCTCACATCTGTAATACTACCTATTTAGAAGACTGAGATCTGAGGACCCTGGTACAAAGTCAGACAGGGCAGGCAAATCTGAGAGACTCATATCTCCAATTAACTACCATAAAACCAGATGTAGAGATGTAGCTCAAATGGTTGAGTTCCAGCCTTGAACAGAAAATTCAAATGAGAGTGTGAAGCCCTGAGTTCAAGCCCTAGTACTGGCACAACAACAACAACAAAAATCTATGATGTAATGTAATATGTTCTGCCACAATTCAAAATGCCTCACATACACTAATTAATTTAATTATCAAAACACACCATAATCTTGCTTCTATTTGTTCCTGTAATTCCAGCTACTCAGGAGGCTGAGATCTGAAGACCACAGTTTGAAACCCGCCCAGGCAGGAAAGGCCTTGAGACACTTATCTCCAATTAACCGCTAAAAAGCCAGAAGTGAAACTATGGCTCAAGTGGTAGAGCACTAGCCTTGAGCAAAAAAAGTTCAGAGATGGCACCTATGCCTGGAGTTTAAATCCTAGGACCAGCACAAATAACAACAACAAAACAAAAATAACAATACAACCAAAAATCTGGCTATACGTTCAAGTTAATATCCTAAATATGACATAATGTTTGCTGAAGGGTGCTGGAAACTAGCAAGTGGGCGGAGGGAGGTGAATGTTATATTTTATACATACATGTGAATAACAATGAAACCAACCCAAAGATGTTAAAAAGACCAAGGAACAAGAAGAGGGATGGTTAAAAATAAAAATATAGATGGAGTGAATTTGATCAGAAGCTGTTATATACTTGTAAATATTACAAAGAACACCATTAATTCATGCTAATAAAATATTTTAAAATTTAAAAAGACCTTTGTTTCTGTTATCCTCATTGAAAAATTCTTGGCAGAGAGGTTAAGCAATTTGTCTAAGATCACACACACACAGATAATAAGTGGTAGCCAATCTAATCCAAGACCTCATTACAAAACAGTATGTGATTATGATATGATAACAAAAGTTTTATCTTTTATTTCTATTTGTTTAGTTGTGCAGTGCTGGGCATCAAACCCAGGACATTGTTGTACATCTAAGGCAAGTTCTCTTCCACAGAGCCAATCCTCAGTCCTGGCAAAATTTTAATCTCATCCAAACAGACTCTATATATCTAAATAAATCCCACCCATTCCAAGGCAGTCATCCACTTCTATGCATATCATTCCAAGTGTTGTCAAGGCCGAGTTATTCTAGAGCTCTCACTTTCTCTTTCTTTTTAAAAACATTTCCTCTGAACACGATGACTTGTTATTCTAAATATCACTTACAACTTCATGACTCTTTGAGAACAGATCTGATTTTGTGAAATGGTAAAAAGTAACTCAGAAGCCAGGTTGGTGAGGAGAACTAGAATGGAGTTTGCCAAGATTCTGTTAAGAAAGAGAGAGACTGGATTATTCCCTCACCTGGCGGGGGATGGGGAGGAACTTGATCCACAAAGTTCAAGGTCACTGTTAAAAGAGAGGATTGCTTAGCACTCTACCACTTGAGCCACAGTGTCACTTCTGGCTTTTTCTGAGTAGTTCATTAGAGAAAAGAGTCTCATGGGCTTTGCTGCCTATGATGACTTTGAATGGCCATCCTCAGATCTCAGCCTCCTGAGTAGTGTAGCTCGGGTAACAGTTTGAACCACTGGTGACTGGCTGTTCTTTCTTGTTGATGTACTGGTATACTCATGGTCATATGCTTACTAGGCAGGTATTCTATCACCTGACTCACACCTCTAGTCCTCAAAGGGCCTTTATTAGGGAGACATAGTCAGCCCAAGTGATGAAAATTAGGGTGGAGCCTGGCTTGAAATAAACACTCCCTCTCCCTCTTCTCTTGTCCTCCTCACTTCCACTGTCATTCTCAGCAACCAAAGCCAAGAAAACACAGGGACAGCAAAAGACCATCTGCTGTCAGAGGTCATGGTGGTTTCCTCCCGAGAGGGCAGAGCAGGGCCCGGGAGGACCTGACGCTCAGTCTCCAGCCAGTACAGCCAGAGTTGGGATAGATGCTGTCGTCCCTTGATTATTACTACCCAAATCCAAATTCCCACTTGGATACCAAACCTACTGTCTTCCGGTTCATCCTTTCCTAGAGGAGAAGAATTGAAAAATCACAAAGATGCTTCACAGACAAATTGGCCTAAATCGGGGGGGAAGAGGAAGAACCCGACATTTATTAAACACTTTCTGTATGCTCTATGCTTCTTTCTTTCTTTCTTTCTTTCTTTCTTTCTTTCTTTCTTTCTTTCTTTCTTTCTTTCTTTCTTTCTTTTTTCTCTTCTTCCCCTCCCCTGCCTCCCTCCCCCTTCTTTTTCCCTTCCCTTCCCTTCCTTCCTTCATTCATTCGTTCGTTCATTCGTTCCTTCCTTCCTTCAGTCCCTCCTTCCTTTGTTCCTTCCTTTCCTTTCTTTTAAAAAAAAGACATACATATCCTGTGGTTTTTCTTCCCCAAACTGTAACTATATTCTAATTATGAGATGTATGTTGAGGGGCATTCTAAAACCAACCAACCAACAAATCTCTACTCAGTAGTCCTCAAAACATCTGCAAAATGAGAGTGTCCATGTATGAGTATGGGCCTCTGATTGTAACAACTGCCCCACAGTAACCAAAGTTGATTGCTGGTAGATGCTGGCATTGGCCAGGTAGACAGGAACTCTGTGAGTCTAAAACTATTTGAAAGTAAATATGTCATTAAAAATAAAAGCCTTGCTAGGTGCTGGTGGCCTAGCTATTCTGGAGACTGAATTCTGAGTATCACAGTTCAAAGTCAGCCTAGACAGAAAAATCTGTGAAACTCTTATCTTTTTTTTTTTTTTTTTGGCCAGTCCTGGGCCTTGGACTCAGGGCCTGAGCATTGTCCCTGGCTTCTTCCCGCTCAAGGCTAGCACTCTGCCACTTGAGCCACAGCGCCGCTTCTGGCCATTTTCCATATATGTGGTGCTGGGGAATCGAACCTAGGGCCTCGTGTATCCGAGGCAGGCACTCTTGCCACTAGGCTATATCCCCAGCCCGAAACTCTTATCTTTAATTAACCACCAATAAGCCAGAAGTGGAGCTATAGCTCAAGTGGTAGAGCACCAACCTTAAGCAAATCAGCACAGGGTCAGTGCCCAGACCATAGGACTGACTAAATCAATCAATTAATCAATCTGTCAATAAATCTAGTGTTTCTCCTTCTGGGAATAAAGATGAGGTGAAGGACATCAGTACATTTCTCTTAAAAAACAACTCTACCTTCTTTTCCAAAAAGCAAAGTTAGGCACCAGCATCTCATACCTGTAATCCTAGCTACTCAGGATCCAGGTTGGAAGCCAGCCCAGGTAAGCAAGTCAATGAGACTTCAACTAATCTCCAATTAACCACCAAAAAGCCAGAAGTAGAGCTATGGCTTAACTGGCAGAGCACTACTCTCCAGTGAAAAAGCTAAGGGACAGTGCCTAGGCCCTGAGTTCAAGCCCTAAGTTTGGGGCGCGCGCGTGCACGCGCACACACACACACACACACACACACACACACACACACAGAAGCAAACAGCAAGGTGGTATTTGTCCAGTAAAAACAAAATAAAGACATTCAAACAAATATGATAGAAGTGAAAAACAACAACATAGCTGATGTGTGTGTGCCCCATTCTTGGGATTTGAACTCAGGGCCTGGGTGCTGTCCCTGAGCTTTTTCACTGGAGGCTGGTGCTCTATTAGTTGAGCCATAGCTCCATTATTTTTGTTTTTTGGGTTCTTAATTGGAGATAAGTTTCTCATGGACTTTACTGCTAGGGCTGGCTTCATTCAAATCATGGTCCTCAGATCTTAGTCTGCTAAGTAGCCAGGATTATAGTTATGAGCCACTGGTGCTTGAATTTACATATCCAATTTTATTTTATTTTATTTATTTATTTTTATTTTTATTTTTTGCCCAGTCCTGGGCCTTGGACTCAGGGCCTGAGCACTGTCCCTGGCTTCTTCCCGCTCAAGGCTAGCACTCTGCCACTTGAGCCACAGCGCCGCTTCTGGCCGTTTTCTGTATATGTGGTGCTGGGGAATTGAACCAAGAGCTTCATGTGTAGGAGGCAAGCACTCTTGCCACTAGGCCATATTCCCAGACCTTACATATCCAATTTTAATAGCAGAAATATTTCTACATTTAAAGCCAGTTCTCAATACTAAAAAATTTTCAGAATTCTGTTTTATAAATAGTCAGTGATGCTTACTACACAGAGAAAGAGAGAGAGAGAGAGAGAGAGACAGACAGACAGACAGACAGATATAGAGAGACAAACAGAAAGACACACAGATATTTTGATCTGAGGACTGTTGGATCCTATGCTGTTGTCTAGAAGAGATATACATGGGTAGAGAAAGTTTGTTTAATGGCTGAATTAATGAACTATGAGAAGGTAATTCTACAGATGTTCCCAAGATGCAAAAGTTAATCTACAGAAGTGTACACGTGCATCATTTTGCATGTACACAGTCACACAGTCACACAGACACACACAGACACACACCTGCTCCATAAACACCCCTGTGAGGAGCAACTCAGGCATATTCATGACTCAATGAGCAAAGCCACAAGTCCTGGATTTCAATGGTTTTTACACAGCTTCAAGTCAAGGTTTTAAATGTGAGAGTGAATGGATGCTGAATTGGTATGATTGTGCTAGAAAGCCTCTGAAATTGGGCATTAAAGCATTCTATTAAAAAGTGCCAAATGTAGCTACATATATCCATGAAGAATTTCACAACAATAAGTGTGCTTTTGAAGTTTCTTAGGAGGACATTTTTCCCTGTGCCCACTTCAAACATGAAAGGGAAGATGTGCCAAATTCTGAAGTGCTTCTCTTCCTTCCATTAGGGGAAATTCAATTATGTCAAGATAATGCTCTTCTAATTGCTCACCAAAAATAATGGTCACATCATATATTTATTATTAGTTCTTTTGAATTTGAAAGAATCCATTCCAAAGCATTAGCAGGTTCATATAATGTTTCCCAGCTCAGACTTGATAGCCATTTTCTTCCTTGGTCAGATGTTGCACATCTTCTCTGCGTGTGATAAGGACACACATGTGAACAGTGTCTCAGAATCAATGCTTCAGGCCCAGGAAGTTCAACAAAAAGGTCATACCATGAAAAGGTAGAAATAGAGAATTAAATGTTTGAAACAAACAAACACTAAACTATATTTAATGACTGTAAAATGTGAGAGGAAAAAACCTACCTCACATAGGGTGTCTGAGCCCATTAAATGAGACGATTAACAGACACCTGGTACCCACTTAGAACCTGTAATATTTGGTTAAGAAGATGGACAATTGCCAGGTACCAGTGGCTCATATCTACAGACCTTCCTAGCTAGCACTCCAGAGGTAGAGAGCTGAGGATCAAGATTCAAATAATCAGCACAAGAAGTTTAAAACTGGAGACACGTATCAAGTGGTAAAGTATTATGGGTGAGCAGAAAAAAACCAGGTAGGAGTGTGAACTCCTGAGCTTTGGCACACACACGCACACACACACACACACACACACACACACACACACACACACACTTCCTTTAAAAAGAAAGCCCTGAGGCTGGGAATATGGCCTAGTGGTAGAGTGCTTGCCTGATATACATGAAGCCCTAGGTTCGATTCCTCAGCACCATATATGTGTGTATATATATATATATACGTATATATACATATATACACATATATACATATATATACATATATACATATATATACGTATATATATATATACGTATATATATGTATATATATTAGGTGGAGGTGGGGGGAACTCTGTGAATGCCGGCAAAGACCCTAAGAGCGTTTGGTACTAAAAGAAAACCAGGTAAGGCAGGCGACACCTCAGGAAGACACAGATAATAATGAGGGAACCTTTACTCTGGGCTGAGAACCTGTGAGGCCCAGCAGTGAGGGTCAGGGACTGGGTCCCACGGCAGTCAGGGACAGGTTAGGATTAGATGCAACTCTTCCTCACAGCCTTCTTGGATCATGAATCAGGGATTTCTGCTTGTGCCCTAGGGCCTCACAAAGCTGATGAACTCCCGATGGAAGGAAAAATGCTTTTCAATTAACAAAGAAAAGAAAGACATAGGCTTACAAAGAAAGGTGATGTATTAATGTGAAATAATTGTGATACAAATAATACAAATAATAATTATAACATATTATAATTAGATAATAGCATAATTTATATAATATATTAGATATATTATGCTATTATCTAATTATAATATCAAATTATAATTTAGTCATAGTAATAGAAATAATTAGTAGTGCTATACAATAATTTTATTAAAATTTAACTACTAAGCTATTAAATATTTTACATGTTAAACAGGGTGCTTCATTGCTAACAGATTCAATGATAAGAGCTGATGGCAACTTATGGCTTAAAAGTTGCAATGAATGTAGACAGCACTGTGATATGTCAACAACAATTGAAATGGGAGTGAAAGTATCTGTGACTTCTCTATTTGGGACAGTCACAGACATTGGCAATGAGACTGTGTTGTTCCAGTCAAATTGGAAGAAAATGCAGAATTTCAGTGAATAATAAAAATTAGAACATCACTGTTTCTGTTCTAATTTTTCTGTTCTATTAAGCCCCATGGATTCTTGTGGTCTTGTTATAGTAAGTCCTAGGTTCAGGCTTCCTCAGCCAGGCTAGGTCTGGTGTGTGGATAGGCAGATTCAGATGTGAATGGCTTACCTCTCCCACAGCCCAGTGCTGTCTTCACTACAGTCAGTGGCAGGAAGCAGAGCCTAGTGGATAATTCTCTATCAAGAAGAGCAGGAAACTGCTTCTATGGGTCCAGAATTGCAAGGATAAGCATGAAAGAGTGGCAGGAACAGAGGAAAGACATCCCAGAGATGGCTGCCTGAAGGGCTATAGCGAGAAGGTCCGTGAATTCCATACTAAACACTTAACACCACAGGGAAGACTGAGGATGGAGAGAAAGGTACAGAGGAGCAACAAGAGCCCACTCCATTTCCTCCACTTTTTTCAATATAAAACAACAAGGAATATGGAGGAATTCCAAGTTGGGTAAATCTCAGTGTTCTCCCTTTCCAAGCTGGTTGTCCTGGTGAGTGACGTCCTCCTTCTGTGTCCTCACCGGCACTTCTTCAGGAGGAACCAAACCCTTGAGTTCACAAATCTGATGGGTTGCCCCACTGACTAGCACTTAGCAGTATTCCTGTCTGCTCAAGAAGATTTAGGCTGAACTATTGGAATTGCTGTGTCTATAAGACAAAAATGGCTGCATGTAATGGATATTTTTAAACTCACTGTACAACTACTCAAAGATAATTTTAAAAGTTTTAAAAAGTTGAATATGTACAGTTTCTGGTGACTCAAACTACAGTTCCTAAATATAATGGCCAGTGTGAGCATACCAGCTCTAATTGGTAGATTCAGTTGTTAACACAGACCCATGTCCCATTCTTCTCCTTTGAGGAGGAGTTCGTTTCTGAGAGCTTGCTTTCCCATACTGTCCCTGTGATCAAAGTAAATTCTGTGCAACTGCATTAGCAGCCTTGTCTTTGGTGTTCCAGGAAGTACCAGATAACCAATCAGTGGGCTGCATGAGCTAGAACTGCCAAGAGGTCACTCCTATGCCCTACCCATGGACGAAAAGGCAGAGGGAGAAGAAAGAGGGACTGAGTGCTTCCCTGGAGCAGCACACCTATATTTCTGATAGGAGCAAAAAGGCCAAGAGGCATGAATGATGAAAAATTCATGGCCTAGCCTTGGGCTCTGACCCATGGGATATTCACACTCTCAAGGTGTGCATGAGTTGGGGCCATCACAGTCAACAGCTTCATGAGCCTCTTTTAGAAGAGGAGGACACTGGATTGTGGAGGCTTTGGTTTACTATGTGGCCCTGCTACCAGGATACCACACACTCATTCTGAGTGTCTAGCCATCAGCTCATCAGCGTAATAATAACCCAAGCAGCAGGCAGGGTTGGAGAACCCAAACCCAGAAATGCAGTCATTGATCCCAAGCATGCAAACCAGACAGCTGTGTGGAAGGGCCTTGAGCTAAAGCAACTTGAAACAGCAGGTGTGGCCTGTGGTGTCCAGGACAAGACAGAGGACTTATCACTTTGATTTGTTTGAAAGTGTTGTTTTTTTCTAAAAGCTCCCTCCATATTACATTATAAGAACCTTTTGGAAAAATGATTATAGACTCGATTTAATAATCAATAATCAACTCAATAATCAACTCAATTAATTCAATAATCAAACAGCCCTTGTGTCAAAGAAGCAGTAAGACTGAATACATCTAAAAATACCCCCCCCCCTTTTTTCCCCTCCTATGTACTTGACTGAAATGGATGGAGGTGTACTTGGCATTTGACTTGGGGAGGTCATGCCTTTTCTTTCTTCTAATAATACCATTTGGCAGCTTTTCACTCTATCTTACCACAGATCTTTGCCAAAACTTGAATTTACTTCCGTCAGATTAACTGTCTCCAAAGACAAACTGGCATTTCTTCTAAGGGCTCCTGTAAAAAGGATAAGCTTGAGTGACATGCCCTCCACGGCTGGATGTTCTCACAGGCCTAGGAAATCCCAACTGAAAAAGTGGCGGGCTGTATTGAGCCGAGAGCAGCCCGAGGGTTAGGACAGTCACAGAGGCTGCCGAGTTACAAGGCTGGATTGAAGAACCAAGGGTGAATTATAATTTTGAACGCATACTCCATGCAGGAATCTGCAAGGATAAAAAAAAAAAATCCCAACCAGTGCTTTGTTTTAGGTCCCAACCTTTCAGCTCTTTGTTTACCTGAAATATCAACTTCAATAATTTTTACTGATCAAATTAGGTTGGCTTCCCCAGAGCTGCAGGAAAACAGAGGGCCTCTTCTGGCTGCGAGCTGAATGCATATGGAATTTGAATGAGCACTGTATGTCTGGGTCAAAGAACTTTCTCTCCCAGTAGATGGAGAAGAGAATGAAGGGAGGACTGAAAGCAAGAAAAGACAAAAGGAAATTTTTGCACAGTTTCCCCTTTACTCCTGTCTATAACCTGATCCCTCAAGAATAAGATAGCTAGGTGTGGTAGTGGACACCTGTAACCCCAGCATTCAAGAGGTAGAGGATCAGGACTAGGAGTTAGAGGCCAGGTTTAAATGTCTGGGAAAAACAGGGAGGGACAGGAGAGAAGGAGTAAAGTTGCTGATTTTCTTAACAGGTTCTGAGTTGAACACAAATACGCATATTTCACATATTAAACAAATTTCAAATGAGGTAACATTTCAGGAATTGAGTTGAAATGTGGCTCCTGGTCATTGGCTGGTTGTAGATCTCCTCAGCCCCCCTCCACATAACAGCACCTCATGTGGAAGAGCTCTAGGCAGGGAGAGAAACGTGCCAATGCACATACCATGCTAAAGAATCCTATCCTGAAACAACTGTCTGTGGAAGGAGGCCAAAGTAATCAATAGTGTTTAGATTATTTCTCCACCTGAGAAGATGGCTGATCTGTAAATGCTATTCTTAATTCATTCTGAAGGGGGAAAACCCTTTTTGCTCAGATTGTCATTTATAAATGACAAATATCATTTATAAATGATAGACCTTTTCCTAGCTCAACGTCTAATTTCTCTGGGTGAGAGAACTATGTGGTGTATTTAAGCGTAGTTGTGCTATATTTTTCATTCAGGTTATCCACCACTGTGAATACCAAAAAAGAGAGTGATAAAACTTCTTAGATGAGCAGGTGTCAGAAATTGACCAGCCCCAAGTCCATCCAGTGACTGTGGCTCCTTCCGGTCTTTCTCTATGGGGTAAAGTTCGGGTAGCCTGCCAATTGCTGAATCAATGAATAGGCCAATCTATGAATGGCCTGTGAATCCTGTGGTCGCAGATGTGATTTAAATATTCCCTCAGAAATGAGACTCTCTAAAACTTGGTATAAACTTAATTTAAAAACTTCCTCTTAGCTAGGTGTGGTGACCCCTTCTCAGGAATCTTAGCACTCAGGAGGCTAAAGCCAGAGGCTAGGGAGTTTAAGGCCAGTTTAAATAAAGGCTCTACAGAGTCCCCTTAATGGGTTATGCTGGCCTGCAATGGTGACTAGTGATATTCTTGAGACAGATTTCCATATCCAGGCCTAGAAACATGTGGTTTCACCTTCTAGTGGCATTGGAATTTGGAAATAGACTCTCAAAATATGTATAAGCTCTTATTAGTTAATTTTCTTTATCTAATATATAAATTATGAAATGTGTGTAAAACAAGTATTTTAAAAAGAATCTTGTAAGAAACATGCTATTTTGAATACTTATTTATAACATTTTGGTATCAAAAATATACTAGGAATATTTTAATTCTCGAGAACAAGACAATCAAGGAATGTATTGTGTGTGTTTTGCACACAACCCAGATACCAGTAGATCATGGGTATGGCTCTAAGATAATTTTGTTAAGCTTTTCTTTGCTTGTTTGTTTGCACTTAGGAGGCAGAAGCAGAAGACTATGAGTTAGAGGCCAGTCTAATGTACATATTACACACATTATCATTATTCTTAACTCATTGGGGCCATTGTAAGTGTTTCTAGGGAAAGAGAAGGGTGGCTGGTTCCTTGTTCACTTGTATTCACATTAATAGCAGTAGTTTTGATGTGTGGTTTCATCGTTGGTATCTTTAAAACCATTAGTTCATTTGGGGAGGAAAGCTTTAATTAGAACTAGAACATATAATCCACACTTCCCTTTAGCTGAGCTCATGAAAAACATCATGCCTTCTAACGTGCTGAAGGTAGCCCTGCAGCTGAGGGGACGCTGTGATGTTCTCCCTCCCCTCCCTAATCTGCTTTCTGAGCTGTGTGCAATGACCAGTGACCCCAGGGTTAATCTATACTTGGAACATTGAAGCCAACAGAGTTGTAAATATATATATATATATGTCTATAAAATTATAATGCATACCACAAATGTACATATTTACATATGTAAAATAAATATGTGTAATGTTTTATATTCACATATAAATATTTATGGTATGCATTATAAATCTATACTATAAATTACCTATCTATAATATGTATCGATTTTGATATATCTAAATTTATATCTCTATACATCAATATCTATGTAGGTATAAATATATACATAGATATAAATATATGTGTATATGTATAGATCCATCCATAGTTTTTTTCATTAAACCCATAGGGTAAGCAGACCTGATTATTGGAGCTAGTTACTCTAGCCTACCTTATTAATCACATGTTGTTATTTTTATCTTAATGATGAAGAAATTTAAGCTGTTTCTCAGGATTGTATGCAATAATTCCCACTTCTGAAGCCTATATTTCCTCATAGCTGCTGTCAGAAAAATAAGATTTTTTAAAAAATGGTAACCAAGTTCTGGTGGCTTATGCTTGTAAATCCTAGGTACTTAGGAGGCTGGGATCTGAGGATTGTGGTTCAAAGCTAGCCTGAGCAGAAAAGTCTGTGAGACTCTAACTCCAATTAAATCCTCAAAAACTGCAAGTGCAGCTGTGGGTCAACGTGGTAGTGTGCCAGCCTTGAGCAAAGAAGCCTGAGTTCAAAGCCTCACAACAGACAAATACAAAAAGAAAACAACCAAAAACATAAAAAACCAGTGTAGTTGTTTAGTCACAACAGTTGTGCTATTGTTTGAAGAGGGAAACACATTTTCATATGAGTGAAAAACTTGTGGGCCAATTATCAGAAATGACCATTAAAACTCTGTCATAGGAGCAAGGTATTCATGACTCACATGTGAAATTCCCCCTCCCCGGGAGGTCATGGTACCAGACAAGTCTAGGGAAAAAAATAATTGTGAGAGCACCCATCTAACCTAACCCTAAGCCTACCATAGCCATAATCTATCTAGTAGCTGGGTATGCTGGAACATGCCTATCATCCCAGCTACACAGGAGTCAGATCAGGAGGATGGTGGTTCTAGACAGTCTCAGCAAAACCGCTCATGAGAACCCATTTCAACAGAAAGCATAAATCAAATTGAAGTCCAGGATGGCCCAGACAAGAAGCAGAACCCTATGTCAAAAATACCAAAGGAAAGAAGGGCTGGAGGTGTGGTTCAACTGGTATAGTTTGCTTGACTATCAAGAATGAAGGCCTCAGTCCAAGCCCCAGTACTTCTCCAAACAAAAAGCAGTAAAGTTCTGTAACAGACATGTTTGAGGCTAGTCAAACACCAATCTGCCTCAATTATACTCCTCTAGTAAAGAAAAATAAGCTGAGTATGTTGGTTCACACCTGCAATCCTAACATTCAGAAGTAGAGATAAGAAGTTGGGAGTTTAAGGCCAGCCTGGGCTACCTAGTATGACTGAATCAAAACAATAATGCGACCACCAAAAAGTAAAGTAGTGTTCTCTTATTCCAATTATTGGGTTGTTCTAGCTGACATCTCTGTTCTCTCTTCCTTTCCTTGTACTTCCTTCCAGGATACCCTCTCCCAGTGTGCGTGTGCATCAGCCTCATTGACACACACTCAAAACAGCACTGGGGCTGGGCACCAGTGGTTCATACTTACCATACTTACTGGCTACTTAGGAGGCGGATATGTGAGGATCTAGATTTGAAGCCAGCCAGGGCATGAAAGTCCATAAGAGTCTTCATCTCTATCTGACTGCAAAAACCGGAAGCAGAGCTGTGGCTTGAGTGGTAAAGCACCAGATTTGAGCAAAAAAGTTCAGGCATGGTACCCAGACCTTGAGTCCAAGATCCAGGAGTAGCACCAAAAAAAGAATCTTCAAGGAAAGAAAAATAAATACAAGGCAATATAGCCAGTATAGGCAACTCTTCATTCCAATTCTAGCAGAACATACCAAAAGATTTAATGATTGCAAACCAAATGTATTTTCCTTTGAGTGGATTCCTATCACTTGATGCAAATTTGTCTTCTGAGTTTGTTTAGACTAGGTAGAAGGTATTTTTCGTTCCCAAATACTTACCTTGATATGGGAAAGGGAACTTCCGCAATAACACAGAAGCTGGCAGAGGAAAAAAAAATAAATTTCCCCACAATTTTATTAGTTCAAGGGAAGATGGGAGAAAAGTGAGGGAGGAGATCACAGGTTTGACAGGAAATGTACTCACGACCTTACATATGTAACTGTAACCCTTCTGTATATCACTTTGACAATAAAATTAAAAAAATTTAATCTGATAAACTACTATTTTATCAATATACTTCTGAACCTGTAAGGGCGGTTTTTTAAATGACGGTTATTACATGGACAGTTTTGTTCCTTAAAAGAAAAAGTACATGAGCATGGTGGCATACACCTCTACTTTCAGCTGCTCGTTCGAGACATTGAGGTATGAGGAATCCTCAATTTGAGGCCTGCTTGCTCAAAGTTCATGAGATCCTATTTCAAAAACAAAGAAGTGTGTATGTAGCTCCAGTGAAAAAGTGCTTACTTAGGAAGCATGCTATTTGGGTTCAATTTCTAGAACTGCAAAAGTGAATTAATTAGTCAGTTAACTAAATTTTAAAAATTAAAAGCACCATATGTGATGAAAAATGAAACAGAAAGCATCCATGGAACTATTATTAAATAAACTATTTTATGGGAAATACCATGTGATCAGACAGAGAGGGACATTACAGCAATCCTTCTTCTCTTACTTTTTACTATGACCATTTCCAATTAAAATAAAATGTAACTATTTGAAATTGAATGAAGAAATGCTATTTAAGAAATATTTATATACAGGGATATATTTATAAGTATATATGTATGTATAAATATAATTTGTTAGTATATAGAGAAAAGGCTTATAAATGACTGAAAATAAACATTAATATGTATAAAAGATATGAATGAGTATATATACATATTTGTATCTTCTACATTTAGTATACATAAACCAAATTGAATATATATGTGAAGAAAAAAAACAAGCTCTAAAGTAGAGTCAATTGGTATCTAGTTCTACTGAGACTCTTAGTATTTGGATAATTCCACTTGCATTTGTTGTAATTTTCCAGCATAGTATGGTTCCAAACCCTCAAGGCTTTTACATAAAATCAGTGGTGCTGTGTCTTTCAACATCAGAGCATTTGAAGATCTAAGCTCTGTGCTGCTGCTGAAGTAGGAAGCCATCTTAGGCCATTATCTCTAACCGAGCCTCTTCAAGCACTTGGGAAAACCGAAATATTTGGCCAACCTGGTGTTAATATGATAGATGTCTTTCATTTTTCTCTTGTTTCCTGGCTTTTTTTTCTGCCTTTCCTCTTCGTTCTTTGAGATTTTAACTGGGTTCCTAGAATGTCCTGAATGTTCCAGAGGTCTGTGGTTCAACTATAGACAATAATAAGTTACTTATCCTTGTGATTTTTTTTCTAAAAATTCCCGAAAACATGCATCACAGAGCCAGAAGTCAAGCCTTGGGAGCATTTCTCCGGGGCCCTTGGCTTACATCTGAGATTTTAAACATGTTTTGGGAAACATTTATTCATCTAAGAGCATGAACAAAATTGTGAACTTCTTGTTAGTGATTTTCTAACAAAAATTACTTTTGAATCCACAGAAAGGATATGAGCCAAAATGAAAGAGAGAAGCATCAGTTCTCAGTGGCTATGGTCTGATGCACCTGTGTTTAGTATGATCATGGGCTGAGATTTTTGTTCCTCTGTCTCTCATCTGTAGAATAGGAGCACTTCTCCCTCTCACACAGGATGCCAACATGTGATGAAGCAGCATCTATACACTGCTAGCCAAGTGCCTAGAAGATAGCAAGAGCTCACTAAATGATCACTGGTTCATGCATCCTTTCCTTCTACATGTACAAACAACAGCAACATGTGTGGCATTGAGACATTGCCCAAATGCTCAGGTGTGTGGCACGAGGCAACCCGAGATCCATTATAGTACTCAGCCAAGTAGAGTGCCATTTAATTCCTATTGAGCATTGTTGATGTTTATCATTTTTTATCAATTTCAGAAAATGGGATGACAAGCAATGCCTGAAAATACTAGGACTTACAGTATAAGTACATTTGGGAAATCAAAAATGTTAAGAAACACGTATTTTTTTCCTGGTGGCCAAGAACTGAAAAAGAATGAAAGACCTCCTAAAAACTTATTAAAAGTAAAATGAGTTATGCAAAAGAAACCTACATTAAAAAAAACCCACTTCATGCAACATTCTGATAGCATGTGAAATGTTTGTGCTAGTGCTGGGACTTGAACTTAGGACCTGGAACTTTCACTTGGCCTTCTTGTGCACGGCTAAGTGCTCTATTATCTGAGTTGTGCTGTCGAGTCTGGCGTTTTGCTGGTTAGGTGGAGAGGGAGTCTCGTGGACTTTACTGCCTGAAATGGCCTTGAAACATGACCTCCCCCCGCCCCCCCCTCCACCGCCCCAGGTCTCAGTCTCCTGAGTAACTAGGATTATCAGTGTGAGTCCTGGGTAACTGGCTTGCATTGGAGATTTTTTTAACATTCTCTGAGAGTGTTTTTAATTCAACTAACAGAATTTTACTTAAGGCCTTTTTAAAAAGTGTGCATCCCGTCTATACTCTTTAACCTTTGAAAATTGTTTAAAAGAGCCTCAGACAAAGAGGACAGATATCGGAACTGTCAGATATCATAAACTAAAAGACATAATAAGAAGTGAAGAGCCAGTCAGCAGTGCCCCCTGCTTGTAATCCTAGTGACCTAGGAGGCTGAGATCTGAGAATCACAGTTCAAAGGCAGCTGGGCAGATAAATCTGCGAGAGTCTTGTCTCCAATTAACCAGCAAAAGCCTGGAAGTGGAGAGATAGCTTAAAATAGTAGTGTGCTAGCCATAAGTGAAAAAGCTAAGGACATTACCCAGGGCCTGAATTCAAGCCTGAGTGCCTACACAAACACACACACACACTCATGTGTACATATGCATGCACACACACATACACACACACACATACACACACACATACACACACACACACATACACAACACACAGACTGCTGCTGAAAAAGGGGCCTTCTACTTCCCTTTCTATAAAATTTCAAAACAAAAATCTTTCATGTAAAATCTCAAGCTATATCATTATTAAGCAGTCATATTTACTTGGTGATTAATGGGTGACGTGAAGTCTATCAACATTATTCACCAAAATATGAAGTAAGGCATACTAGAAAATGAAGGAAGGGAGAATTCATGCTCAGTGAATGAAAGTCTAGGTTAGGAGGATTAGAGTCCCTTTAAAATATACTAACACGTGAGCTTCTTCTTACTGAAAAATCTATTAGTATGCCTCTCATACGGGAGAACTATTCCCTCCACTTACATATTTTTTCTCCCTTTTGTTTGATGGCAAAGATTCATGTTTTAATACACTAAATAAAGATGCGACTTTGGGAGGAAAAGGCCTGGCGCAGGACTCTCTCTTTCCCTGAAGGTCTTTTGGTGTTTCCAACCAATTCAATCAAGAGTAAAATGAGTTAATGAGTTGAAAGTGATAGTTTGAATAAAACAATTAGCACTTTAATCTTATAGGGGGTGGGGGAACTTCACCAAGTCCCCTGTCTTTTGTTGAGATAAATTCAATCTCAAAGTTAATTGTAAAAATTAAAAGCACAGCTGGGCGTTCGTGGCTCACACCTATAATCCTAGCTACTCAGGAGGCTGAGATCTGAGAATTGCGGTTCAAAGCCAGCCCAGACAGCAAAGTCCATGAGACTCTTATCTCCAATAAACTACTCACAAAAAGTGGGAACTGGCACTGTGGTTGAAGTAGTAGAGTGCTAGCCTTGAGAACAGAGAGGCTTGGGGAGAGAGAGAGTCTAGGCCCAGGATTCAAGCGTGACTGGCAAACATAAATTAATTAATTGGTTAAAAGCATAACCTTGAATATCCACAGAAGTAACTTCACAATTTGCAATATTCATGTCTAACCTGCCTCTGAGGAATGAATGAGATGGTTTATTAAGTGTCCTCTGCCACTTTATTTGAAAGAAGGAAGAAACAAAGGAAAATATAAGCAAAGGTATGGAAGGGCAGAGAGGCTAGCTCCAGGCTGACCCTGCTGAGGTTTTCAGACTTCTGGAAAACCACTTGGGCATTGTGTAAGCAACACAAATTATAGATTCGACTACTCGTGATCGAGGGAGATGAACACATGGTAAACCACTAAGAGGAAACCAGCAGTGATTTTTCATGTTCCATATCAGATATAAACATCTAACAGTATGTTAACAATTTTTGAATTATATACAGAGCAGACAATTGTATACACAGAACCAAAGAGCATAATAATAATATAGTTGTTTATGCAGTAGCTCTGAAATACTGGAAAGTATTTTTTAATCTTATTCCATTATTAGAAAATGTATGAGTCAGGCATCGGTGGCTCACACCTTTAATCCTAGCAGTAAACTCATGAAAATCAAGTATCAAAGCCAGCCTAGACAGGAAAATCCATGAGACTTTTATGTTCGATTAGCCACCAAAAAGCTAGAAGTGAAGCTATGGCTCAAGTGGTAGAGCAACACACACAAACATACACATACTCAGAAAAAAATGTATGGGTGAGATTGTGATAGATGGGGTTAGAGGATAGAAAGGGAGAAATTGATCAAGAAGCATGTAATCATAAATAGATACAGTGAATTGAAACCTCTTTGTACAACTACTTAAAGATTTTTATTTATTTATTTTTTTATTTTTTTGCCAGTCCTGGGGCTTAGACTCAAGGCCTGAGCACTGTCCCTGGCTTCTTTTTGCTCAAGGCTAGCACACTGCCACTTGAGCCACAGCGCCACTTCTGGCCGTTTTCTGTATATGTGGTGCTGGGGAATCGAACCCAGGGCCTCATGTATACGAGGCAAGCACTCTTGCCACTAGGCCATATCCCCAGCCCCTTAAAGATTATTTTTAAAATATTGAATAAAAAAATAAATACAAAGCTTTTGGGTTTGTTTAAAGAGGAGAAATTGAATTGAGGCTTTAAAATATATACATAAATTCTTTCTATATCTATCTTTAATGTATCTTACTTTGAGCCAGACACGAGTAGCTCACACCTATATAACTCTAGCTACTCAGATGGCTAGGATCTGAGAATGGTGGTTCAAAGCCAGTCTAGGTAGGAAAGTCAATGAGACTTATATCCCATTATCCACCAAAAAAACCAACTAAGTTGAGCTGTAGTTCAAGTGGTAAAGGGCCAGCCTTGAGCACAAAAGCTAAGGGACACTTCTTAGGCCAAGTTCAAGCCTCAATACCAAGCCACCCCCCCCCCCCCAAAAAAAAAAAACTACACACACACACATAAACACTTATGTGCAAAATCTAGGTAATACTTAACATTTAATATGACAGTGTAATTTAGCAAAGTCCTCAAAAAGTGCTGACAAATTTAATGGTAGAAATCTATTGGGTATAACTGATTAGAAAACAAATACTATAAACATAAACAAAACTACATAGCAAGTAATGACTGTAAGGTTAAAACTGATTCCAACTTTCAATGTAATGAGCACCTGCTAGGACAGGAGTATGAGAAGATGGGGGCACTTGGGTAGGACAGGAGCAAATGGACCTGCCTTAGACCTGCCTTAGATGAGAGGATCATGAGCAGCCCTCACCAACCAGGCTTCTGTTTGGAAATGCTGAAAGTCTGTTGTTCCCCAACCGAAAGCAGTGCCCTGCCTGCACAAATGAGTAAAAGGCAAAATAACATTTTAGGGAATTGAAAATTTTCAACTTCAGAGTCATTTCTTTGCTGGCCTCAGACATTCCTTGATGAACAACTTGGATAGAGAGTTTTTCAGCCACATCACTAATTGGTCTACTTTAATTTTTCTCTTTTATTTAAACCCAAAATAAGAAAAAGTACCCACAATCTGACATGTATGAGCAGAAATGAAAGTATTTTTTTAACTTGGATTAATTAGTGTTATAGGAAAACAAAGGAAACAAAGCCACCAGTGTAAGTAGTGCATTAATCACATTGCTAGTAATTAGTGCCATGGTAGAAATACAAGACAAAACAAAGAAGTTGAGAACAGTTCTGAAACTAGTCATTTTCTGTATGTATCACTAGCTAAGAAGTAGACATACCTGGACATGCAGAGAAGAGTAAAATAGTTGGCTATATTCATTTGATTTTAAATGCATTGTCTAATAATTGTAAGGAGATACTACCAAAAAAAAAAAGAGTAAAATAGAATCTCAAAAATCACAGAGTGGAAAAGCTCAGCTTCATAAATGCTCTCTCCCTAAAAAAGGCAGAAATTGATATACTATAATGTCTAAAACCCACAGTTGAAAAAATAAAGAGGAAAAGTTAAACACCAGTGGCTCAGACCTGTAATCCTAGCTACTCAGGAGGCTGAGATCTGAGGATCATGGGTCAAAACCAGTAGGGGCAGGAAAGTTCATGAAACTCTTATCTCCAACTACCCACCCCCTCCCCCAAAGCCACAAGTAGGGGCTGTGGCTCAAGTGATAGAGGGTTTGTCTTGAACACAGAAACTCAAGGCCCAGGCCCTGAGTTCAAGCCTCAGGACCTGCACTAAAACAAAACAAAAATAGACAGGAAGGGATAGGAGGGGAAGAGAAATAGAATGTATTTCCATTCTTATTTTTATTGTTTTCCATTTTTAAAGGAGAGGAAGAGATTATACTATACAATGAATACCAAGTCTACTCAAACCTCAAATATGAAGGATCATTATGGAACTCAGAAATAGTAATATTTCTTTTTGTTTCGAACAGATGATTGGATAATGTTTAGGATTACAAAACCTTCTTCAGAGTGATAGGACCTGAATTATAATTTTACCACAATGGAGCAAGTTATAGGATATGTTGGCCCTCATTTTTCCACATCAGGGAATACTGTATTCTAGGCATCCATGAACAACATGCTTAATATGAAAATCTTGATGTGTGGTGATTCATGTGACAAATTAAGATGAGCACTGTGAAATCCAGAAGAATACAGAGAAAGGAAAGCCAGCATTTTTCTTCTGATTTTGAATTGTCCATATCAGGTCACTTTTCTATGACCTAGTTTTCTTATTCAGAGAAATTAAAAATTTCAGTCCAAGTGTTACTTCCTTGAAGATGGTCTATGGAATATGAGACGTGGTTTCCCTAACCAACACAAAGAAATAAATATGGAAGCTGTACATCTGCAGTTGAGCCCATCTTGAGGCCTCAGAGAGCAGTAAACTGGGAGAGCAGGGACTCAGAGAAGGGAGGAAGGAGGGAGGCTTCTGCCTGGCCTCCCTCTCTCACGTTCCGTGCTCCATCCATTTTCCTGTCTGAATATATTCCTCACTTTCATAGGACCCTCTTCCTCATTGGGTCCTATCCTGCTATTCCTTGGCTGTTCCTCAAATTTCTTTATCTTCAACACATCTAGCAAAAAGCCTGACTGGAGGTGTGGTTCAGCTGAGCAAGCAAGGCATCCAAGCTTCAGGCCCTAATGTTTTGTTTTGTTTTTTAATGGGTGGTGGCTGGGGAAAGAATTTTAGGGAATTTAGTGGTATTTAGGTATTTCGTTTTTAAAAGTCCACAAATGAAGCTAGAAAATATTTTCCATCATTTATTCTATATTCCATGTATAGATATGAACACTAAGAAATAATTAAAATGGCAAGACATCAAATTTGCCTGGAAGTAGTCTTTTTTCTTTATATATTTCAGTTTGTGAAATCAAGATCAAAGCTAATTGCCATAATCCTCTTAAGAGAAGGAAAAGTAGATTCCTAATCTTAGTAACGTTGACCAGTATGAATTTTCTACCATTCTTTTGTAATATGCCTTCCAAATTTAACAAGACTGTCCTTAAATTTGCTTTAAATGATGCCAAAAGGTTGGTTAACATTCAGCCAAGGACAGGTGCTTTAGGAACCCTGATGTGGCTGAATGTCAAGCGAAGGGCTTTGGGTACAGACCTGGCGTGCACCCTGCCTGTCCCTCCCGAAGCAAGCTCCCTGTCTCTCGGAGCCTTGTTATTTAAGTCTATAAAGCAGAGTAATAACACCTCCCACAGGCGCTGTGTTTGGGGATATAACTTGATCCCCGAAGGAAACAGGACACTGTGTAAAGAATATCCCCTTTGGAGTCAGTTCAGCCTTTGAATCTGCGCTCCACAACGTGCGTGCCACCATGTAAACCTGGGCAAAGGAACTGTCTCCTGCTCCTGATTTCTCACTTAAAAGTTAAGCATAACAGTGTCCATTTACTATGTGGGGAGCTTCAAAAACGTAGGTGGTAGGTGACAAAATAGGTCTGTTTTAGCCAATTCTAAGTATTAGTCTCCAATGCCGTATTGAAAGCAGCAAAAGAGAATGGCTGGGCAATCAGGGCAAACACCCTCTCCCCCACCCCCTAAGCCCCTCCCCCCCAATGCTCTGCATCCCTCACCAAGGCCTTACTGTCCTGTGTGCAGGCCCCTAGACATTGGGTCACCATGGCCTTGCACAGCCACACATGCATGGAGGGGGGGGGGGGAAGTGTGTGTGGGGGGGGGGGAACATCTAAGAATCACGGTTCAAAGCCAGCCTGGGCCTCTGAAAGACTTGCACATGAACAATAGGGTGACTGAGCCCCAGAGATGTGCACTGGAAGGGGAAGCCAGTCAGAGGGGTTAAAGGACACATAAAGAGCTCTGCAGGCTGCAGGGAGCCTCTGATTGGGTCTGGGGATTGATAAGGCCTGTGGGCTGTCCAGTGATCTCCAGAGTCATGTGGCTCTCTCCTAGAGACACCTAATAAACTCCTGTGCAGTGGCACCCCAAATAATACCCTCCCTTAGGCCCCCTCCTGTCTAGACGGAGCTCTTCTTTCTTCTTTAGTAAATCTTCTCCATTTTGCTTCTCCCTCTTTGTCGGTGGACAACACACACACACACACACACACACACACACGAGCAATGTAATAATGAAGTCACCGTGTTAATATCAAAATACTTTAAAAAAGACACTGTATCCTGTTATTTATACTCTTTTACCAGAACAGGAAAAGAAAACACAAACAGAATTTAGGACTCAGGTATGTCTCAATCACAAACATGTTGATTTTACTTTTGCAAGTGAAATCTGACCTTTCAAACCTAAATAGGAGACAATATGGACTAAAGGAAGTCCTCAAAATGAGAGGGGCTCCATGCCAGCAAGAGCAGCCTCTTCATTCCAGCAGAAGCCAAAATACATCATTGCTAAAGCAGCCTTCCTTGAGCAGCATTCTGAAGAACAGGTCTTTCCAGAGACCTCTGAGTCAGTCAGTCGTGGAATTTCTGTGGCTTACGCTAGAATAGCACTGGACCCATTTAAGCCAAGGTTAAATTTACAGTTTCTCTTCCCATTCAAACATTTTTAGTGTGCTCACCTTTTGTACTCCACCACTGTATTACTTATGAATGTTGCCAACTTAGCTTATCTTATCTCTCACCATCTTACCTCTCCTTACCTTATCTCACGCTCTGAAGTCATTACACTAATATTAAGCCACGTGGGTAACAAAAGGCTTTTGTTCTCAATGAGACCTTTCGAAGTCCTTTCCCTCTCTACCCTGACATAAAACATGTACTCTGGTTTTCTTTTCTTTCTGACTTAAGCATTTAGATAGAAGTAAGAAGAAAAAAGAAAAACACGCAAGTAAATATTTTGATGCCCAGGAGACAGACACTTGCATGAACTCCCTGAAGCAGGCAGAAAAGCCTGGGTGACTTAAGGCCCAGTGCCTGTAGTGTAAGCAGGGGCTTGGGAACAGAGGCATCAGCCAGATTAGGCCTTCCTCACTGCTGGTTGTTGAGCATCAGGAAAAACAACAAGTAACAAGTAGTGGGAGATCTGGGCCCAGAAATAGATGGAGGCAAGTGTGACTGTGTGTCTATAGTTTTATAGCAAAGCAGATTTCTTTGGAATTTAGTGAATGGGTAGAATCTATGTTTTGAATTGAAAACATTTCACTTTTTAATGTCTGAGAAGTCTCTAGCAAGCCAGAAAGGAGAAAGGCTCATTGCCCCCAGCAGTGGCTCCCAACAACTCGACAGCCTTGGAAAGTCCTCAAATCCATGGCTGTCATGGCGTGGGTATCGGCATGACACTCATCGATTTGAAAACAGGAGTCAGAATTAGACAGACTGAAAAGAGTCTCTCTCTTTCTCTCTCTCTTTTTTTCCCCAGTCCTGGGGCTTGGACTCAGGGCCTGAGCACTGTCCCTGGCTTCTTTTGGCTCAAGGCTAGCATTCTACCACTTGAGCCACAGCACCACTTCTGGCTTTTTCTGTTTATGTGATGCTGAGGAATCAAACCCAGGGCTTCGTACATGCTAGGCAAGCATTCTACCACTAAGCCACATTCCCAGCCCCAGGGAAGAGTCTTTTAAGTTTCCTGTTTCTAGCTTCTTGGTGTGGAATTTCTTCTCCTTATAGGCTTTTCTTGTCTTTTTTTTTTGCTAGTCCTGGGGCTTGAACTCACGGCCTGAGCACTGTCCCTGGCTTCTTTTTGCTGAAGGCTAGCGCTCTGCCACTTGAGCCACAGCGCCACCTCTGGCCATTTTCTATATATGAGGTGCTGAGGAACTGAACCCAGGGCTTCATGTATACTAGGAAAGCACTCTTGCCACTAGGCCATATTCCCAGCCCTCCTTACAGGTTTTTTCCCTTCTTTTTCTTGTAGTATCCACTTGTTGATGCCGCCCCAGGCTCCCAAGGCTGTCATGCCAGCCTCTCTTTACTTTTCTAGCAGGACAATGGACTCTGACGACAAGCCCCAATGCTAGGAGCCTGGAGATGGCTGCTAAGGACTACTGGCATTTGGTTGCAGAACTGGCCAGTTGAGGGCCTTAAGACTGGGGACAGGGTTGGGAATATGGCCTAGTGGCAAGAGTGCTTGCCTCCTATACATGAAGCCCTGGGTTCGATTCTTCAATACCACATATATACAAAATGGCCAGATGTGGCGCTATGGCTCAAGTGGCAGAGTGCTAGCCTTGAGCAAAAAAGAAACCAGGGACAGTGCTCAGGCCCTGAGTTTAAGGCCCAGGACTGGCAAAAAAAAAAAAAAAAAGAAGACTGGGGACAAATTTATGTCTGTGTATATTGTGTACGTGTGTTGCTGGTATTGGGGCTTGAGCTCATATTCTTGCTTGTCTTTTGTGTTCAAGACTAGTACTCTTCCACTTGAACCACAGCTCTACGTCTTAAGAGTCTTATGGATTTGTCTACCTGGGCTTGCGGTTCAAGCTTCAGACTGTGATCTTCAGAACTCAGCTAGGATTGCAGACATGAGCCTTCAACACCAGGCTCATTTTATTTTCTTAATTCCGTGTAGTTGTCCAAAGTATAGCCTACCTGGGTTTACATCAAGGTGTAGAACTGAATGTGTGACTCAAGTGGTAAAGCCCTGGATTCAATCAGCAGTAGCACCAAAATCATTTTTTCTGAGTGCTGGTGGTTCACACCTGTCATTTTAGCTTCTCAAGAGGCTGAGATGTGGGGGTCACAGTTCAAAGCCAGCCAAGGGAAGACAAGTCCTTGGGAATCTTATCTCCAATTATTTCCCAGAAACCCAGAGGTAAAGCTAGTATCAAGTATTAAAGCACTAGGCTTGTACAGAAAGTTCAAGAACAGCATCCAGGCCCTGAGTTCAAGCCCCAGAACCAGCACACATGCATGCACACACACACACACACACAAGCATGCGTGTACACATGTGCATACACACATATCACTGTTGCACTGGAGATGAGAGCTTGCTTAGCATGAGTAAGGTCTTAGGTTCTATCCTGAGTACTGAAAAAACAAAGCAAGATAAAACTAAGCAATCAAAGTAAGGAGCCATCAAAGGGAAATCATATGTCACACATTTATCTGACACGTTTTCCAAAGTGTAAGTATGAATCATCATGTCTAGTATTTACATGTGTGCCTGTGTATGCATCTGTGTTTATGCTTTGTCATTTTCACTTTGACAATAAAGGTTTAAAATTCACATTTAAGCCAGGTTCCTGGTGGCTCACTTCTGTAATCCTAGTTACTCAGGAGGCTGAGATCTGAGGATCACAGTTTGAAGCCAGCCTGGGGAGAAAAGTCCATGAGACTCTCATCTTCACTAAAGCTACCAAAAAAGCCAGATGTGGAACTGTAGCTTAAATGGTAGAATGTTAGCCTTCAGCAAAAAGTAGCTCAGGCCCTGAGTTCAAGCCCTAGGACTCATACATACACATACTTACAAACATACACACACACACACACACACACACACACACACACACACACACACAAACACGGTTTGTATGCTTTTTGTCCAATTTTGAATGTTATTTCAACTTGTTTTCTTTTGTGCAGATACTGGGGCTTTAAGTTAAGACCTAGGTCCTGACCTGCCCTGTCCCATGGCTTCTTTGCTCTGGCTGGTGCTCTACCACTAGAGCTATATTTCTACTTCTAGGTTTGGGTTTTTTGTTTGTTTGTTTTGGTAGTTAATTGGAGCTAGAGTCTCTCAGATTTTCCTGCCTGGGATGACTTCGAACCTTAGTAACTAAAATTACAGGTGTGAGCCACCAATGCTTTAACTTTTTCTTGATCCACATTTTCATCTAAGTGCTACATTCACTTTGATAACTGGTTATTCTCCTATCTTCGTAGTCCTTGGACAAAGAGGCCGAGCTGGTTATCTCTGATAGCAGGCAATACGAACTTTAAGTAAGCCTGTCTTTATCAACTACTGTTTTAACAGCTGATTAATTAGCACTGCAGAGATCCAACTGAGGCCTTTATCTGAAGAGCAGTTCAACCATTAGCAAAGGAAACTTCCTTGTGCACCAGCAGCTCAGATAACAAGGTAAGATAATAGTTCACAATCTGTCTTTGGCTAAAGCAAACAGGAGCACTCCCACTTTTCCCCACACTGGGGCCAGGGAGAAAAGCTTAGCTAAATTCTCAAAATGCCAAGATCTTTCTGATCTTCTGCTCAGTTTTGGGAATACTTTTCTTGAATAGTCCCCCTCCCAATTAAACAGTATGGCTGCTCTTTGGAAATCAACTTATTTTCATCAGATATTAGCCATTTAGAAATAAATCAAGTGCTAGTGGAATTCTGTTAGGTGAAGGGCTGAGTTGGTCTGATGACGAGTTAGAAATGGGCTTGAAGGCAATGCCCTTTTGAGCTATAGCTGAACAAGCCACTTACAATGTCCACATTCAGTTTTCCTCTTGGTGAAAGGAAACTAATAATGGTACCTCCTGCCTGGTACTATTGAAAGAGATAAGTGATTCCATGCTTTTAATATGTGTAGAATTATGTCTGACATGAGGAAAGTACTCCATAACTGTTGGTATCATTACAAGGTTAGGAATGATGGGAAATTTTTGATTCTTATGTCCTGATGGAATTAACAAGTGACCACAGAATGGTGGCTCTCACCAGTCATCTGGCTGCTCAGAAGATCTTGGTTCAAAGACAGCTCAGGAAGTAAAATCCATGATACTCTTTATGTCTAATTAACTAAGAAAAAGCTGGACTGGAGGCATGGCTTAGTTGGTAGAGCACTAGCTGAGTAAGCAAGTCAAATTCAAATCTTGCTATAGACTAAATAAATAAATGACTAAGTTAGAATAAAGGAGAGGCTATTAATCAGAAGCAGACAGGATCTGGGTCATAATGGGCATAGATTGTTGTTATAACTATTACCATCTAGGAACACTTGTAGGACATGCATAGCAGCAACCATGTAATAAGGCACTTTATATGTATAGACATGCCTCGTCTTTTCTGATGCTATGACATAGATAGACACTATTGTTAGTCCCTTTTTACAACTGATGGAATTGAAGTTTGGCCCTGAAATGACTGGCTCAAGATCACAGAGGCTGTAACAATCAAGGTTGGACTCAAGCAACCTGACCACAGACAACCTGCTTGTGACCTCTAACTATTGCAATTCTGTTGTTAGTACTTCAGGTCCAGTCTTTGTCAGGCCTATCCATGTGTGAATGCTCACAGGTGACTTGGAACCAGAAACCCAAGTTTAGCCAAAATTCAAAGCTTGATCTTTCCCAACTCCTTTACTTGTACCCTGATGCCTTTTAATTGTGCAAGATTGGAGAAAGGGGAAGTTAAAAGTTAAGAAGGACAAACTGGTTGGAGACCCAGGAATGGAGTCTTGATCTTTAGACTCTCCAAGACTTAGGATCCCCTCAAAGCCTTTGGCCTTGTGTTCCTTGGTGAGGAGGAGGATGGGAAGCCTGCAGGCTTGGGGTTGCTGCAGACAGGAACTGAAGCTCACCCCAGCTTCTTCTGAGCTGTAAATAGACAAAGAGGTATATATAGAAATCCAACTTGTTTACCTAATTGCCTTTATGATACAAAGTTGTATTTAAAATATTTTTCTAGCAAATGATGTAAACTTGACTGTTTTTAAAACATGACTATATAAAAAATATGTGGAAGCCTTCTCAGTCACCCAGAAAGAGTTGAAACAGGTTTCTTCTGACCTGTGGACAGAGGAAGGCTCACCATTGTTGGCCTACTGCCCCCTCTCCCCCATCCCTTTAAAACTTTCATATAAGCAGCACAGGATTTGCCACATTTGTTTTTGTACTCCAGCTCCTAACATACACCGAGCACACAGTAGGATGCACATTGGGTAGTGAGTGCACAGTAGGAGGCCAAGGCAGGAGAAGATTATATTGCAATTGATCAGCACAGAACTCAAGAAAGATGATTCAAAGAAATTGTTAGTCCTGTAAGAAAGGCTGTGGTTTCCTACTTTTAGAAGCTGAAAGCCATGATGAAAATTTCAAGGCTGAAGTCAGGAAAATCTCAAGGCCATCTTTTGAGAGGAGTCGAATAAGCCAAGCCACAGTTTAGAACTAGAATTCCATCATATTCAAGAAGAGGCAATATGAAGATTGTTTGCCTGTCCTTTATAACATTGAATGGTCTATAAAAGTAAATCTAGCAATGCTTTTCTGAATATAAAAACTACTTTGAGTGTAAAACATCAAGTCATTTCTGGTCTAATCCTTGGTTTCTGAATTCTTCTGTACATACCCAGGAAATCCTAAACCACTTTTCCTGCTAATTTTCTCACTAGGCCCACCTCTGTCTACCTGGTAGTAGATGCATCAAAGGAGCAAATTGACCCCCTCAGGATATGCCCCTCAATCCAATCCCTCAACTGTGAAGGAAATGTCACATCAATTATGGAGGCAAGCTGGAGGGGGATTGGAGCTACAGCACTTGAGGAACTTGTTCTGTGATTGTACAAACATTCATGGAGTATTACATGGGAATGGGGCCTGGGGAAGCTTGGAGGAGCCTCACGTGTACTCTCTCCTTTAAGGATATGTGCTTACAGAAGAAGTAAGGAGGAGGCAGAAGATGTTAACTGCCAGGGAGGTTTGCAGGTTAGGTACTTTGGGAAGGCTGGAATCTCAGAGAGGGTACCCTGTGCATGGGCTTGGTCACAGTCATCAACACTCTGTCTGTGGTGTCTTCTCAGAGGAAAAACTAACAAAATGTTACACCATATCAAAATACTGCCTAAGCAGCAGCAAGAATAATATATTGTTGATAAGTGCTTTTACTTGTAAAAGAGATTATGAATACTAAAAATATTGGAAATTTATTATAGGTTTTTTTTTCTGATGAGTCTCTATGAATCAATTGAAAGAATCACACAGAAGGTAGGTGCCAGTGGTTCATCCCTGTAATCCTAGTACTAAGGAAGCTGACATCTGAGGATTATGATTCGAAGCGAACCTGGGCAGGAAAGTTCCTGAGACTCTTGTCTCCAATTAACCCTCAGAGAGCTGGACCTGGAGCTGTGTCTTCAGTGGAAAAAGCTCTAGCTTGTGTACAAAAGCTCAGGGATAGTGTGCAGCCCCCAATTCTGGGAACACACATACACACACACACACACACACACACACACTCGGAGGGGTGGGGAATCATAGTATATCGCTAAAGTTAAAAATCATGCTTGAGTGTTTGGTATCACAGTGCAGGCTTGTAATGCCAATAGTTTGGAGACAGAATTAGGAGGACTGAGTATTTGAGGGTGCACTACATAGTAAGAACTTGTCTCAAAAAAATGGAACCCCCAAAACAAACAAAAATCATTATGTTTGGGGCTGGGAATGTGGCCTAGTGGTAGAGTACTTGCCTCGTATACATGAAGCCCTAGGTTTGATTCCTCAGCACCACATACACAAAAAAAGCCAGAAGTAGTGTTGTGGCTCAAGTGGTAGAGTGCTAGCCTCGAGCAAAATGAATCCAGGGACAGTGCTCAAGCCCTGAGTTCAAGCCCCAGGACTGGCAAAAAAAATCATTATGGTTGAAAAGAAAGATTGATATATATGTGCTGGTTTATAATAATACTTCAAAAGCAAATTCATAAAAGGTCAAAATAGAAATAGATCTCAGTGAGTTGAAGAATTATGAATGATTTTTCACTTTGATTCTGCTTTTCAGGGCATTTAGACTAGCACTCATGATTTTTGTATTACTATTAAAAATAAGTGAATTTTGATTTTAAAAAAAATTGCTGTATTCACACCCAGGAGCTAGCGACTCACAACTGTAATCTTAGCTACTCGGGAGACTAAAATCTGAGGATTGTGGTTCAAGGCCAGTCTGGGCAGGAAAGTCTGAGAAACTCTTATCTCTAATTAACCAGCAAAAAGCTGGAAGTGGAGCTGTGGCTCAAGTGGTAGAGTGCTAGCCTTGAGCAATAAAAGCTCAGGGCCAAGTGCCCAGGCCCTGAGTTCAAACCCCAAGGGTAACACCAAAAAAAATGAAATAAATAAAAATTGCTGCATTTATTGTTCTTCCAAAATTTTATTGTGAGGGTACACATATTTCCTGGGACAGAGCTAGCTTCCTGCTGTTCCTGTCACGCTCAGCTGAGAGGACATGTCAGGGGACTCTCCTGCCCTCTTGGCTGAAGCAGCGGTTGGAATGAAACTAGAAGAGCCCTGTATAGTTGATTCTCCCTGCCTGTCACTTGAGTTCCTACCAGTGAATGCTTTGGGTTCAGTTTCTCATGGGAATTTTCTCTTTATGCTGTTTAAGTACTAGTATGTTTATGTCATGGCTGCCCTTCTTGTTTACTGGGGACACTTCATCTCTTAGGGATAACTGAAAGGTGGCTGAGGGTGACCTTGATGTAACATTCCAGCCCCAGGCTAGAGGTTTCTGGAAGGCTGTTGCTGTCTAGTAGTCCCTCTTGCAGGTACCAATAGCAGGTGAGTTGAGATGTGGTCATGATGACTGAGTCACTTCTGTGTTTCTTTTCTGCTCACCTCTGGCCACCACTGTGTGTTCTTTGACCCTTAGTCAAAACTCCAACCAGTTGGGCTGGGGATATAGCCTAGTGGCAAGAGTGCCTGCCTCGGATACACGAGGCCCTAGGTTCGATTCCCCAGCACCACATATACAGAAAAAACGGCCAGAAGCAGCGCTGTGGCTCAAGTGGCGGAGTGCTAGCCTTGAGCGGGAAGAAGCCAGGGACAGTGCTCAGGCCCTGAGTCCAAGGCCCAGGACTGGCCAAAAACAAAAAAACAAAGAAACAAAAAAACAAAAACAAAAAAAAAACTCCAACCAGTTGTTTCTTTGAGGATTTGTTTCGGGGGAACTTAATTTTCGAAGTATGTTTTAGATATGAGGCCCTTGTCTGTTGTATGGCTAGTGAAGAACTTCTCCCAATCTGTGGGCTTTCTATTTAACTTGCAAGCGATGTCCTTTGGCATGCATAAGTTCTGAAGTTTCATGCAATCCAATTTGTCCAACCTTTCTTTGATTTGTTGTGTTTCTGAGTCTTTATTAAGAAAGTTTCAACCTGTGCCAAGGGGCCCAAGTGTTTCTATTGCTTCCTGCAATGTTTTTAGGGTATTTTCTTTTACCTTGAGGTCTTTGATCCATTTGGAATTGATTCTGGTGCAGGGTGATATATAAGGAACTAACTTTAGTTGTTTTTTTTAAAAACAGATGTTTAACCAATTTTGCCAGCATCATTTGTTGAAGAAGCTGTCTTTTCTCCATCCTATTTTTTTGGCTCCCTTATCAAAGATTGGGTGGCCATAGGTCTGCAGGTTCATTTCTGGGTCTTCAGTTCTATTCCACTGGTCCTCAGGCCTGTTCTTGCGCCAATACCAAGCTGTTTTTATTATGATAGTTTTATAATAGAGTTTGAGATTTGGTATTGATATTCCTCCGGCACTGTTCTTCCTGCTAAAGATTGTTTTTTGCTATTTGGGGTCTTTTATTGCTCCATATGAATTTTTGGATTGCTTCCTCTATTTCATTAAAGAATGGTATTGAGATATTGATGGGTATTGCATTGAATTTGTAGAGAGCCTTTGGTAGTATTTCCATTTTCATGATGTTAATCCTCCCAATCCAGGAGCATGAGAAGTTTTGGGGGAAAAAATCACACTAAGTGAAGTAAGCCAGACCCAAAGAATCATAGACTCTATGGTTCCCTTCATTGGTAATAATTAGTACATGTCTAAGATAGTCCTAGCAGATGAGCACAATAGCTCAGTAGCTATGTACATATGAACACATAAGATGATACTAAGTGAACTGAACTTATCATTGTTGTTATTTTTAATGTACTATGTGAAATTATTTCTTTTTTTCTTTCATTTTTCTTTCCTATGGTTTATCCCTGTTACCATTGCATTTGATTTTGGTACCCCTGGTATTGTATATACATTTCTCTGAATTAGGGAAGGGAAAGGGAATATCAAAATAATGAGACAAAGGGCAAAAGGTGAACCAATGCAACAGCAATGTTTACAAGACAATACGCTGTAAACCAACTGTATAACTGGGGGTAGGGGATTGGGGAACAGGGAAGGTGGAAGAAAAATGAGGAAGGAGGTAACAAGTTTGACAAGAAATGTACTCACAACTTTATACATGTAACTGTAACCCCTCTGTATATAAACTTGACAATAAAAGCTAAAAAACAAAACAAACTCCCAAACCTCTCCAACCATGCAGTCCTCAGAACAGGTGGTGAGGTCCTGCCCTTTGTCATCTCTCCATCCTTCTTAGCTAAGAATAAACAAATGGGGTTGTGACCTTGGGACAACCAGGCTTCACACTTAAAAAGGCCTCAGACTGTTACTGACTTAAAACTCTTCACTTGTTTTTGTTTTGTGCAGGTACTGGCTTGAACTCAGGGCCAGAGCTTTTTCACTTGAGGTTGGCTCTCTGTCACCTAAGCCATAGCCATAGCTCGACTTCTGTTTTTTGTTGGTTAATAAGTGTCATGGACTTTGCTGCCCAGGCTAGCTTTGAACCACAATCCTTAGATCTAAACCTCCTTAGTAGCCAGGATTACAGGCATGAGTCACCTATACCCAGCTTGTCTTAAATATCTTAATACATTTTGAAGGAGGATCCAACATTTTCATTTCACATTTCATGCTGTGTGTTATGAAGATGGTGATGGGGTTTGGTTGGCAGTGGGCAGTTTGTGTGGAGACAATGGAGAAAGAGTAGGATAATCAGGAAGTCCAAAGTTTAAATCTCAGACCAGACACCCGCATGTGGATTCTGGGCAAGTTACTTGACCTCTCTGGGTATCCGTTTTCTCATCCACAATATTGTACACAGATACCTACTTACAGAGCTAATGCAAGAGATAAACATCTGTAAAATAACACATACGGGGCAACAGATAGAACTATTTTACTGTTACTATTGAATAATTATACCTTTAGGACACCCCTCTCCCCAAATGTAACCTTATTTGTAATTTCATTTGTAACCCCTGAACTGTATCATTCACTTGATTAAATGGAACTTCCTCCTCCTCCCCCCAGCCCCTCTCCCCTCCCCCTCTTCTCCCCTCCCCTTCCCCTTCCTCTTCCTCCTTCTCCCCCTCCTCCTCCACCTCTTCTTATATGCTGGTCCTGGGGCTTAAACTCAGGGCCTAGGGCACTGTCCCTGCATTTCTTTTGCTTAAGGCCAGCACTCCACAACTTGAACTACCCCTCTACTTCTGGCTTCTTTGTGTGTGTTGTTGTTAATTGGAGATAAAAGTCAACCCAAATTGGCTTTGAAGTGTGATCTAAAATCTCACCCTCCCATCTTGGAAACGTTTTGTTTGTTTGTTTGTTTGTTGTGCCCAGGCCTGGATAGTGGCTGTGCTATCTTCTGCTCTGATCTCATGCCAGCTCTGAACTAAAGAGTCAGGCCCAAGCTCCTCAGGCTTGTATTTTCTCCCTGAAATCCTCCATTGGAAGGCAGGTGGCCTTTTGCAAGGATTGAGTGGCAAGTGGAACTTGAAGAAGATCTTCAAGTTCCATGAAGAACAGAGACAGACCAAGGGAAAGAATGAAGTAAGCACCAAAGAAAGTTTCTGAAGTAGTGACAGGTGAGCTACAGTGGGAGGAAACTGATGGAGTTCTTGTAGAGAACTTGCAGAGAAACAAAGAAAGATATACATAAGAGGCAGTCAAAATGACAGTTATTGGTAGCAATTTACAAAAGCCTAAATTAGATGCCATCTAAGTCTCTAAATTCAAGGACAAAAGTTTATTGGGGTACTTAAGAAGTCTTTCTTTGAGTGTGTGCAATCTCACATATGATATGTTTAAGATGGTCTACGGTATAACAATCAGAATGTTTGTTGCTGTTAGATTTGCTCCCATTTCTATATGACATGACTTAAAATGTAGTCTACCTGGCATCAGTGGCTCACACCTGTGATCCTAACTATTCAGAAGATTGGAATATGAGGAACCTGGTTCAAAGTCAGTCTAGGAAAGAAAATCTGTGAGATTCTTATCTCCAATTAACTAGCAAAAAGCCAGAAGTGGAGCTGTGGCTTAAGGGGTAGAGCTCTAGCCTTGAGTAAAAATGCTAAGGGACAGTGCTTACCCAGGTCCTGAGTTCAAGCTTTAGTACTAATATTAAAAAAAAATTAAGTTGCATGCCACTTTCCTTATCTCTTCGCTGACATTAATTTTTCCCCCTGTGCTGATTGTTTCTTTTCTTTCTTTTCTTTTTTTTTTTTTTTTTTGCCAGTCCTGGGCCTTCAACTCAGGGCCTGAGTACTGCCCCTGGCTTCTTTTTGCTCAAGAATAGCACTCTGCCACTTGAGGCACCACGCCACTTCTGGCCGTTTTCTATATACGTGGTGCTAGGGAATCGAACTCAGGGCATTGTGTATATGAGGCAAGCACTCTTGCCACTAGGCCATATTCCTAGCCTGTACTGATTGTTTCCTTTGAAACAGAACTTCTACTTTCTGTCACCCCCCTGTGGGGCAGAGCGGGGCAACTCACCATCCTCCTCTTATTGTTGGAGAAGACCCTATTCTCTCTACTACCAAGTGATGGCTCCTTTCTCTTAACTGGAGTGCATGTTACTTGACTATGACCCTGAGAGGAGTTTTATAATCTGAAGAATAAACAGATTACTTGTCAAGTTCTCTTTGTCTGCTCCACGGTGTTCTAGTAACGTTTCCACTGCTTCGCAGAAATGAGAAGAAAGGGTTGGTTGGCCTCTATCAACGATTCTCATGTTGAAAATGTGATTATGATGGCTCTCAGGTGAAGGTGGCACCCTACCTCAAGGCTGTCACCTCCTGCCCAAGACTGTGAGACGGAATGCTCCCTAGTTATTCACGAGTTGGACTCATTTTTGAATAATTCCCTTGAGGGTATTGATGCATATATGAGGCCTTTAACAACAACACAACTTATTTTCTAGAGCATTGTTTTGAGATTCATTTTTCTCCTTTTTGAATTTGGGCAAATGTTGAATATGTGTTTCTATGAATCCATGATTTTTTTTCAATTACAAAAACCATGGACACAGCAATGTTTCTTAGTGATAAAGAGGAGTTTTCAAAAATGGCTACAATGGCTTTCAGAGGTCCCCTAGCACATTGCCCATCTTAGCTCTGTCCTTTTCTTTTTGCAGACATTGAAGCCATGAAGATCTTCAGCACAGCCCAGTGAATCTTCGGGCAATGTGAATAATTAGGAAGTTCTTTCTAAAATGCCCTCAGAGGTCACCTTTCTTTTCTATCCATTAACCAGACATCTGCTTCAGTTATTCCACAAAAATATTGTGACTTGATAGAATGTGCTGGAAAGACTAGTGAGAACCAGTGGTCTATATTAGCTTTGCCCACACACTTCCTCCCCAGCTTCTGTGCCAGTACTGGGGCTTGAAGTCAGAGCCTCACACTCTTGCCTTCCACTCAAGGCTGGTATTTACCACTTGAGCCACACCTCCACTTCTGGCTTTTTTTGCTACTTAATTAGAAATGCAAGTCTTTCAAATTTGTCTGCTCAGGCTGCCTTTCGACAAGAATCCTTAGAAGTCCCGAGTAATGAGGATTACAGCCATATGCCAGTAGCACCTGGATGCCCCTTCTTTCTGAAGGCTCACCAGCCCTATGTTGGTGCAAATAAGTCTCCAGCTAAAGTGCCAAAATCATTGAGAAATTGCTAGCATTGTCCTCTGTAAAACAATAAATCTCTATGAATACTTTCTTTTCTCAGCAAAGTAGAATCCTGGATTAAATATGATCTTCATAATGGTGCAAGAATGTAGATACAATCATAGAAATCCTGAAAAGTTTAAGTACCAGAGGATTGATCTCACCTCTCTCCACTGGCTCTGCTCCTGTCTGAGAGAGTTGTTTGTGACTCAAGTTAATTGACAGGAGCTACAGAAAGAATATTTTAAGACCAAGACTTGAGGCAAAGGCCCTCCCTCTCCCAGCTGCCATCCCCAACATCTACCCCAGTCTTAGAGTTACATCCAAAAAAGGGAGGTGCTAAGACCTCCTTTAAACCAGCAACTCAGCTCTCCTACCTCCAGGAGTCCACAGGTAGTACTTTGCTCCATTCTCTGTTCTAGGAATTAAAGGTGTTTCACTCCCCTGATGCGTCTCTCCTCATAATATAATTATATGAGCTCCTGCCACTGCGACACGAATAAATCCAAAAAAGAAATTCAATATGTCTTTCTTGTCTTTTTTCATCCATCTTTGATTAAATATTCCTTACCCTGGGTTAAGGTAGCTTGGAGGTAGAACCAGCCATGGGCTTCAGGCCAGAAAAGGTGGATCATTCTTTTGTTTCCTCATGTACTAGTTGTGTATCTCTGGTTAAATCACTTTACCTGTCTGAATGTTCATGTTTTGGTCTATGAAAGAAGAAGATAGAATTATTTCTGAAATTCCTCCTGAGGCAGAAATTTTACAACAATGTGTAACTGTAATTTATATTCAGAATTATGATGAAAAAGTCCTCTATCAAAAGAAAGTTTTTGAAATAAGTATATTAGTTATCATGGTATTAATCTAGCAAGAATTCCCCCTTAAGTGGAATTTTAGATTTTCCATGAACTTTTGGAACAGTCAAAAATGTTAAGAAGGGCTGGGAATATGGCTTAGTAAAAGGGTGATTGCCTAGCATGCATGAAGCCCTGGGTTTGATTCTTTAGTACCAATAAACAGAAAAAGCCAAAAGTGGCACTGTGGTTCCAGTGGTAGAGTGTTAGTGGTAGAGTGCTAGAATGAAAAGAAGCCCAGGCCCTAAGTTCAAGCCCCGCCCCCCAAAAAATCATGTTACAAAGATGGCAGGAATATAAGCAATACTTTGCAAGCAAACATAGTAGTTTTGTATTTTGTTTTTTAGACTAAAGCATCTCTTTGGAAAAAATTTTGTGTTTGTGCCACTACTGGGATTTGAACTCAGGGCCTCATGCTCATACTTGTTTGTTTTTGCTTGAGGCTGGATCACTACTACTTAGGCTACACCTTGACTTCTTAGGCAATATATTTAATCAACCATTTATAAACCATATATTTGATAAACCATATATTTAATCAATCATTTAATTTTGCAATTTAATTCTGAAGAGTTTGCTAATTACATATATAGAGTCATCCCATTTGGGCTTATCGAAAAGTAATGGAAATGGTGTCTCAAAACCACACCCAAAGAAGTCTTATTGTGTGTCATGCGTCACATTCTTTCTACAGAAAAACCATGTCGTAAAGGATTATTTTGAAGAGCTCTTCACTTTCTCAATCCAACAGTGAATACAAGTTCAAAACCAAACAAGAAGTTAGGTGCTGGTGGCTCATAACTATAATCCTAGCTTCTCAGGATGCTAAGATCTGAGAGTTCAGACACCAAGACAGTTTGAGCAAAGACCCTGAGACTTTTTTTTTTTTTTGCCAGCCTTGAACTCAGGGCCTAAGCACTGTCCCTGATCTTCTTTTGCTCAAGGCTAGAACTCTACCACTCAGGCCCTGAGTTCAGGCCCCAGTGCCAGTACAAGTGCACTCTCCCCCCTCCCCCCGAAAAAGAAAAAGAAAAACTATCTAGACTTAAATCTAGCCCAGGTAGTATGTTTTACTTGTGATTTTTTAATTGTCTTCTTCAATTGGTATGCATCAATTTTACAAAGGCATTTCACTGTGATATTTCTACACATGCTTATAAAGCCTTTTCATCGCATTACCTGCCTTGTCCTCCTCTCATCCCTCCTTTTAGAAACCAGTTTTAGTGAGTTTCATTAATCTATTTCCATGCATGGATATAATGTACTTCAATCATAGCTTTCCATATTAAATGATTCTTTAAAATGTCTTAAAACATTTCCAAGCCAGGCACTGCTTCTTCACACCTATTATCCTAGCTACTCAGGAGGCTGAGATCTGGTAGTCCAGGTTCAAAGCCAGCAAGAGCAGGAAAGTTCATGAGACTCCTATCTCCAGTTAAGCAGCAAAAAGCCAAGTGGAAGTATGAAAAAGCAGGAGTGGGCAGTGCTGAGTTCAAGCCCCAGTGCTACAAAAATATTCTAAAATATTTTTACATAAATAATTAAATTTTTCTCAAGCACAAAGGAAGACAATATTTTCTGTATTTTATGAAGGTTAAAACTCAAGTTGAGGATTAAACCTTTGCAAAGGAAAGAGAAAAGAAAGAGATTCCCAGAATATTAGATCTCACACCTAGATGGAGAGCCAACAAATTGGGTTTCCCTTGGAACAGATGATTGCATGTGGGGGGCTGGGGGTTGGCCTTGCATTTCCTGAATCAAAAAGTCACCTGACAAAATTGATAAGGTGTGTTTCCTAGCTCTCGATGACTTGAGTCTTCCTCATAGTGTCTCACATCCAGTTCTGTTTAGGGGAGTTATGATGAATTTTTTGTTATAATCCTGACTATGCCTAAAAGAATTCATAGTCTGTGGTATATACATAAGGAAATATCATCCAAATTTCTGAATGAGCTTCTAAAAATTTCACAAGGCCAGCTTGATAGATATTCTAGGATGTTGACAGAAACTGAAATCACTGTGCATTTCCTAAAAGAAAATCTTGTGATATACAATATGCCTTTCATATGCTCAAATGTGTAACAGTCCTTTCTTTCTTTCTTTTTGAAGATCGTGTGCTCTCTTTTCCACTTGAATTTTGGATTGACAAATGTGTGGCACCGTGGTCTATCATCAGAGGTTCAGCCTGTCTTTCGTAGCTCAAGAGAGCCATGGACTTGAGCGGCGAGGTCAGAGTGGCAGTCACATTATAAGAGCTCACAAGTGTAATCCTCCGGTCTGAAGAGACATCTCATCGCTCGGCCGTCACCTCTGCACACCTCCTGCAGGTCACCTTACACTTCCTAGCTTGAGGCCTTTGCAGAATCCATACAAACTGAGAAATGATTTCTCTCCATAAAACCCTGGAACAAAGAAGCTTGTGCTCTGCTTTCTGGTAAGCCTTGCTGAGCTATCTAGAATTGTGGTTTAGCTCCACAGCCTTGGACCTTTAGCAAACAATATCATTTCTTTCAAATGAAGATAATAGCAAGCAGGGCTTACTTATTACTTTCCCTTTCGCTCTTCTTCTTTCTTTCTCCCCTCTATGAAAGTTTCAAGGTTTTGGAGACAGAAAGGAAAAAAAAAATCCAGCTTTGCAGGTCAGTAGTAACAACTTTGGACAAATTTCTACAATAGAACTTCATACTATTTGATTTAGCCTATTTGAAAGCAATAACTTGCAGAGACAAGTAATACCTTGCAACACTTGTTGGCTGTTCACCTGATTTTTAAGGAAAGTAGCGAGTCATTTAGGATTTTCATATCCCATGTTTCAGAAAAGTTAAATTCTGAGAGAATTCCGTTTTCAAGATTTATTTAGTGACAGGAATGATTAATTCTAAAGGCAGAGCTGCAGGTATTGGATGGAGTCTGGACTTCACTATGAACTCCCTCCATTTTGGAACCTTCAAGTATCTCTGGATGGGAAAAATTTGGGCTGATTTAATTGCTTGGGTTATATCCAACTGGTAAAGACTGGTGGTTGGATATGACTCATACTCCCTTACAGTTATACGGATCATTGATTTCCTTGTCATTCAACCTCTCATAGACAGTGAAATATCCTCTATTAAAGATACTTGCAAGCCAGGTGCTGGTGGTTCACATCTATAATCCCCACTACTAAGTAGGCTGACATCTGAAGATCATTGTTCAAAGTTAGCCCAGGTAGACAAGTCCAAAAGGCTCTTATCTCCAATTAATCAGCCAAAAGCTGGATGTGGAGCTGTGGCTCAAGTGGTAGGGTGCTGGTTTTGAGTGAAAATAACAAGAGCTGAGGCTCTGTTTGAATTCAAGAAACACACACACACACACACACACACACACACACACACACACAGCACTCACATGCATGCTGCCTACATGGAATTAGTGAGTGAAGATCTGGATCTAAAGGATAGTTAAAGAAAGGATAAAAAGGAAAATACAGACAACTTAGATCTTTCTGTTAAAAAAAAAAAGTAAAATGGTTCAAAAGAAGTGTAGCAAATAGAGCCAAAGGCTTTTGCAGTGAGAGTGGGTAATATTACAGTAGGCTGAGATGTCAACTGATATAGCAAGTAAGGACGGAGGAATGATAGGGAAAGATAACTGTACAAACCAAAGAGGAGCTGGATCGGGTCCACAAGGAGAAACAGAGGCCTCTTTTCTTCATAGGAACATGGGTGCTTCCTTTGTCTAATAGGAAGGAGAACCAAAGTGGAGAACCAAGGTGGAGACTGGTGGTTTTGCTGACTGAAAATGTTGTTTGATCTGAGTGCAGTATTTTTGAAATGATATTATTATCTGGGAAAATAAACATGATTAAGCAACCAGAACATTATGGGAAAAAATAGTGGAGAAGGTATGGAGGGAATCTGGAGGAGGTCAGCCTGAAATTGGACAAGAACTCAGTAGAAAATCCAGAAGTAGAAAACATGTGGGAATTTAGTGTAAGTTAAAAAAAAATTATTCCTTTGCATCAGCAGGTTAAAGATGGATTCCCTAATGAATGAACTGAAATATATTTCTAGCTTTTTGGTGGATTGTGAGGTTTGATTTCTGTCCCACTCTTTAAAACAAAACAAATTCCAACCAAGAATCAATGGCTTATGCCTACAATCTTTCTAAGATTGTATCTACTCTGGAGACTGAAATCTGAGGATTATTGCTTGAAGACAGACTGGGCAGGAAGGCCATGAGACTCTTATCTCCAATGAAGCATCAAAAAGCCAGAAGTGGAGCAGTGGCTCAGTGGTAGAATGAGAGAAAACAACTAGAGGACAGCATCTAGGCCCTTGGATCAAGCATACCACTAAATACTACTTAAACGGAGTATTCCAGCATTCATGATCCAGAAGGTTAATTTCAGCATTATTTGTAATAAACACTGGAAGCAATTTTGTATCAGCTACAATATTATCAAATATGTTCCAGTGTCTGAAAAATTGAACTGTAACACATGCTGTGATTAAATCACATACATGTGATTTATGTTACACAATATTATGTACTAATTAATAAAATGGAACATATTATATATGGATTATAATATAAAATGGAGATTTGGGGTAAAAAAAGGTCGAACTATAAAAATTGTATTACACAAAACTTTTGTTTGTTTGTTTGTTTGTTTTTTTGGCCAGTCCTGGGGCTTGGACTCAGGGCCTGAGCACTGTCCCTGGCTTCCTTTTTGCTCAAGGCTAGCACTTTGCCACTTGAGCCACAGCGCCACTTCTGGCCGTTTTCTAGATATGTGGTGCTGGAGAATTGAACCCAGGGCTTCATGTATACGAGGCGAGCTCTCTTGCCACTAGGCCATATTCCCAGCCCTACACAAAACTTTTAAAAAGTGTTTTGTTCTGCCAGGTGCCAGTGGTTCGTGCCTATAATCCTAACTACTCAAGAGGCTTAGATCTGAAGGTTATGGTTCAAAGCCAGCTGAGGCAGGAAAGTCTGTGAGACTCTTACCATCAATTAACCACCAAAAAGCCAAAGATTGAGCTGAGGTTCAAGTGGTAGAGCTCCAGCACAAAAGCTCAGGAACAGTGCCCAGGCCTCAGGATTGACAGCCTACCCCACCCCCCACGGTTTTCTTTAATGCAAATAACTTACATTTATATAGAAAAATCTAGAATCTACATTCTTAATTTTACCAGTTTTCTCTAAGGAACAAGTTAGGATTACAGGATGACAGAGAGTAATTTTACATTTCATCTTTCACTCATGTATATATTTGATTTTATTTTTTTCACCAAGAGAATCTATTATTTCTATCTTAAGAGAACTATTTGATTTTAAAATTGTTCTGGTGGCTCATGCCTGTAATCCTAGCTACTCAGGAGGGTTAATCTGGCAATTGCAGTTTGAAGCTAGCCCAAGCAGAAAAGTCTGTGAGACCCTTATCTTCAATAACCTACTCCAAAAAAGCCAGAAGTGATGCTATTGCTCAAGTGGTAAAGTGCTAGCCTTAAACAAAGGAGCTTGGGGACAGGGCCCAGGCCCTCAGTTTAAGCCCCAGGACCAAAAATAATTTAAAAAAAATTGTAACCAGTGTTGGTTGTGGTGCATACACCTATCATTCCAGCACACACACACACACACACACACACACACATACATACACACACACATATACACATACACACATAGAATTGCATTCAGAACTGGCCATTCAAATCCAGATACTATCCAATATCTTTAGAATGCAGTTTATGAATAACATTTCCCTTGATCTTGTCTCTTTGTTGCTCTCTTCAGTGAAACTTCTCTTGCTTTGTTTCAAACTCTCCATCTTCACGAAATGTTATTTCAATTCCAGTGAAATGACAGATTTGAGACCTTCAGTATTTAGATGCTCAGCAGCAGGGATATTTCAGTTGATCTTGTCAATGGTGATTTTTTTTAAAACTCTAGACCTAAATACAATATTCCAGATAATATCTATAAGTGAAAAAAGGGATGGAAATATCACTTGCTTTTCTTATCATAATGTTTTGATAAGCATAGGTAAACTGATTTCTATCATCAGGCAAATTAATGCATCCACACCTCACATGGTCAACTGGATACACACTTGTGGTAAAGTGACCTAAGTGAATTCTCTTCATAAGTTTTCAGTACACCATACAAGGTTATTCAGGGTAGAGCTGGTGCTGTGAGTTTGATTATCTTGGCTTGTCTGTCTTATAGAACTGCGACTTTCTACCTTTGACCAGCATCTTCTATCTTCTTCCCTTTCTTGTTTCTGGTAATCACCATTCGACTTCCTCTTTTGTATTATTATTTTCACTATTATTATCGCTATTATTGTCTTTAAGTAGTTGTATAAAGGAGTTGACATTTAACAAAGCAGTTTAGGAATACAATATATCTTGATCGACGTCATACTTGACTTATTTAAGATGATACAAATAAGTAAGATTATGCAGTATTTTTCTTCCCATGTCTGGCTTACTTAATTAATTTTTTAAAATCAAGCCATTATGCCTAACAAAGCCAAATTACTTTTGCTGAGTACTTCATCTTGTGAAGATGGTTCTGAACCTGATATTTTTACTTTATGTCACACAAATGCCCTCATCGACATTCACATTTTCATTCATTCAAAGATTTGGATAAAATCACTCACCTAGTGATAAAACTACTTCTTGAGGTCCTCCAGTGTCCACGGCTCATGTGTTAACTAGTTCCAATTATAATCTGTCTCTCAGTACAAATGGAGATGATATGCTTTGGGTCTAATTAGAAACCACACTGAGGCCGGCAGTTTGTGAAGTAAGTTTCCCAGGCTGGACTCAAATTCATGATCCCCAACCTCAAGCTTTAATGTACTGGGAAAATAGGTACATGCCACTGGGCCTGGAAGTTTTCACTTGTTTTGTGATATTTCAAAACTAATCTCTGAATATTCTGCTTCCAAATGGATTTTGTTCCTCAATGAGCTTAGTATCACTATTCTTATCACCATTGAGTGTGGTTGAATATGTGCCCAACCATAAAAATGTTTTGAGTTGATTTAAAATTTTCTTTTATTTGCCTGTTTAAAAGCTAGCCAGAACATTTTCATTACCCTCAGAATTTCTATTTCATCTGTGAAAGAATAGTCCTTTGTTGTTGCCAACCACCCAAACTATTCCTGAAGCTTTAGATTTGAAAATGTAATATGAATACTTTCAAAACATAAAAACTGGTAAAGAAAAGCCAGTGAGATTTAAAGTAGACAAGATTGTAGCTATGACTGGACATCTATTCAGTATCTTTTCCATCTTAATTGAAAAGCAAAACAAGTCAGGAATGGTAGTGCACACCTGTAATCTTAACTATTCAGAAGGCTGAAATCAAGAGGATTAGAATTTGAGGCCAGCCTGGGGAAAACATGTGCAAGACTCCTGCCTCATCTAATATGCAGCTGGTTGTGGGGCACGGGCTTCTCACCAGAGCTACAAGGGAAATGGAGGGTAGCAGAGCAGGCTAGCCCAGCAAAAAGCAGGATCACAATAAAAACAAACCAACAACGCCTCCCTACCCCCCCCCCCCCCGCCAAAAAAAACCCAAAAAACCACAGCAAATGGCTGGAAGTATGGCTCAAGTGCTAGAGTACCACCCTAGCAAGTGGGAAGCTGAGTTCAAACCCAAAACAAAACTAAGATAAATGAAACCATAATCACAACTGAAAATAATAGAATCTCTGGTGACCAAATCGGTTTTTAACCTAAGATTGTTTCAACAGGATGGAGAAAATGATTTGACAAATATTAAATAATATTAAGTCAAAAGTTTACTGTTAATAGTTACAATTAAGACTCAAGTATTTAGTAGAAATAAAGGAGTATTCTATTAGAAATTATTAATTAGCTGCTCTGCCACTAGTGGATAGCATAGGAAAAAAAGTTTGGGCAATGTCTTCCAAGATGTATTTTTTTTCAATGAAGCAGAATTATGATTCTCAATGGCATTAGTTGATGTACAGAGAATTTCAAAGAAAAGAAACAGTATTGAACAGAAAAGAAAAAAAGGAATATGTAAAAAAAACTATTTAAAATTATTTTTTTCTATTTGTCTCCAAGAATTCTGCCCTTTCTCAGTAAGACAAGGGCAGGACATGTTTGGATCATGTTTGTTTTCTTCCTTATCTTGTAGTATCCACTTTTGTGACTCCATGCTAGAGGGCTGCACCTCCACCCATGAGGCTAGCTCCTCGTTGTTTTGAAGATATATGTAGCCTTTGTTTCTAGGAGCTGGGTGTGTGTGTGTGCTGCACTTTTTCTTGGTTTTCACAATCTAAGTTACCCTTTCTTTCTTTTCTCCATTCACATATCCTTGAGTTTTCTGCCATCCCCTCCTCTACCTCCTCCCTTCTTCCTAGCCATGTTAAAAACCTATTATAAAGAAAGAATTTGCTGCTGGTAAACTGTACTCACTTTTACATGAGTTTTAACTTTTTTATTTGCCAGTATATTTGTAGGCTATTCATAGTTCTTTCGAAATAAAATCTACTGTTCCTATAATAGAGTTGCTGGTAGAATTACGCTAAAGTTCGAATCCCATCCAAATGCTTATTCTTTCACTAGCATTAAAGTGCTTGGTTACTCAGCTCCTAAAGATTATTCATTTAGGGTTCTGGATCCATGATCACAGTTGACATATTTGTAATACATTTATTTAAAAAGTAAGAATTAGTGGGCAGAAAAAAATTAGATTTAAGAATCTTCACTGGAAAATGGTGCTGAGCAATGAGAGAGAGAGAGAGACAGAGAGAGACAGAGAGAGACAGAGAGACAAATGGACTAAAACAATTTTAGAAAGTACAGAATAACATAAAGAAGCCAGGAACCCGTGGCTCACACCTGTAAGCCTAGCCACTCAGAAGGCTGAGATGTGATGATTTTGTTTTGAAGTTATCCACAGCCAAACAAAGCAGAGAGACTCTTACCTTCAAGTAATCACAGAAGAGTACAAAGTGGAAATGTTGCTCAAGTGGTAGAGCACCAGCCTTGAGTAAGAAAAGCCAAGCAAGATCAAGGCACTGATTTCAACCTCTTCTACCCTCCCAGCTCCTCCAGACATAAATATTCTTAGGGAGCATAGACTTTCAAGTAGGAGTAAAGGAAAAGAAAAGAAAGAGGCTAAGTGTTATAAAGAGCCATGGAGATCACCGGACCCAACATATATATATATATATATATGTGTGTGTGTGTATGTATGTATAATCACTAATGTCAAAACCAAGGCTAAAGATATTGAATACTTGCTCATTCATGGAAGATGTGAATCCAAGACTCAAACCTCCATGTTGGTTTTGAGTTTGTTCATTTGTTCATTCATTGACTCATCAAGCAATCCTTGAGGGGAGGGTCTCTGGGTCCCTGGCTCTCTACAGTTCAGTAAAAAAAAAAAAAACCTATGAAGAAAGCAGGCCGAGCTTCTGGGCAAAGGGCTAGGATCACTGTTGATCACTTTGTCTGGGGGTCAAGAGCTGCTCCCAGAACCTTGCACAGAACCTGACTGACCTGTACAACAAGCCAGTGAGCAAACTTCCCTGTTCATAGCCAGCAGAGCCTTAGTGAGAGCTTAGCAGAAGCTGACACCTGTCTTTTCTCACCCAAGCCTTCAGGGGAAATTCAACTCATTCATTTCTGACTCACTGGAAGTTTAAGAATTTCTTGGGCTGTTACAACAGGAGATGTGGCAGCCAAGATTCTTTTTACATAGCTATAGATTGAATGTGTAAAAGATTTTCACAGTTTTACAGTAAGTGGAATCTCCCTCCCTCCCTTCTTTCCTTGCCTCCTCCCCTGTCTCTTTCTTTCTTTTTTAATTTAATTCAGCCAGTACCCAACTTGGTCATCCCATTCTGCCAAAATGGCTCAGAATACTATTGTCAAGTATCATATTTGTTAGTAATTAGGAAATAAAAAAATCTCCTTTGATGTATGTCTAGTTTCTTTAAAAAAATTATTATTCTCTTATTGCAAAAGTGATGTACAGAGGGGTTACAATTACATAAGTAAGGTAATGAATACAGTTCTTCTTGAACAGTGTTACCCCCTCCCTCATTTTCTTCCACTTTCCCTCCCCCACTTTCCCTCCTCCCATGTTGTAAAGTTCATTTCCAACATACTGTCTTGTATCACTGTTGCACTGGTTCACCCTTTGTTCTTTGTCTTACCATTTTGTTATTCCCCTTCCCTTCCCTTTCTTTTTTTTTCTTTCAAATTTTTATTATCAAACTGATGTACAGAGAGGTTACAGTTTCATACGTTAGGCATTGGATACATTACTTGTACTGTTGTTACCTCGTCCCTCGTACCCCCCCCCACCCTCCTCTCCCTTTCCCTTTCCCCCCATGAGGTATTCAGTTCACTTACACCAAGCAGTTTTGCAAGTATTGCTTTTGTAGTTGTTTTTCTTTTTTACCCTGTGTCTCTCAATTTTGGTATTCCCTTTCAATTTCCTAGTTCTTTTTTTTTGGCCAGTCCTGGGGCTTGGACTCGGGGCCTGAGCACTGTCCCTGGCTTCTTTTTGCTCAAGGCTAGCACTCTGCCACTTGAGCCACAGCGCCACTTCTGGCCATTTTCTGTATATGTGGTGCTGGGGAATTGAACCCAGGGCTTCATGTATATGAGGCAAGCACTCTTGCCACTAGGCCATATCCCCAGCCCTCAATTTCCTAGTTCTAATACCAGTATACATGGTTTCCAATATACTCAGATAAGATTACAGAGATAGTGTAGGTACAACCACGGGAAGGTGATACAAGAATATCGAAAATAATAGTAACTATAGATACACATGGGATGTTGAAAGTAGTTACAACTGTGATATAACAATTGTTTCCATAACATGGAGTTCATTTCACTTAGCATCATCTTATGTGATCTCCTCTTCCCTTTCCCAGATCAAATAAATGTATGTACATGACACAGGGTACCAAAAACAGTGACAACAGGGGGTAAACCAAAGAGAAAAAATGAAAGAAAAAATAAATAACTTCACACAGTACATTAAAAAACAAGCAAACAAACAAGAAAATCTTGTTTCCATATCTTGGAGTTCATTTTGATTCGCATCATTTTATAGGGTCATATGTACATAGCTATTGAGATATTGTCTAGCTTCCAAGACACAAATATGATACATAAATGGATTTATGTAATTAGAAATGACAGACTAGGTGTTCCTCATTAGGCAGGGGTGAGGGGCGATTGAAATAGGTGCTTTGTGTGTGGAGTTTACCATAACTGCACCCCAACATCCCAACCCTGGCTTTTATTATGTGTCATGTCTAAGCCCCCAATTTATTTTTTGGGTCTCTAGTACCTGCCTCTCAGCTCTGAGACGACAGCTGTACTTGGACTCAGCCCTATGCTGGCATTAGAGAGGCTATTTAGAAAACATTAGCCTTCTTTCCATGAAAACTCCTTCCCTTTGCTTTATTGCTGGTTTCCACATGAGTGGCGCAATCTCAAGGTTTGTTTTTCTTTCTCCTGCCTTCATCTTACACAGGGAGATTGTTCTGGCCAGTCCAGCTGATCTCCCAGCTGACCAGCTCCCTGCCTCCTTACGTGGCTGTTTCTATTTTTAAAATGCATAAGAGCATATTACCCTGGGAGCCAGTGGTTCATACCTGTAATCTTAGCTAGTCAGGAGGTTGAGATCTGAGGATTATGGTTCAAAGCCAGCCTGGGCAAGAAAGTTCATGTGACTGTTATCTCCTATTAACCAGAAAGAAGTCAGAAGTGGAACTGTGGCTTAAGTTGAAGAGTGACAGCCTTGAACACACAAGGTAAGACATAGTGCCCAGGTCCTGAGTTCAAGCCCTAGAACTGGCACTAAAGGGGAAAAGGGAGTGTATTACATTAAGTCCTAATGGAACGTGTATTCAATTAGGGGAATCTCTTCTAGTCAGTTCTAGTGATTTCTGCCCAATCATACTGTTAAGAGATGCCCATACACAAAAATACTCATAGTATGTCATTACATGAGGAAGAATGAATGGTTGCAAAACAATATTCTCAATATATATCCATCCATTTTTGTGTTGTAAATATCTAATTTACTTGTCTGACCACATTGAGAAAAATTTGGAATAAACACACTCAATAATTTTTTACTTTTAATAAATAGAATTTGGAAAAAGAGAACAAATGAAGGGCTTCTTTTTTTCCTTTACTGTACTGATGCATTATGTTAATTTGTCACTAATCTTTAACTCTGAAAAATAATTATTTAAAATACAATTCTTGGAGCTGGGAATGTGGCTTAGTGGTAGAGTGCTTGCCTAGCAGGCATGAAGCCCTGGGTTCGATTCCTCAACACCATGCAAACAGAAAAAGTCAGAAGTGGCACTGTGGCTCTAGTGGTAGAGTGCTAGCCTTGAGCAAAAGGAAGCCAGGGACATTGCTCAGACCCTGAGTTCAAACCCCTGGACTGGCAAAAAAAAAAAAAAAAAGTGTATTCTGTATTATAAGGCTTGGGTTAGGAATCTGAACTGTTCTCTTCTGTGTGTGTGTGTGCCAGTACTGGGGTTTAAAATCAGGGCCTCACCCGCTCAGTTGGCTTCTTTGCTCAAGGCTGGTGCTCTACAAATTGAACCACATCTACACGTAAGAGTCTCACAAATTTTTTCTGTTCTAGATGGCTTTTGGTCTTTCATTAACATTTTCTAATGATAAAATAATAATATAGATAGATGTTATACCACATGTCACCTTTCAGATTCCTGGATGTAGCACAATATGAAGTCCCTCACGAATTAAATTTTGAGGTAACTTTTAACTTCGCAGATTTGTCTGATGAATTTGATTCCAGAAAACTCACAGCCCCAAACCCCTCAAGAGTAGGACAATTTAAAGTTCTTACTAGAAGGTATGAAGTTCTAAATACAAACGAGGCATCTATCCATTCAAATTCAACTCATCACTACACACATACTTTGCCCCTCATGGTACTGTGCAGTTCTGTATGGATTTTTCTTCTTTGGCTTCAAAACAAGCTAGGGAAACACATTTTGCTAGCTTCATTTATGGGTGAGAAAATTAAATACTAACAGAGGGCCTGTGGGGACACACCATGAGGGTCATTGGAACTGGGAAACAACCCTACTTAATTTTCAAGCTCAAAAATGTGTGCTGACTCCTGGACTTCTTACTACTGTTGAAGATACTTTCACTGAGTCATGACCTCCTAGGAGCATGTGACTCAAGTCTCTCCCAGCTCACCAGGCATGCCTTTTTTCTTTGGGCTGTGGCAAATATCCTTTGCTTGCCACCCTTAGACCCACAAGAACTATCTGTATCAACAGTCCTCTGTCACAACCCATATCATTCCAAACACCAAGATCACCCAATTATTACTGAAAATTGGCATTCTAGTCAAATATCAAATATAAAAAATAATACTGGTTGATGACAACTTGGAGACAATATATCCACTATACCCTTTACAGCAGACTCTTGGACTGTTTCTTTGTAACAAATCAAAGCACCTGTATCTTGTTGTAAGTAATAGAATTTATTTATACTTGATATCCTCTGAAAGATCGCCACACTTTGACAACTCAGGCAGAAAGTCTTCTTTAATACTGCTAGACATGGTGACACACAATTACCAGATAACACTGCTTATATTTCCATGCTGGCATAAACCTGTGTAGTCATCTCCCAAACTGCTTGAGGTCTTAGGGTGTGTGTGTGTGTGTGTCTAGTTTCTAGGTGCTTAGAACATGTCTGTTATAACCCAAGGATCACTGAGGTCCCAGAACCTGCAGGACCAGTCCGTGTTCACTAGTTCTATGATGAGCTCACTATTCTACGTGGCTTCTCTCACTGCCAAGATTTTGGCCACCCTTTCTTGCTTGTCAGTCTCCATATTTGTATTTGTATTTGGCAGGTGTCACTGCCATACTTGTCACCAAGGCTTTCCAAGGTGAAACTCTGGCTACATTTCCTGTCATACCAAATGATCCTATTGGACAAGTTTATGTGTGTGGGTGTGTGGGTGTGTGTACCTGCCAATACTAAAGCTTGAACTCAGGGCCTCCTGTTCTTGAGAACTCAAAGCCACAACCAATGGCTCATGCCTATAATCCTTGTTACTCAACAGGCTAAGCTCTGAGGATCATGGTTCAAAGACAGCTGAAGCAGTAAAGTCCATGAGGCTCTTATCTCCAATTAAGCACCACAAAAGCTGAAAGTGGAACTGTGGCTCAAGTGGTCGAACACTAGCCTTGAGCAAAGAAGCCCAAGGACAGCACCCAGGTCCTGAGTTCAAGTCCCAGGACCAGAAAAACATTAAAAACAAAAAAAAAAACACTTAACAAGCGACCGCTTGAGTCTCATCTCCACCTCTGGCTTTTTGGTGGTTAATTGGAGATAAGAACCTCATAGACTTATCTACCCAGGATGGCTTCAAACTCTGATCCTCAGAAGCCTGTGGGGTCACTAAAATTACAAGCATGAGCCACTTTGCCTGGCTTGCAAGTTTATTTTCCCTCAGTTTACAGATACTGTGTTTGTCATCCCTTAGTCAGGATGTAAACTGTAATTTTCTTTTCCCGAGACCTGGCCTATAGGAAAGTTCTAACTTTGGGAAGATGGCTGACAATGTTTGCATGTGATCTCCAAGTCTACTTCCATTTACCTCCCAATCACATCCACACACATTACAACACTACTCCTTTGTCACACACCCTTGATTTGGGCTGGTGTATAATGCTAAACTGGACACTGCAGTCTTCCTGGCCTTTCTTTCCTTTTCTGTAGGCTGAGGTTGATGGTCTGTCAGAAGCATGCTTCCTGCCACTGCCCCTCCTGTGCCTGAATGCAGAACTCTTCCCGCAAGAGACTGGAGATGACCACAGAACCTTCAGTATAGCACCCTGATGTTCGCATGGAGCCTACATATCATCGGGAGAGCTTTCAGGACACAATTCTCTTCCCAAGTTTGGCTCTTAGGAGATATTTGAGGTTTTGCCTTGTAAGGTTTTACAGAATGGCTGGCGCTCTTAAAATGCTTTCCTCTTAAAAATTTTGCTTGGAAACCGGGTCTCACTATGTAACTCAGGCTGGTCTCAAGTTTGTGGTCCTTCTGCCTTAGTTTCCAGGTGCTGAGATTATAGTATGCAACACAACTGCCTGGTTAAATATTTTTCTAATAACCTAGACTCGTGCCAATTAAGCTGGTGAACTCTACAAGGGAGTGAGAGGGCTGATGGGTTTATGGTATTTTTATAAGACTGATCTATAAACCTCGGATTTAAATGCTGGTTGGGTTGAGGGGTCTGCCTTACTATTTTATTGCAAACATAATAGAGATAATGTTTGGGGGAGAGCTTATTAAAATTATTTTGTTAACAAATATTTTAGCAGTTACCAAATGCCAGTTTTCTTCTCTGAACATCTCAAATATCCATTCAGTTAGTCATCAGAATAACTCTTTGATGTGGGAACTAGTGATTTCACAGTAGGTACACTTCATTTTACAGGTGATGAAACCAGAGTGGTTGAGCAACTACCCATGGTCACACAGCTGGCTAAGTAAGGGTGGAGCTGGGATTTCAACCCATTCTTTCACACATGAATCTAGTTCTTAGCCACTGGATTCTTCTCTCTCTCTTCTTGTGAAAACAATGATGTGTGACCCATCTGGGAGTCATCCTGGAAAAGGTAAGAGTTGTCCCCTACCAAGAATCAATGTAATAATAATGTTGTGAGGACTATCTCCTAAAGTAACCCATACACACGACCTGGCCAATGGAATAGATACTTAATTTCAGCTCCTGACTTCTGGTTTGTCTTTTCCTGTTAAGAAATATGTGAATCCCAGAGAAAATCCAGGAGATATGTTCTCTGTATATAAAAAATGTTTTTAAGCTGCTCACAGTGGTTCATGCTGGTCATTGGAGCTACTTGGGAGACTGAGATTTGGAGGAATGTACGTCAAGGTCATCCCAGGCATAAAGGTCATGAGAGACAATCGCCACAGAAAAGGATGTGTTGATGCATACCTGTCATTCCATCTATGAGGGAAATGTGTATAGGAGCATTAAGGTCCCAGCAAGCCAGGGAATAAACATGTGACCCTATTCAAAACAACAACAACAACAAACTAAAGCAAAAGGGCATGAGTTACAGCAGCTGTCAGCAAGCTCTATCCCCTGATTTCAGATTCTATCACTACTACCCTCAGAAAAAAGAAAGAAAAAAAAAAGATGTTTAAGATTGAATTCAGAAATAACTTCCTACTAAAATCAAATAAATGACCATAATCTGTGATTGGGGGGGAAACTGGAGATGAAGACAAATCAGCTATTTAGGGGAATTCACTAATATAGTTTGCATATACATTTACTCTATATGACATTCTAAAACCCACAGCTTCGGAAACTTTATAAAAGATGGCTCCTCTTTCTCTCATCCACTGCTCATGGTTGTCTTGTCCTGACATTTCTTTTCAATTGATTTGATGGTCTCAAGGGTCTTCTCATGTGAGAATTCCATTCATCCCTCTCTTAAAGAAGCAGCCAAGAGTTGTAAGAGCTCAAAAGGTCTCTGACAAAGAGGAGGGTTTCTTCTGAATTCCTTCTGGCCAGGCCTTTCACTCAAATGCTGGTGGAGATGTTTAGTGGCCCATTCTGTGACTTTGCCCTCCATTTACTAGCATTCCTTTGCAAGTGGTCCTTCCGAGCTCAGAACATCTTAATGATACATGTCTCAGCCTGAGCCAGTCAAAGCAGAGATTGGAGGAGGACATCTTCCAATCTCATCCAATCCCTTATTCAAGAAGGCACCTTAAATGAGAGGTGCAGCTTGAATTTAAAGGTTAAGGTTGTCCAGGACAGGGTGGCGAGAGTAGCTGGGTAGGGGACTGTGGTTGATGGAGTCTAATTTTTGTCCTGTATGTTCAACAATATATGTTTAAGTGTCTTGATTGAAATTTACAAAAATTAAAATTAAACTGTTTTACATAGAGAAGGAAATGGGGGCATAGAGTGGGTGACACTGTTTCTCAGAACAGAAAACTCCACACAACACCAGACTTGAGGTTCCCATAGGCCTGGAGTTCCCCTCTTAGCAGTGTAGTAGTTGTATTTTTCCTATTGGTTTCCTCTGGTTTTGTTTGTGTGTGTATGTATGTATGTATGTATGTATGTATGTATGTATGTATGTATGTATATTTTTACCTTCTACTAGGGTTTGAAACTCAGGGCCTACTGCTCTTGCTTTGCCTTTTCCCATGGTCATAGCTAATGCTCTATCTCTTGAGCCACATTTCAACTTCGAGCATTTTTGCTGGTTAATTTGAGATAAGAATCTTCTTGACTTTTCTGCCTCCTCTGGCTTTGAACTATCATCCTCAAACTCAGCCTTTGGAATAGCTAGGATTACATATGTGAGCTATCAGTGCCTGACATTGGTTTTGTTTTACAGAAATCATTTTGGAGGAGAATTGAGGCTAGAATAGAAGCAGAAACCAAATGGACCCATTGTTGTTCTAGAGAGAAATGAAGAAATGATAGGAGGCTGGAGGGATCAGAGGGTGACGGATGGAGATGGTGGAGGAAGATGAGTGTCTGGTGGCCTAGCATTAAGGACACAGGGAGAGAGACTTAAGATGATTGTTAGGTTCTGGTCTTGAATGCATGGGTCAAAGGAAGGCCTTTACCAAGACAGAAATACTAGAGAAATTCAAGTTAAATTTAAATTACCCAGGGCCTTTAGCCACAGGTTTCTAGTAAGTTGATCTTTGAAAAGCACCTCCTTTCCTCTACCCCCTCACCCCCATGCTAGTGGATACAGATTTGGGATTCATCAGAGCGTACTAGCCACTAGAGGACAGAAGCATGGAAGTGTTTTTGAAGAGAAAGTAGGATTGCAAATGCAATGAACAAGAAGACAATGTAGGCTGGGGATATGGCCTAGTGGCAAGAGTGCCTGCCTCATATACATGAGGCCCTGGGTTCGATTCCCCAGCACCACATATACAGAAAATGGCCAGAAGTGGCGCTGTGGCTCAAGTGGCAGAGTGCTAGCCTTGAGCAAAAAGAAGCCAGGGACAGTGCTCAGGCCTTGAGTCCAAGCCCCAGGACTGGCCAAAAAAAAAAAAAAAGAAGACAATGTAACAATTTGATGCCAGAATATATAACCTTTAACTTTGAGGCAAACACACCAAATATTTCCAGAACCATAGGGCAGCTAAACAACCTTGGTTCTTGCATCTAGCAAGAGAAGAATTCAGGCAAGATGAGAACCTAAGTAAACATAACAGAAAAGTTTATTAGGAGAGAAATATGACAACAAAAGAGAGTAGGCAACATAGATGTTCCATAGGGAAAATAGTAGTTTAGTCCATGTCTGACATCGAGGCTTTCTTATTACAGAGATTGGTACTGGGTTAAAGAATGAGACTTATAATCCTTGATGGCAGTTTTATGATTGGATGGTTTCCTTTTTTTTTCCTACAGGGTTATGACACCAAACATATAATGTCCTATCCTTATTTCTTCATTGTTTTGTAGTTCCCTATCCCCTCCCCCATTTTGAGTCAGGTAATATTTGGTTTATTAGCTATCCTTCCATCTGCATGCTGCATAGGCCTGCTTTCCTACTAATTCAAGACAGTCAGCAAAATAGAAAGAATACAAGGCAGTTGCCAGGAAAACAAGAAAAAAAGTAATAAAAGTCAAAATTCTGGGTGACTTAATTCAAATAAGAGGTACAAAATGTTTATAGTACGTGATAAACAAGTAGACCACTATCAAACTAGGTTAATGACGAAATTCCTGGCTTCAACAATTAAACATGAAAAGGAAAATTATAAGCAATCATTCAATCAAATAAATCAATTTATTTACTTATCTCCCTCTACCAAGTACACTGAAGAATAACAATAAAAATAGGAGCACCAGGAACATAAATTTGATATTTTATGTTTAATTTGGATTCAATCTAGCATCATAACTTAATTTGAAACATGAACTGAATTTATTCAGAAGGGTTAAGCTTTCTAAAAAAAGGAAGGTGGTTTATATACTAAAGTATGTAATCAAGATCAGAGGATTTTGTTTCTTAAAAAAATCAATCATGTATGATTGTGCTCATCAAAATTATTCTTCGTTATCTCTGTTTAAGCTCTAATAAGTATTGCAACTTTATCCTATTTCTGGAATATTCTTGTCAGTAGGATAGTTTCCAACTTTTCCTGCTCAGTGGCTTGATAGAAAGGGAAGCTCTCTCAATAATACTTGCTACTTAATGAGTCCTGGTCACCATGATGTTGAAAGGAGCTCTTCATTTCCCCCTCTATTCTCTTTTCTTTTGAAGCAAATGTGCTAATGGCATCTACCTGAAAGATGGTCGCTTCCCACTGCTTGTCCATCTTTTAGCTCTGCAGTTCTCAATGATTCGACTTACTCTGTCTTGTAATACAATATGACTTTGGAGGGTTATGGTAGTCCATCCCAGGGTCACTGAAAAAGAGTGAAAAGTCAACCAGTGACAGGAGTATTGGAACCCAGAATTCCCATGACCTCGCAGGCACTGGCTTCAGTTCACTATAAAAATCTGAGTAGATTGTAGGATCCATCTTTACCACACAGGGGATGGATAGTCTCCAGCAGTGGACGACTTTTCACCAAATTGTTCTGGATGACATAGCTTTGTGCCTTAAACTCCCAAAAGTTGATATTCCAGTAAAAACATAGAGACTGAATCAAAACTTTTGATGTCTTACTGTTAAATCAACAGGATTGAAAGAGAGCTCAGGTATCTCCTCCTTTTCATTCACATCTTCCATATTCTCACCACCATGATGTCCTGTCTTGTGTTTCTCTTTAGTGATGGGATGCCATTGGAAGACACATGAGGTACTGCTGTTTGTCTTCCTCCCTGCCTCTCAGCTCCTCCATTTTGGAATGGTCCGTCAATGGGTGGTTGTTTCTGGTGGTGTGTGTGTGTGTGTGTGTGTGTGTGTGTGTGTGTGAGAGAGAGAGAGAGAGAGAGAGAGAGAGAGAGAGAGAGAGAGAGACTCAGACTCCCAGCAATTACCCTTTCCACAGCCCCTGCCTCAGAGCATGAAGGTTCTTGGGTTACTGGAGACCTTGCAACAAACCTGACTTTGTTCCTTTAACATCTTCTCTCAATACCAGCTCATTAGAGTATATTGCCAGTGAGAGCCACCCCAACAGTCTTTCCACTTCCAACCTGATCTGAACTGGTCTGTCTCACTTTTGTGTGGAGTGGACTAAGTTCTCCCAAAATAACTTAGTAGAGAAACATGATGAAGCCTCTGTCCCATTAATGAAGGAAGGAGATGGTCATTCTTGTCCTGTGGCCTTCAGTATGAGTTACAGTGGCAAGGAGAGATCCAGGAGCAAAGAGAGATGAGTAGCTGAGAAGGATTAGTGTGACAGAGACTCTTATGGGAATATTTGGGAACAAAAGCCTTTTGAGGAATTCTTATTAGAGAGTGGTAAAAATGTTCTTTATCTAGATGGAAGACTGTCAGGAAGAGAGTATATGAATGTGAAAAATAATTATTCTACTTAGGATGTCAAGCAGTGTAAATCATATCACTCATTGAAGGAAGATGTAGCCCCATTTCCCTTGGCAAAGACCTTTTTCCAGGCTCTCACTACTGCTCTGGAAAATCAGCAATGATGCAGCAGCAAAGCAGAGGAGAGGTGAGTTGGAACACATTTCCACTCTCAGCCACTGATAGCCACTGGGAATCTTGGCAAAATTCCAAATCTTTGTATCCAGTTGTCCTATCACATTTCTGCTTCTTCAGATGCAGAAAAGAATTTAATTATACACACACACACACACACACACACACACACACACACACACACACGTCTTTAAGAAAAAGAGGAGGAATTTAATTAATAGAACCCCGAACCTGGATATAAACTACTACATTTCTTAATGTATTTATTTATTTATCTTTACATTTTTTTACTGTGGCTTCCAGGAGTTGATAAACTGATGGTGAAAAGTCTGGACTTGGATTTAAACTTCAGCTCCATCCTGTCCTCTTATTCCCTTGGCAGCCAAGCCAAAACATGTTCCTTTTCTTCCTCCAACCCAGCTGCCCTATCTGTAAAGTGGGGTTCAGAATTAAGTGAGTCTGAGTTGGGATGTTAAGGTAATGCTTGGCACAGAGTAGAACTCATCAACATTGAGATTATTAATCCTACTCATGAAAAGGAGTTTTAGTAACATACATCTGGCCTAAAAACCCCCAAAACACAACTGTATATGCATCTATAAAAATATGTGAACAATTTGCTAAAACATCATCTCCTGGGAGGAGTTTGTATAAAACATGGAAAGGTTTGAAACCTGGGGAGAGGACGTGGAGTTAGGTAATGTGAATGCTTTATAAAATTATCCACAGACTGCTTGGGTTTATGACTGGCTGGACAGCTAATGTTATGGTTGCCCTTCCATTTACAAAGACCCCACCTCTATGCTTCTAAGAGATTCAAATTTGGCCCTAGTTATGGCTCTTGCCTGATTCTTCAGGGATGTCCAGGTGAGTTCTTCATCTTATTTATGAATGATAGTGAGGTTGCTTTCTGCACTAACCTCAACCCTAACAGCATCACCATAATACATCTATCTCCTCTTTTACAGATACAGAAATTGACACACATGGGCTGGGAATGTGGCTTAGTGGTGTGCATGCTTACCATGCATGAAGCCCTGGGTTCAATTCCTCAGCACCACATATACAGAAAAAGCGGGAAGTGGTGCTGTGGCTCAAGTGGTTGAGTGCTAGCCTTGAGCAAAAGAAACTCAGGGACAGTGTTTAGGCCCCAAGTTCAATCCCTGGGACTACCCCCCCCCCCAAAAAAAAAAAGAAAAGAAAAAGAAAGGAAAAAGAAATTGACACACAGCAGAAACTTTAGGTCAGACAGCATTACCACTTCTGTTACATTTCTGGAAAACAAGTTTTTGTATTGATACATAGACCTGCTTGTTTGACCCTTCCACTTATTGAAAGAAAAAAAAAAGTACAAGAAAAAGATGCCATCCTAGTCTCACATTGAGTGTAGTTTTAGAGATATAAGCTATGGTTTTATCTACTTAGGGGACCCAAGTGCTGGTTGATGTGAAATGTGTACTCTTCCCATAATGAGTCCTTTATTCCTAGTTACTTTCACTGTCCTGGTTCTTTGGGAACTCAGTTGTACTAGAGATGGTGATGATAAAAATGTCAGCATCAACAAACTAAGCCTAAACCACAAATAGAAAATTTGGTGCCTCTTCCACAAGTTTCAGTTAGGCTCAAATGATATATTCAAATATTATTTTGTTCTACTCATTTCATAAATGGAGACATGTTTGTTCCCATGTATACATCTTTTTTTTTTTTTTTTGCCAGTCCTGGGGCTTGGGGCTCAGATCCTGAGCACTGTCCCTGGCTTCTTTTTGCTCAAGGCTAGCACTCTATAACTTGATTCATAGTGCCACTTCTGGATTTTTTCTGTTTATGTGGTGCTGAGGAATAGAACCCAGGGATTCATGCGTGCTAGGCAAACACTGTACCACTAAACCACATTCCCAGCCCCCCATATATACATCTTAATGCATAAATTCAAATATGCCTTACAAATACTGTTTTTACAAACTCAATTCCACCCTTAAAAGTTAAATGATTACATTAAAATGTTTTACTGACATTTAAAATGAACAGTTTAAAAATATTAAAACTGGTCTGAGGATCACAGTTTGAAGCTAGCCCAGGAAGGAAATCTCATGAGACTCTTATCTCCAATTAACTATGAAAAACAACACCAAAAACAAAACAAACAACAACAACAAAAAGCCCCACCAAAAGTGGAGCTGTGGCTCAATAGTAGAGCATTGAGCAGAAAAGCTCAGGGACAGTGCCTGGGCCCTGAGTTCAAGCCGGAGGACCAGCATGAAAAAGAAACAACAACAACAAATCTAAATGTTAATCATAAATTCTACAGAGAATAAGAGGAGTTACAGAATTTCTGGGGAGGTAAGAAAACAGTCTTAATGCTGATCAGACAGTCCCTATCAGCTCCCACTGGAATCAATCAGCCAGTGCTGAAGCAGGTATTTGGGAATGGTCAGGCCTGACTTATAAAAAGCCAAAGAAGCTATTGAATCTTCTGACTCTACGTCCCTTCTGCTGAATTTGGATTCACAATGTCTAAAAGTTAGGATAGAGGATATCATTTGTCCAGCACATGACAATCAAAAATTGCATGTTCCTTGCTATGGTCCTCTGCACTTTGCCAACCTCATTCTTTTCAAAGACAACCTTTAGAATCTTTTCTTTTCCCAATCATTAGGTAAAATTTTCCAAAGAGAAAAATGACACCATAATCAATTTTTCTTCTACCTCTTCTTGCTAGCTTGTCTTTGTCTAAGCTGTTGTCCTGGACTGGCGATATGGCCTAGTGGCAAGAGTTGCTTGCCTTGTATACATGAGGCCCTGGGTTCAATTCCCCAGCACTACATATACAGAAAGCGGCCAGAAGGGGCACTGTGGCTCAAGTGGCAGAGTGCTAGCCTTGAGCAAAAAAAGAAGCCAGGGACAGTGCTCAGGCCCTGAGTCCAAGCCCCAGGACTGGCCAAAAAAAAAAAAAAGCTGTTGTCCTGCAGGCTCACCTCCTCTCTTGTTCAGAAATGCCCATTATCACCTTGGCCTTTGGGTGATATCCATGGCAGGGCCGCCAACCCCGAGATGGTGGATCTCTTACGTAAGTAAGGTGAGACCCCGTGATTTGGTGGGAGAAAGAACATCTGGTGGCCTCCTCCTGGGTGTGGAGTGGGCTTTCCGGATCCTTCCCGGCTTGGGGAAGATGTCAGGGAAGTTATTGCTCCCACTCTGAAATGACCACAAAGAAGAACGTTAACAAAAGGAAATTCCACCACCAATGACGATCCCTAGTTGGCTTCAGCTCTGCTCCTGTTCCCTCTCTCCACAGCCCCAGAAGAGAGTAGAGGGCTCAAGATTGGTGGAATCCCTGAAGCACATCCAAAGGGTTGGAAGTTTTGTTTAAAGGTCTGTTTGCAGACTTACTCCACAGTGAAAATGGACTCAATTGTCTCTTCAACACAAAGAGATGCTAGGTTTCAGTAGAGGTAAGACACCAGAGACTCAAAGTATGACTAGAAGCAAAATAATGAAAAGAGTTCAAACTATGAGACCATAGTAAACATTCTACTGTATGTGTAGGCATGTGCTTGTGACATGGCAGAAACCAAAGAAGTAATACTTTTTAACAATATGTCTCTTCTTGTTGAATGGAAGCCAGCTAAGGCAATATTCCTTTTTAAAAAGCAGGACATGAAAATGAACTGAACAACCGAACAACTCATGGGGGGGGGGAGGGAAAGGGAGAGGGGGGAGGGGGGAATGAAGGAGGAGGTAACAAACAGTACAAGAAATGTATCCAATGCCTAATGTATGAAACTGTAACCTCTCTGTAATTCAGTTTGATAATAAAAAATATATATTAAAAAAATAAAAAGCAGGACAGAAATTCATTTCTTGGGCCGTTTCCCATTACTGTTTCTTCCCATAAAACTGATGGGTTTTGATTGTTTTTTAACTTCTAGAACTAACATAAGTAAGTCAAAATCTGATTACTCAGTGCCAATGGAAACTAAAAGATAAGTGAAGAACAAAGATTTGACTTGTGTATGTGTTTGTGTGTGTGTGTGTGTGTGTGTGTGTGTGTGTGTGTGTGTGTGCATGTGTGCTGGTCTGTGGTTTGAACTCAGGGTCTAGGTGCTTTCCCTGAGCTTCTTTTGCTCAAGGTTAGTGTCCTACCACCGGAGCCACAGCTCCACTTCTGCCATTTTTTTTTTTTTTTTGGTGATTAATTAGAGATAAGAGGCTCACAATTTTTTTTTTTTTTTTTTTTGCTTAGGCTGGCTTTGAACCCTGATCTTCAGATCTCAACCTCCTGTATAGCTAGGATTACAGACAGGCACAAGCCTCTGGTGCCTGGCAGATAGGACCTTTTAATCTCTTAAACTAGAATATTTCAAATAATTCTAAAGGGTTAAATAGTTTTTTTAAAATTTTTTGTGCATACTGAATGAACTAAGTTATATATCTAGGAGAATAATGGGGAAAACAACTGCCAATGACATTGTAACAAAGTCACACTAACTAAAAAGAACCTTGCATTTAGGAAGCTATTGCTTATCAATTAACTTCAAAGTACTGAAATTTTTATGCTTAGAGATACTGTGGAAAAGATAATTATATGGATACCATTTTCCCCTCAAATGGCAAAAATCACCATGAATTCCACATCAGTAGATTAGTTGTACACATAGTTGAATTCATATTTCCAAAACTTACGTCTCCACATATATTATTCCTTCATTCGTTTTATTATACACATATTTTCATTTTTCCTTTCTCTGTATTTCATATGTGTGAGCCTGTGTTTTTGGAGTCTTTATTACAGCAGACATGATTCTGGATATACAAGGACAAAGGCCTGGCCCTGGTGGCTCATGCCTCTAATCCTACCTACTTGGAAGGTTAAGATCTGAGGATAGTGATTTGAAGCCAATTGGAATAGCCCATCAGACTATTTTTATCCAATTAACCAGTATAAAAGGCAGACATGGGGCTGGGAATATGGCCTATTGGCAAGAGAGCTTGCCTCGTATACATGAAGCCCTGGTTCAATTCCCCAGTACCACATATATGGAAAACGGCCAGAAGTGGCGCTGTGGCTCTAGTGGCAGAGTGCTAGCCTTGAGCAAAAGGAAGCCAGGGACAGTGCTCAGGCCCTGAGTCCAAGGTCCAGGAATGGCAAAAAAGAAAAGAAAAGAAAGGCAGACATGGTGGTATGGTTCAAGTGGTAGAGTACCAGACTTGAGTGTATAAGCCAAGGACAGCATGAGGCCCTGAGTTCAAGCCCTGATATTGGCAAAAAGGAAAAATAAAAAATAAAAAGGTACCATGCGTAACAGGAGCAGTGGACTGTGTGTGTGTGCAATTTAAGAAGTATAAGCTACCAGCTGCAGAGACAGCTCATGGTTTGAAAGATAAGAGGAAAACTTAATGGAGTAGTGCCTACTTACATTGAACTCTGAAGGAATGTGAGGAATTACTTTGAGAATGCTTTTCTTCTTATCATAAAAGTATGTCACATTCATTTTTGTTGAAGTAATACTTCCCTATTTTTAGAGCAATTTCAAGTTTATAGAAAAGTGAGCCAAGTAGATTTCCCTACAGCTCCTACCACTTGTTCACACCCCCCCCCCCATGGCTTCCTTCCCCTGTTACTAACATCTTACATTAAAGTGATGCTTTTGTTGTAATTGATGAACTATTGCTGATACATTATCATTAATCAACACCTATAGTTTACATTAGAAGGCTGTCTGTGGGGTGTGGTTCTATGAACTTGAAAAATGCATAGTACCATGTATCTATCATAATAGCTTCCATGCCCTAAAAAGTGTCCTGTGCTCCATTATCCATCCCTTCCTCCCTTTTCCTGGTCCAAAAGACTACCACTGATCTTTTCACTGTCTCCAGACTTTGCCTCTTTCCAGAGTAGAAATGGTTCCTTCTTTTACAAGGAAGATGATAGCCATTTCTGACTCCCTTCTTTCACTTAGTAACATGAATTAAGAATTTCAACTTCTTCCATGTCTTTCCATGGTTCAATCTCCACATTTATTTTCCCCAACAAATTAAAAAAAAACTATCATCCATAATCCCTGATATAAATCCTATGAACAATTTAGTATATTTTTCCAGCTTTTTCATAAATGAGACAGAAAAATACTACTGTTGTGACTTAGTAATTTTTTATCCAAAAGTGTATCAAGAATATTGCATTATTAAGCATCAGTTTGTAAAACTACTTCTAATGGCTAAAGATTATTCCATTTCTGGTTACATCATTTATTTAATTAAGATTCTATTTTTAGGGCATAAAGGCTGTTGCAATTTTTCTGCTTCTATACAATGCTATGATGAATACTCTTTTGGCTGTTTGTTCCACATTAGGAAATTGCATTAGAAATGTAATGTGTCATATAGTGCACAGTATTCCCAGATGTTTGATAGAAATCACCAAACTCTCTTCTGGAAGGTCTATAACAATCTCTTTGCCCCTGGAGAACCCAAAACTTCCTAGATTCCCTATACCATCAAGATGTGACAGGAGCCTTTAAAACATGCTAAGTCAGAAGGCTATTTGGTGTGGCTGTGCTGAGTGGCTCGCAGAGGAAGGGGCACTATGGAAATAGCATGAACAAAGGCTTGAAAGCAAGTAGGCATGACCATAATCTTCAGGTGGAACCCCGAGGTCAAGCAAAAAAGGGGGAACATGGTGGAGGCAGGCCCCCAAGGGTGAACTACAGTCAGACAGCGGAGGGCCTCAAAATCCTAGCTAGAGGTTTCCAGGTATTTGGAAAAGGAAAGTGAAAGTGAATTTTTGAAGGCCTTTGAAAGATAGGACTTGGACAAACCTATGAGCTTGATGATTTGAGCAACAACCTAAGGATACACTGGAATGTCACCTTTATGCCAGCTGAGAATCCTGAGGACCTACTTGGAGATGTGGAAGGCAGATATAAGTAGGGACTTGAACTGACTGTGACACAGAGGCTACCACTGACAGCCACAGCCAGGAAATACAGAAAACACTGCTTTACTATAGGAGCTTTCAGGACCCCAAAAGAAAATAATTTTTGCCCATGGTTGAATTGTATTGACATGACCAGGTAGGAAGAACGTGTTTGCACAGAATCTTTTTTGTGATGTTTGAAACATGTGGTAATTTTTTAAGCCAGCTGAGAACTCTTCTGCATAATCACACTAGGAAATTTCTCAGGCTTGCATGTGCTTCTGTCAACCATGCTTATATATATATAAAGCCACATGAAGGTGTAAAGTAGAAATCATATTTAGTTACAGTCCATAAAACTGACTGTTAAAAAAGCATTCATTGGTCAGGCATCAGTAGCTCCCACCTACAATCATAACCACTCATGAGACTGATCTGAGAATCATAGCTCAAAGGAGCCCGTGCAGACAAATCTGAGAGATTCCCATCTCCAGTTAACCAGCAAAAGGCTGGAGATGTGGCTCAAGTGATAGAGCTTCAGCCTTGAGGGGAAAAGCTAAGCAAGAGCTCAAGGACCTGTTTAAGTCTTACTACCATTTTTTTAAAAGCCTGTAATTACATGATATTGAGACTATGACCAACTTCTGGGATGTTCAGTGACTGTTATTGTGAGGCTAGTCCCTCCTGACAGCCACGAGATTTCCAAATACAAGATCAGAAAACTGAGTTCAAGGGGAAAGGGCAGAAGAAGGAGCAGTTTGGAAGGAGCTAGTAGGTCAATCATTCAAATGTCCAGTCGCAGTTGCAATCGGAGGACTGGAACCTAGGAAACCCACTCCTGTCACTTGCATTGTACAGGAAATCCTCTGCAGGGTCACAACTGTCACAATTGTGAATGTTGATAAAATTCCCTTAAAACCAAATTTGGAGTTGTGTTAAATGGCTGGATGAAAAGAAAAAGAAACACTGCATATGCTTGTCTATACTATTTTTTTAAATTTACACATATATTAATTTAGATGTCAGTGTTTATAATTTACTTGGACTTTTGACAAGAGTGGTTTTGTGTGTGTGTGTTCTCTTACTAATGTATGTGTGTGCACCTCCATGTGATATCTTCTCTGTCCTTTTCTGTCTTGTGTTATATAAGATCTTACTGCTGTCTTCACCAGGATCACACTTCAACAGTCAAAAAAAAAAAAAAAGCTATGTTTCAGGTGTCTGAGATGAAGGAGGTTGTGTGAGTTTAACCTTCCTTGGTATCCTTGTGAGCTTTCTGTATTTAATACTTGTTTTATCTGAAGCCTGTGGAGGTTCTAAACTATTAGAAGACACACTTTCTGAGAACTACCTTTCTAGTAGCCTGAAGACATAGCATTGATGTTGGGCAACAAAGTTATTCTCTGTAATCCTCTTGATGTTGTAAATGAAAAAGAAGACGGAGCTAGTTTCATCTGAACTTTGGGCAAACCATTTGCTCAAAAGGATCATCAAAGAACCAAGCCCTGCCAAAATAATATTTTTTTTAAAAAATCCAACAGAAAAAGGAAAACATTGAGGAGCCCACACAAAAATGAAATTGGTGCAAATTAAGTCCATTGTGATTGGCGAGAAATACAAAACAAACTCCCCCCACAGTCCGGAAAGGAAAGCCACACAAGCTAGACATTGAAGTTAGAGCCTCTCAGTAGCCATCTTTTAACAGCTTTCTTTCTTCAATGCTTTAGCCTAAAAAAAAAAGAAGAAGAAGAAAAGAAAGAGAAAGAAAAAAAAGAAAAGGAGAAAAAAAGAAAAGAAAAACCTACCATTGTTGAGCTCCCTATTCATCCTTCATTCAAAGTCATTCACTATGCATTAATTACCACTCTCTTCAAGGCATGCTCGGAGCTCCCAAACACATCTTGTTTTCAAAGAGGCACACTTCCATCCCTCTGCTATTTATATGCAGAGCCTGCTGAAAATTTTATCCTCATACTTTGAGATTCTCCCCCACTCCTAATTTTTTCATACTGTAATTGTTCATACTGGGGGAAAAGACAAAAGAATGATTTCATGCTTCTGGGACAGTTTGTTTGCATCCCTTTCATTCTTCTTTCCAGCTGTGACTGGCAGCACAAGGTTCTTTAGCAGGTGTCCTGCCTGCCCTGTGATAATGTTGAACTTTCCTTCATTTTCTTTCATGTCTGCACATTTAGAGAGACATTTTTACCCCTGTAGCCTGTGCTGCTTCTGCTCTTTCCTATGTCAATCTAATATCTGGATTTTTTCCCCTGAATGTGTTACTCTCCTTATGAGCTATTTCACAAGAAGAAAGATATTGTGATGAGAGTTCAAAACTCATGTGGACATTTTAACTACATAGTAATTGAACCTCTGATGCACACTTTTTTCTGTTCCTATAGGGCTCATAACTGCAACTTGTAAATGCTTCAATAATGGTTAATAATAAATCAGTGAAGCTAGGTGTTGGTGGGTCACACCTGTAATCCTAGCTACTCAGGAAGCTGAGATCTGAGGACTGAAGTTCAAAGCCAGCCAGGAGGAAAGCCCATGAGACTCTTATTTCCAATCAACCAGGAAAAACCTGGAAGTGGGACTGCAGCTCAAGTGATAGAGCACTGGCCTTTAGCAAATAAAGCTAAGGGCAGGGTCCAGGTCTTGAGTACACACACACACACACACACACACACACACACACACACACACACACACACGAAAGAGAGAGAAAGAAAAAAATAACAGTGCAAAGTTGCTCCATGCCCTTCCCCAGCTTTGATTTGCTAGTACTATGTTAACAGCAGGACACTGATGAAGTTGATTTTACAACTGAACATAACTAAACTTAATATTTATAAATTACTTGAAATATACATGCAACTTTGTGATGTATGAGCCTGTTGTTGGCTGGACAACAGATATGAGCATTATCTAAGGACACAAAATAGAAGAATTAAGTGCACCGTATAAACTATAAAAAAGCAGCTCTCAATGGCCACCTCAGGTGCACACAATGCTGGCTGCAGATCAGCCCAATGCTTTTCTAATAGTTGAAGGCACTGAGGTCCAGATAGTGAGTTCTCGTGGGAGATTTGGGTTTCATTATGCTGCTGGCACCCTATTTTTGATTACATATATGACTTATAAAAGCCTTTGTGGGCCCTATGTAGCTGGCAGGCACAGTACACAGAATGTCATATTCATACCCAGCATCCTCACAGGGCCATAATGTTCTGAGATTGCAGGCCCATTTCCACATCACTGACTACGGTGCCTGAAACACAGAAGCTGCTTTAAAATGATTTTTGCTATTACTGCAGTCATTATTGTTATTGATGTGGGTTCCCGTCTAGCACTGTTTTTAGTAAAGAACAGCATTTTCCTTTATGTATATGGGAAGATTCTGTTTTGGAAGTCTATTCAGATAGCAAATCTGGTGGACAAACCTGATTTCATTATGGTACATGGGTTCTCTCGCAGGTGGAACAAATCAGAAAACATAAATTATGATCATAGGAGTACAGAGTTGCAAGGGATGTCATCGATTCAATTTTATCAGTTCCCCCACTGATAACATTCCCTTGGTCCTAATATTAGATTTCTTATATTAGATAATGTAATATGTCAAAAGATAAACCTTACAGTAATTTGAAAGGAAGTAAATTCTAAGAACAATAGTCATGGGTCACCAACTGTTCATTTATAAGCACTACATAACAGGAGCTTTACATTCATACTTCTAACATAAAAAGCTCTTGAAAATTAAATATTCAAATTTTAATACATGATTGGTTCCATGGGTAGTATCATTACCAAATATGTAAAATCAGAAAAAGACAGAACCAGAGTTCTGATGCAAGCCTGCTTACATCTGAGGTTCAAGCCCATTCTCTCCCACTTCTTGCAGGTAGATTCTTCAATTGGGGGAGGGGGGGTAATGGCCCCAGAATATTCCTTTCTCTCTGTGTCTCTCTTCTCTCTCTGTCTCTCTGCCTCTGTCTGTCTGTCTGTCTGTCTGTCTCTCTCTCTCTCTTCTTCCCTCTCTGTACATTTTATGGTATCTGAATTGATATGCCACAGTTCAGTTTGTATAATGGTCAGTTTTTGAGCCATTTATAGGTTCAAGGAATTTAAACTTCAGGTGTGAAATAAGCTTCTCAGCTTACTACAGATAAAATGCCACTGTATATGTTCAGTGGCCTTGCATTGGGTGAGTTTGGTTTAATCACATTAGCATTGACATACATCCCAGCTGGAGGAGATGTCTGAGTTCATGCCCAGTTTTGTGTCACCTTAACTGCTTCTCTATCTGAGCATTTGTTTACTGTCAGACAGTGTAGTCCCTTCCTTCTTGTCTTCCTGATGGAGTAGGAAAGCAGGGATGTTAGTGTGATCTACACACAGCATGGTTTATACACATCAGACATGGCATGAAGGTTTATCATTTATAATGATCCATGTATAAAATCTCAATGGCTCAGGAAGACTTCTTAAGAAATTTGAAAATAGAATTGTGTTTTAGAGTGGTAAATATAAGGCAACTCTATTGAAGCAGAACCAAAATGCCATGATCAATTTTTGGTCTCATAGAACGAGAGAGAGGGAGAGAGATCTAAAGGCACCTTTTGTCTTATTGCTTTGTTTTTTAAAAATTATTATAAAAGTGATGTACAGAGGGGTTACAGTTTCATACATAAGTCAGTGAGTACATTTCTTATCAAACTTGTTGCCTCCTCCCTCATTCTTTTCCCACCTTCTCCCCTCCCTTATTCCCTCCCCCAGTTGTACAGTTGGTTTACAGCATATTGTCTTCTAAGTATTGCGGTTACATTGGTTTGTCTTTTACCCTTTGTCTTTCCATTTTGATGTTCCCCTTTCCTTCCTCAGTTCCCATACCCATGTATACAATACCCAGGGTACCAAAATCAGTTACAGTGACACTAATGGTTTGTTTTTAAAGGTAATCTTTGTTTTAAGACATGAGATGAACAAAATCACTCAAAGCAATTGTGATTATTTTGAAATGCGATATTTGGGTTTCTAGGCACTTAGGGTAACATTATTATTTGTTAATTATAGGAAGTAACGTATTTAGCAGGATTCATCTTCTCTAGGGCTGCTCAGACTTCGGGAGCTAACCTAGCCTGCCTGCCCAGGCTGACTCGTGAGGAAACAAGGCAGAGAAAGTGCTGGCCCAAGTTCGCCAGGCTCCTGACCTTGGATCTGGGTCTCAGAGGCAGCTTCTTCTAATTCAGACTGCGGGGGGTTCCTTCTGTTTCACCCCAGGCCTTTGTTCCTATCCATCCCAGACACCTGGGGGCCCACAGTTTACTTTGTTATGGCTGTAAACTCTTACAAAAAATGTTTGTCTTCAATTTCACACACTCTTTAGAGTATCAGGGCGACTGAGAAGCCCCCAGGGATTCCAGGTCAGACTAAAGAAAAACTTCCGGGGGTGTGTGTGTGTGTGTGTGTGTGTGTGTGTGTGTGTGTGTGTGTGTGTGTGTGCACCAGGTCTGGATTGAGAAGGGGAAGGGCTGCACATAAAGGGCTTTTTAACAAATCTTAATGTGAGAGAATTTTCTATTCACTGCTGAGGACTTTATATAAGGAACACCATCTCAGTGCAACCATATTGCCTTATCAAACAATAAAATGACCAATGCGTTCGTTCGATAAGTAAGACCCCCCTCATGCCCGCTCACCCTCTCAGGTACATGGACGTCCACAGGGGACTTCTTTTCATTACAGAGTTCCCAAAGCCACCGTTTGAAAATCTAATTGTTACTGCTGCTCAAGAAAGACACTACTTATCATTTATAATCTAAAACACAGTGTATATCACTTTAATCATCCTGAGGCTTACACTTTATCATTAAAAGAAAAGTACATTGTGGCGATATCTGACAGTATTGGGGTTTTTAAAAATGAAAGTAAATTTAAAATGAAACAGTCCTTTCCAGAAAATCATATAGATGAGGTCAGAAAGACATAGAAATACCAAAATTGCGATTAGCCATCACAAAATATAACAAAAAAAGCAAATTCAAAGCCCTATTTTTAACTGTTCAATGTTGGTGTATATTGATTTTCAACACATGCTATGTTATACTCAGAACTACCATTTGTGCGTATTTAACATTGAAATGAGATAAAATATGTTTTCAACATTTTTACTTCAGCATTGCTTTTGAACTTTATATTTTTTTACTTCAGCATTTGTCTGTCTTGCATGAGAAGCTTGCTGTGTACTGTGGCTGAGGATTTTTATTTTAAGTCTACACAGCAAGTCTCTGCCATTATCTGGGCCTCTCCTCTCAAACAGGTAATTGTACATATGTTAATTGGTGATATACGATGGTACTTTTGGGTTATTATACAGGAAAAAGGAATCTCCTGTCAAATGTTCACTTTCTACAGTGTTTTCTTATTTCTTCTTCAGATGAGCACTTGATTCATCAAAAATGATTAAGCTCTTAGGGGAAGTCTAACCGACCATTAATGTCAGTCTTCTGTAAAAACATTCGTTTTTTAATATTTTCATTTTCAGGTCACTCAGTAATGCTAAGTGAGGCAATTTTTCCTGGCTACATTGAAGTTTACAAAGTGCTAATAAAATGTGATTTTGTTAAAATTTTATCAAGCCATCAAGATAGTTCTTGGAGCTCCAGTGGCGCAATCAGTGCACGGTACTCATAAGACAGTTCTTATGGAGACAATGAGATTAAGCCTAAACTCACAAACACTGCTATCCAGCGTGCATTGCGATGTTCATGTCATAGAAATCCAGCAGCAGCTTTCCTCTTTCCTAATTCCTCTGCCCCTATAACCAGGTTTCCTCTCCAGCTGCCACTTCCAACATGCTCACTATTTCTGTGTTAGAGAGGTATTGTACTCATAAAGGGATATGTTGAACTCAAAGCCTATGGCATAACAACTTAAAGATAATAAAAAATAAATAGAAATTCTAGGACTATCATTATCTGCTATTCTAAATGGGAAACAGAAATTTAGCAATAACATAAAGGAAAAACTTAGAGTGTTAATAATAATTATCTTACAAGAACTTTCAACAGAAGAGAATGAATTATTGGTGACATTCTGATCGCCTACCTTGAGTTTGGCTCACACATGATCACCTATAGATTACCTCTTGTGGGATGATTAAAATACCAAGTGACCATACCAACAAAAGCATTGCGATTAAAAAGCGATCTGAAGGATTCTCCAAATGCTTTGTTCTTGGAAGTGACTAGGTCTCAGAATCATTTACATGTAGCAGAAGCTCTTGGTGATGGCCACCAAGTTCTGAATGTCATTCTGGACCCTAAGTGAGGCTGGACACACTTCATGCACTTAAGATACGAAGTTGCTATGGTTGGTGCTATGAACTTCATTTCACAAATTCAAGCATGTTAAATGATCTTCTACCTAATGATAAAGCCACCTTTTAAACCTGCATTTTTTACTCATATAAAAACACATGAAAGCAGTTCATACAGTATGTATAACTATTTAGGGTATCTGAAGAGTCATAGAAGGTTATGAAAAACACACCTATTTTTAGTACCCAATTTTTAAATACAAAAAAAGAAAAATACCATTTCCTCTTTTTCTTTCCACTTCTCCATGGTCTTAGGAAGCAGAAATAAATGTCCTTATATTTATACTAGCACTTGATGTGTAACCAGGAGACAAATGTTAAATCTACTGACTGTCAAAAGATCCATATCATGAAGTGTGAACTGGCTCTCAATATAATCCAGAAGCATTGTGATTCTGTGCCCTGTGCTGCCGTTCAATATTCAAGCATAATTTAGAATGTCAAGAAACAGATTTTTATTATTTTTTAAACTTCTCCGTGTTCATGAGGTTCAAAGAATAAATGAGACTTCTTCCTTTGATGACCAGCCATTACCATTTCTTTCAGCCACAAATTGCAAGACTATCCGAGTTCACCACGTAGTCTATCTATAGCTTTTTCCTGGCAAAGCAAATTTGCTCCAACACCTGTTCCATTTACCCTTTGAGGGAAGGAGACAAAGGCAGGTGACATGTGACCCTTTAACCTCTCAGGCACTTCCATACCTTCAATGTTTTACTGGGAAATGGGCCACTCCCCTGCTTGCTTGCCCTTTCCTCTGTTTTTCTCTTGTTTATTTTGCCCACATTGCTGTATTTGCCCTGAACACAGCTAAAATGCCACCCACCCTTGTGGCCTCTTGTCTGACATGTAAACAGCATGTAGAAGGAAAATCCACAATATTACTGTCTAACACACACTCTCCAAGTGGGAGGGCTATTACTCTATTACTATTATCAGGAGACCTGGAGTTAGCAAAAACAGTACTATGGTATGAGGGTGCAGATGCCTGCTTTCTCCTTCAAGCTTTGTTTTCATACTTGCTTTCCCATCAAAGACAGTTGTATGTTCACACTTCGTTGCTAAGTGTTGGCAAGCAGAGGCTTGGCTGGCTGGCTTTTTGCTCTGAGTTTGCACTTAATGATACCTTAGGATTTGTTTGCTTGCTTGCTTATTGATTTTTGCTGCTGGTTCTGAGACATGACCTCAGGACCTGGGCACTATCCCCTAAGGGTTTTTTACTCCAGGCTAGTGCTCTACCACTTGTGCCACAACTTCACTTCTGGCTTTTTGCTGGTTAATTGGAGAAGAGTATCTCATGGAATTTTCTGCCCAGGCTGGCTTCCCATTGTAATTGTCAGATCTTAGCCTCCTGAGTAACGGGTACTGTGAGCCACTGGTACGGAGAAACATTTAAATTCTAAGATTTCATATTTCAAGAGGAAAGGTCAGTACTTACTCGTTTTATTTATTCTAAAACATTGTTTTGCCAATAAAATCACAGGGAATAGAATTATAAAAAAATTCTAAGCAAATAATTTATAAATCATGTTAATTAGTCCCTTAAATACTCTATCTGTGCCCTGGACTACTGTTTCAGTTAAAGGGCTACCATGGACTCATCTCAGCACAGTCAAATGAAGGCTGGAAGAGCTTTACACATAATTGTTCAGTATGCTTCCATTCTTGGCTTGTGTTTATGATCTAACTTTATGCCTACATCTCATTAAACCCCTCCACTGACCAAGATATCAAAGTCACCTGGAAACAAACCCATTTCCTCCAAATTTTTTGCTGTTGGGGAAGGACTTAATGGGATGATATTGAAGATCTGTTCATTTCAGAGAAAATCAAAACAGGGAACCCTGTTTAAATGATAACAATCTAAATAGAATTTGATGACCAAATTCTCCCCCAAATGACTAAGTAGGGAATAATGGTCTCTAACTTGCTGAGTAGCTTTTAATGTAGCTCACCTCTTGCATCCTAGCCTCAATTTCCTTGGGAAGAAGGTAGAATAAGGTTGACCTTCAAGATCCCTTCCATGCTGCTTTCTAATGCTCTTTAATCTTCCTCTCTGGCTGTCTAAACTGGTGATTCAACTTATTTTGAGTGTGTGTGTGCCAGTACTGGACTTGAACTTAGGGTTTCACACTTCCGCTTGCCTTTTTTCAGTCAAGGCTGGTGCTCTACCACTTGAGCCACAGCTCAACTTCCAGCTTTTTACTGGTTAAATGAAGAAAAGATTCTCATGGACTTTTCTGTCCTGTCTGGCCTTAAACCATGATCTTCACATCTCAGCTTGCCGAACAGCTAGAATTACAAGCATGAGCCACCAGCTCCCCTTGTTGGCTTAAGATGCTTTTCCAAACCATTTGCAATGTTTAGTAGAAGTATCTGAGGCATGATAAGGCTGCTTTCTCAGATGCTCTGGTGGAAAGGGAGAGGGACATGGTTCAGCCAGACTTGTACCTCCCTTGCCCAGCAATGTTGGTGAGAGCAGCCTCTGCTGGGCTCTGTGTATCAGACAGGCCTGTTTCCACCCTTGGGACCATCACTATCACACACCAGCACGGCAGAAGGACTTACAGAAGCTTGTTCTTCCTTCTCTAAGTGAGATAATATGAAAAGAGGTGTCACTGGCCCAGCACTGGTGGCTCATGCCTGTAAGTCTAGCTACTCAGGAGTCTGAGATCTGAGTATCACAGTTTGAAGCCAGCCCAGGATGAAAACTCTGTGAAACTCTTATCTCCAACTAATCACCAAAAGCCAGATGTGAAACTGTGGCTCAAGGGGTAGAGCACCTGCCTGGAGCAAAATGAAAGCTAAAAGACAGTGCCTAGGCCCTGAGTTCAAGACCAGTACCAGCACAAGCAAGAAAGAGAGAGAGAGAGAGAGAGAGAGAAAGAGAGGTGGGGGGAGGAAGGAAGGAAGGAAGGAAGGAAGGAAGGAAGGAAGGAAGGAAGGAAGGAAGGAAGGAAGGAAGGAAGGAAAGAGGGGGGAGGGAGGAAAGAGAAGGGAAGGGAAGGGAAGGGAAGGGAAGGGAAGGAAGGAAAGGAAAGGAAAGGAAAGGAAAGGAAAGGGAAAGGGAAAGGAAAAAGGTATCTCCAATGCAGAAGGTAGCTACTATGAAGCAACCATTTCATCTTATGTCATGTCACAACACCCCTAATTCAGTAGTTGCTATTCTTCTGTATACAGAAAGAAGCTAAAATCTCCCTGTAGTCAAGTGGCTAAGACAGCTTCTATGACAGGGCCATCTGCTTCACAAACTATTCTTTACAATTTATTCCATTATTGTCTATCTGTCTGTCTGTCTGTCTATCCATCCATCTATCCATCCATCCATTCATCCTATCTATCTTATAAATTTGTGAAGTAAGAATCTTAAACATTGTATTATTGCAGTGTTGTTTTCAACATAAACATCAAGAGGCCTGAGAATAAAAAATTCTAAATACATGTTTAAATTTTGAATCTGTGATGACAGTGTGGCTTTTTATTATGAGCCCTCTACTAAAAACCCCTTTAGGCTAGTGCCAGCCAATCATTCATTTGATTCCCTTTCTTTGAAAGAGTTTTTAGCCATCTATTTTTAAATGAAATAAAACTAATTTCACCTCCAGAATCCTTTGGAACATCTCATGACATTCATTGAGATAATTGGGGACAGCCCAGAGTGTCACAAAACCAAGGTTGGGAACCAGTGCTCCAAGGACAGAGGAAGCAAATTAATTTTTTCTCTCAGTTTCCTTCAGATAGTTTTCTGTGTGGAAAGTCAACTTTCTAAGGCTTTCATTATGTATTTTTTTACTTCCTTCCCCCTTGTTATTCTTTCTCTTCTTCTTTATTTATTGTGTATAGACTACCACAGAGCTTACTAATGTACCTCCTAACCTAATTAGCTTTTCTCCAGAGAAACAATAGCACTCATTCCAAGAATGTGCAGGTTTTCAGAGCTAGAGAGCAGGCTATGACCTTCTGAACTGCTCTGCTGTCAGACTGCACAGGTGAAATACTTATTGAGGTACAGGAAAAAGAAAAAAACAGCCCAGCAAGACAGTGCCCTGTCTTACTAATAGGAAAAATGCATTTTCAAAGAGTTGTGCTAGGCTTCTTTTGAAGACTCTGTTCATGGTTTTCAAGGTACGTGACCTGACCTGATTGGATTGTGGGATAAGCAGAGCTTCGGCAGAGGGAATCTTCATGCTCTCATGAGGATGTGTTTAGAGGCGAAGCCCAAACCTATCATAGGGAAAATGAAATAGAAATGTCTAAAGATGGCCCACCAGAATGTCTCAGAACATGTAATGATGATTTTAAAATCTTCCGTTTCTATCTTTACCAATCAACAATTATGTCTTTGTTTGCTTAATCTTCTTATATTACTCAATTTTCATTTAATCGGCACTACGACAAGCACAATTTTTTTGCCATCTACTTTTCCATGCTTGTCTCTGTAATCTCACTATTCTGAGCCTCAGTTTCCTTATCTGTTGAAATATAGAATCATAGCCAGAGGCTGGTAGCTCATGCCTGTAATCCTAGCTACTCAGGAGGCTGAATCTGAGGATTGTGATTTAAAGCCAGCCTGGGCAGAGAAATCCATCAAAATTGAATCTCAAATTAACCACCAACATGTCAGAAGTCAATGTGGAAGAGATGAGCAAAAAGGCTTGAATAGATGGACTAAGCAAAAAGCCAGAAATAGAGATGTGGTTCAAGTGGTGGAACACCAGCTTTGAGTGAAAGTTCCAAGTGAGAGCTCAAAGCCTTGAGCCCCACTAAGAGCAAAAAAAAGATACCTATTTTACATAGGCTTCGCTGGTCCTCAGGGTTCTACATTTCCTGTACTCTCCGGCTGAAGTCGAGCCAGTGGGTAAGACCTGGGTAAGAATGGGTAAGAGCCACTCTGGGTCATCTTGACCACCAACCATGTATCTTTCATTTTCTTTTTATCCTTCTTGTTGTCTCAGAAGTGGTGACAGTAGAACAACCTCAGGAGCTAGTACTGAGGATGCTAGCACTAACCACCAACTATGAACCACAGTTCTCTAGACTCAGTACAAAGAGAGAAAAACCTTTTGCCTTGTTTATATCATTATTTATCACAGACACTTTGATACACCTGCTTCTATAAAGCAATCTACCCTTCATTCTGGACTCAAAAAAATAGCTTTAGGAGATAGAATATGTTAAATATTTTTTAAATAGTACTTAAAAAAAAAAAGAAAGGTAAAGAGCTGTTAGTGTAAGCTGCCTTTCAAATATATTCCAAAGAAAGTGAGGGGAGTGTCAGATCGACCTTTCTTCAACTTGGAGTGTTACTTGTACTGATTCTACCATAAGGTTGCTGGTATTTTACATTCTGAGTGGGCCCAATGAGGTTGTCGCTGAAGGTCTTTCCAGAGAGCACCCCATTAGATTAAGCTGGGACTTCTCCATTCCCAACCCAAGCAGACAGGAAAAATGGCTGGAGCTCTTCTATGTTTGCACTGAGCAGAGGTGAGCATGTTTTCAGGAGCATTAAGTGAGAACTGGGATTATTACAGAGTCCTGGCAATTTAAATCTTGGTCAGATTCCCAAAGCTAATCAAGTTCTTTTTTTCATCCTTACTTGCAAAGACAGTCTCAGCCATGGTGCCCCTTGCTTTTGGGGGGATTTTTTCTGAACAACACTTACGTTGTTTTGCCAATGCTTGCCCCCAAGGGCCCTCCTCTTTTTGATGCATTTACTTCGGCATATTACAGTATTTTCATTTGGCAGTGAAGCATTTTAAATGTATGTCTCAGAATGACTAGATCACTTCTCGCACTTTCTGGTTACCCTTGAAATCTTTGTTGTGCACGTTAAAGGGAAATGATTGCAGAGTTTGCACAGCATTAGAACCTGCTGTGTTCTGCTGGAAGAGATTTCTGGCTGGGGCAGTCTCTTTAGGAACCAAGCTGGAGAGTGAAAACAAAACAAAACAACAAGCCATGCTTCCCAAATTCTTCAGTTTGATCAAACACAACCTTGTCATCACACAACACAACAAGCCCCAAATAAATCAAATGGAAAGCCAAATAGGTTGCAAAGACATCATGATCTTTGTGTTTAGAGATCTCTTAAGTTATCTGCACCATGTGAGTTTTCACATTTTATTTTATGATATTTATTATTATTATTATTATCATCATCATCATCATCATCATCATCATCATCATCATCACTATTACTGTTTGTGCTGGTACCAGAGCTGGAACTCAGGACTGGGTGCTATCCCTAAACATCTTTGGTTACTTAAGCCATAATTGCACTTCAGTCTCTCCTCACCCCCTTCTTTTTTTCTTTTTTGTCTCTAGTAATTAATTGGAAATTAAAGTCTCATAAACTTTCCTAACAAGGCTGGCTTGGATTTTGATCCTCAAGTTTTAGCCACCTGAATAGTGATTACAGATGTGTGCCACTGGCACCCCGCTGAATTTTCACATTTTAAAACATCTGTATTATGATTGACATACTAAAGATAGTAATATGTTTATTCTAATTGAAATCACAAGGACCAAGGATTATTTACTAGATATGACCTATGAGCTAAAACAGATTTATGGTTCAGTGCTAACCTTTAAGATCAAATACAATTAGCCTCATTTAAAACCAATGTAACTCAGCCACAATTTCACAGTGACTGAAAATTTGATCCTGGGGCTGTTGGTGGTGAAGCCCATCCTAATACTTAGGCCTTCTGGAGCTCATATTCCAAGATTAACTTGAATTAAGCCAGGCCATCATTTCCCTTTGTTATACTAAAAATTCATGACTTTGACAGATATTATCATCCATGAACAAAAATAAAAGTTATTTTGTAAATAAAGTCTTTCTCTTCTTTTTCTCATCTTTAAATTTTCCCTCAATATAATGAAGGGAAACACTTAATGGGATGTATTACAAATTTAGATTATTAAAAATATATTTTTCCTGTCTTCATGGGTATATCTATAGGTGCAAAGGAGGCCAATTTATCTTAATTAATATCCGGGACAGGTAAAAAGTTTAAGTCCCTCACATTAATACCTCCTTTCCTCTACACCCAAAGATTTCAATCTACTCAGAACAACTGCAGTGGAAGAGAATTTTGAAAAAGCATTTTTTTTTTTTTTTGTAGTAATCAAGCTCATGGGTCCTGCCCTGTCTCCTGGACCTAGGGAGTGCTGAGCAGCCTAAGTTCACTTTTCACTTAAGTCCTTCTTCCTTGCTGTTTAGCAGACAGTATATAATTTAGGGCAATTACTTCACTGCTGTCTTTTCTCCTCCTTCCTCACCTTCTACTAAATTCCTAGTGTGGCAGCCCTGCTCTTGAGTTTACATTGTTCAGATGAAGTGGGAGATAAAACCTCACTTACCTGGCCTGAGGCTACCCCAGGCTGACATAAGCAGAAGAGGAAGCCCACCTGGCAAGACGAAAGGGAACCTGGGCCCCAGCAGAGGAGATGCTTGACAGGTAGGTAAATTAGGCACCAGGGGTGTGGGGGGGGGAGGGGGGATGCTCATGTGGGGAGCACAAGCCTCCAGTTTGGTGACCCACAAACCTCAGTCCAGCAATCTGGTAGTGTGAGGAAGTGCAGTAAGGAAAACATCTTGTCGTTTGGAAAGTTTTTGTTTTGTTCTGTTTTGTTTTGCCAGTACTAGGGCTTGAACCTTGAGCTATTGCTTAGATTGTTTTGTTCAAGGCTGATGCTCTACCACTTGAGCCATAGCTCCACTTTTAGCTTTTTGATGCTTATTAGAGATAAGAATCTTAAATTTGTCTGTCCGGGCTGGCTTCAAACTATGATCTGATCTCAGTCACCTAAGTAGCTAGGGTTACGCTAGTTAAAAATATGATATCTTTAAAAGAAAAAAAAAAAGAGGAATTAAAAAATGTGAAAATTGGCTGTCAATACCATAAAGAAATATAACTGATAGAAACAACATTATCATAGTCATATTTAGATGGTGGTCAGTTCACATCTAAATATTCCACTGATATAAGTTACTAACATTTCTATGGAATAGCCATCACATATAATAATGTTAGTACTTTAATTTCTACTCTTCTCACTCTAACAATTTAAAATAAGAATACTCAACTACAGGTATCTCTCATAATTATCCCCATCGGACATTCATGCTGAATCTTAGACCCACTCTTGAATTACCACCAGGGTTACTAGCACTTGAAATGTGTCACAGGTCTCCCTCAACCCTCTTTGGTTCCTCAGCATACATGAAATACAATCTATCCTTCTTTTTTGTGCAGTGAAAAAACACCTCACCACAATCACCCTTCTTCTCCTCCCCTGTCACATCCACAATCCTCCCCAAACACAGCCTCTGGACTTGACACGCAGCTAGAATTCTCTTCCTTATTCTGTTTCCCAACAGTAGAAGCTTGGTCTTTCTTAAAGACAAATATCAAAAACTGTCAGGTGTTGGTGACTCACATTAATAATCCTAACTGCTCAGGAGGTTGACATGTTGAGGATCGTGGTTGAAGCAAGCCTGGAAGGAAGCCATGAGATTCGTGCCTCCAATCAACCACCAAAAAACCAGAAGTGGAGCTATAGCTCAAGTGGGAGAGTGTCAGCCTTGAGGGAAAAAGCTAAAGGACAGCAACCAGGCCATGAATTGAAACCTCCATATCAGCATAAAAATGTAAATAAACAAACAAACAAATAAATAGTCACTAACCAAGGACAGTCTATTAAAATGGGGACCTCTTGGCTTAATTGCTTAATTTTCCCCAAAGAATTAGATGGTCAACTTAACCTCCCAGCCCCCTTGCAAGATCTCCAATCACCATCATTTCTTACTCCACAATGTAAGGTATCATTCTCAAGTTTTCTTTACCTCTCTGTCTTATTCAGGCTGGTATTATAAAGAATTGTTTGCCTATATCTCTCCTTCCCTACATAGTAAGAGCCTTGAGGACAAGAAGCCATGTCCTTTAACTTTTCTGTGTCCAGAGATATGTTGCAATTTCATATTTCAGCCTGAAAAGACTGACAATTTGATGCTTTTGAATTAACAAAAAAGTCTAAATTAACAGCATAGTACCCTCAAAGTAAACAAGCAATAAATGTTTATTTGAATTTTGGCTGAAATACACTGTCAGTTCTAGGACGAATAGTTGAGAGAGAACATCCTTTTATCTACCCTAGTTCAACTATGGCACAAGCTAGGAGACACCAAATAAAACTGGTGATTAAAATATCTTCCTTATGCCTGGTGCCAGAGGCTCAAGCCTGCAAATCTAGCTACTCAAGAGGCTGGTATCTGAGGATCAAGCTTCCTAAGACTCTTATCTCCAATTACCCACCAGGAAACTGGAAGTAGAGCTGTGGATCAAGAGATAGAGTGCTAGCCTTGAACTGAAGAGCTGAGGGACAGCGCCCAGGCCCAGAGTTTAAGCCCTACAACCAACTTAAAAAAAAAAAAAAAAAAAACTCTTCCTTTGCTTCTTTGTTTCTTCCAGAGCCAAATCTAAGTTCATGAAAAAGAGAAAAAGACAGCCTCTTGCCTTAAAATAAGTGAGATTTTTTTCATGAACAATCTTACTAATCTTTAAGTGCACATTAAGTAAAAATCTTACTGGGAGATTGGAACATTTAAACGCTGTTGGTCAAGTCTGAATTTCATAATCCTAGCTACTCAAGAGGCTGAGATCCAAGAATCAAGATTCAAAGCTAGCCTGGGCAGGAAAGTCCTTGAGACTTTTATCTTCAATTAAGTAGACCTCTGGCTCAGGTGGTAGAATGCCAGCTTGAGTGAAAAAGCTAAGGGACAGCACTCAGGCAGTGAGCTCAAGCTCCAGTACCAGCACACAAAAATTAAACAAAACAAGAACAACAACAAACATGCATTTAAATTCCCCACCCAACTCCATGCAGCTGGAATACAAGGAATCAAGTCTGGAACCCATGACTTGGACTTCAAATCTAGACCCTGCCCCTCACTGGCATCATGAAGAAATGGAGCAAGGCTTTCCCCTTACCTCGCCCCACACCCCCTTAATAAATCAGTGGCTGTGCAGTTACTCAGGTGGAGAGCTCAGTGAAGCTCTTGCAATAATGCAGCCTTCCCTTGAAGGAATTTTACAGCAGCCTTGGGAAGGACCCATTATGCACATGGAGAGAAAAGCCAGATAAAGGAAGCAACAGAGAAGCATCCGAGAAGCCAGGACAAATCCAGTCTCTCTAAAAAGAGATTGGAAACAAAATCCAAAGCAAACCATGACTTCATCCTGAAGTGTGCTATACATGTGCAGGCAGTCTGGAGCTTTGTCTATCACAAGGACTGCTGTGGTTGGACAGAAAATGGCTTTAGTATTCCCAGCTCCTTGAACATTGCAGGCCTAGGAAGACACTCTGGAAATGGATCAAACTAATATCATTGAATGGGTAGGCCTTCATGTGTTGATCATCACAGCTTAAAAAGGCCAAAACAAAGATGTGTGTGAACAGAATCTGTAAATCACAAGTAGCCTAGTGATTGTAGACATGTTCACTAGACCTTGAAAACTCATAAAAAGAGAAGTAGAGAACTTTTACAAGTTGGGTGAAAGCAATATAAACTCTTTAAGAAGATACTTTCTATATATTACTTCAGGAATGACAAATACACCACCAAGCAAGTTAAGTCGCAGGGCCATGAAGTTCTGAAGAAAACCTAGGCCCATCAAACCTTTCAGATCTGTTTGCTATTTCATTCAGCAAATATTTATTAGGTGTGCACTATGTGTGAGACTTAAACAAAATACTAGCAAGGTGTAGTCCATAAAAATGACAATCCTAGTCTTCTGGTGCCTGTATTGAGGTGATGAGGGAGAATGATAAGCTCACTGTTGTATATCCTTTGTGCTTCAGACAGACTTTGCATCTGAAGGGACCTACAATTTATGTCCTGTTCTTCTCAATCCTGCTAATTTGGAACAAGAACAGTGGATGGCTATTGAAATTGCACTTGGAGTTTTAGCACTAAACAAGAAGACAACTGACTTGTGACTCTTCTGAGACAGGGGGTAAAACTATACACTGAATATGGTCCATTGGTCTTTTTGTTTGTCAAGCTCTGTTGGGGAATCTGTATTCCAATTGTATTTGTTTTTATTTTTTATTTATTTATTTATTTATTTTGGCTAGTCCTGGGCCTTGGACTCAGGGCCTGAGCACTGTCTCTGGCTTCTTCCCGCTCAAGGCTAGCACTCTGCCACTTGAGCCACAGCGCCGCTTCTGGCCGTTTTCTGTATATGTGGTGCTGGGGAATCGAACCTAGGGCCTCGTGTATCCGAGGCAGGCATTCTTGCCACTAGGCTATATCCCCAGCCCTCCAATTGTATTTATTAAGCAGACACTATAGTAGGAAGTGGTGTAACCATGAATAAAATGCATCTTTGATGGCATAGTGGTAACTTAAAAGCATGGTCTCAAGTACTATTTTGTGCCAAATTACAGGTAAACTTCACCCTGTTGGGTGTGGTGGTACACCTGGACTCCCAGCTCGCCTCAGGAGGAAAGGCAGGAGAGTCCAAAGTCTAAGGTCAGCCTCAGCTACATAGCAAAAATCTTGTCTCAAAACAGAATGGGGCCCAAGGATACAGCGTGGAGGTAGAACATTTGCCTAGTAAGCTTAAGGCTGTAGGTTCAACCACCAGTATTGAAAAAAGTAAATAACTAAAAAATAATTCTCATTATTTTCCCATGGCGCGGAGACTGACACTAGGGGAGTTCCTTAATTCAAGGTTAACTTGCCCAAGGAAGGTAAGTAAACTCTCAAGTCAGGATTCATAACTAATTTAATCTGATTTCAGGATCCTCTGCCATATGCAAATACATTGTTCTCGAATAGATGCAATATTGTCTCAAAAACTTAGTTCTCATTCACATTATTTTTCTAGAACAGAAAGAGAAATGAAGAAGTAGAGCTGTGATTCAAGTGGTAGAGTGCCTGTCTTACCCAAAAGCCAGCGAGAGCTCAAGGCCCTGAGTTCAATCCCCAGTGCTTCCCCACACTCCCCCCCGCCCCCCCCATTTCTAAAAAAGAAGCAAAAATGTAATTTTCATGTGAGTGATGATACTACAAGAAGATCAGACACTAGCTTGCTGATGATACACATGGGAAAACATTGTATCCAATTTGGAGGGTCAAAGAGGTGATAACTAATCCAAGTCCTGAAAGATATGTAGGCATTTACCTAGGAAACTGAGGGGAGGGCAATCCAGATAGAAGAAAAGTTATGTGCAAAGGCTTCGGTGGCAGGGGTAGGAAACTGCAAGTACAGAAGCCACTATCTTCAACAACCATGCAGCCACCAAGAGGCACGCACTACTTTCATATGAATGACCTCCTTTCTGTGGGGTGTAAGATGCAGGCACTTGGCCTTGCCTATGAGGTCAGATTCAGTTTTGGTGGTCACCTTAGGCCAGTGCTGTGTGGGAAGGAGGCAATGCTGACATAGAGCCAGAACAGCTACAGCTGCCATCTTCCCTCCATCTGCCTGACAGGTGGCGATTGGCTATTCTTTCCTTACGACCAGATGCTGCTGGAATTCTCAGATTTTGGTTCTACATCAAACCTTAGGTCTGAGTGAGGGGAAACAGATTGAATAACCAAATGAGCCAATTCTGTCCTGACAGGGCAAAGGGTGTGAAATACTAACTGGAGAAGCCAGAGGAAATGAAGACAAGGCAGTGGCCTTCTCTGGGGCCATTATTTCCAAACCTTCATTGGTTTTAATGAGAAATGGAATGGATATCACTGCTCTGTATATTTTCATGCACTTGTTACTTTCCTTTACATGGAGAAATGAAAAGGCTTTAGAAACCCACAGACTTGGATTCATGCCTCTGACTTTCTAGCTGGGTGGCCTTGGTCAAGTTGCTTATCCTTATCTTTAGAATAAGGATAATAATGTAAATTTTTGAATGACCGGCTAAGGGATTAGAATGTAATATATGTAAAGCATCTAGTCTGCTTTTCCATAGGCATTCAATAAATGCTAATTGATATTATGATGATATTGGCATTTGAAGGAAAGTTTTCATTGCCTTTACTCTCATTTTGGATAATGGTGGGGGGTTGAGACTGCTAGAGATTTATGTGTTTGAATATTGAGTGTTTTCTGAAGCAGACAGGAGTTTACATTCACTCAAGGCTCATCATTTAAAGGAATGCTAAACAATCATATTTCTGAACCAAGATGGGCATTCTAGTTTATAGTAAAAGACAAAAAAATGCTTGAAAGTGGGAATACCCTCTCTTAGGTAAAATACAATACGTGTGGTTCCATACCTGTGTTCATGATTCAGGCAAAGGTCGCTGATAATCAAGGTAAATAATAAATTTTTTGTGATACCATGAACCAGTCTCTCTCTCTCTTCCTTCTTTCTTTCTTTCCTTCCTTCCTTCTTTCTTTCCTTCTTCTCTACCTTCTTCTTTCCCTCCCTTCCTCCCTCCCTCCCTCCCTTCCTCCCTCCCTCCCTCCCTCCCTCCCTTCCTTCCTTCCTTCCTTCCTTCCTTCCTTCCTTCCTTCCTTCCTTCCTTCCTTCCTTCCTTCCTTCCTTCCTTCCTTCCTTCCTTCCTGTCTTCCTTTCTCTTTGTCTTTCACTCTCTTTCTCTTTTTGTGATGGTACTAGGGTAGAACTCAGTGTCTAGACACTGTCCTTTAACTTTTTTGCTCAAATTGGTTGCTCTACCACTCGAGCCACAGCTCCACTTGCAGCTTTTAGTGGGGTATGGAGATAAAAGTTTCACAGACTTTCCTGCCCAGGCTGTCATCAAAACTTAATCCTCAGATCTCAGCCTCCTGAGTAACTAGGATTACAGGCATGAGCACCAGCACTGGGCCCATGGAGCTCTCCTGTTCTTGATCAATCAAATATGCCAGCAAATTCATGCTAACAACTCAGCACACCAACAAATAGGGGAGAAGGGATGTTTTCATTCTTCTTCCAACCCTGAGTGAACTAGCTCCTTTTCTTCAGTGCTTAGGCAGAGCATTCACAAGGGGTATAATAAACAGAAAGACCTACAGGCTAGCAATGAGAACTGGGTTTTAATTCAGACTCTGTCCAAGAAAGATCTCCAGGCTAGCAATAAGAATTGAGTTTTAATTCAGACATTGTCTAAGTTAGCTGTAGGAGGAGTAGATAAAAAAAAAAAAGAGTAACTGTATCACCTTCTCCTTGGGATGGGGCAAGGAAACTCATCAGGAGTTTAACCCCATAGAAATGACATGTTTTTTGAAGCTATTTCTTCCAGAGTCTATAGTCTTGTATGGCTACTACATAAATGGCTCTGAAAATCCATAAAATGTAATCATTATTTGGTACTCTGTATTTACATGTTTTCAAAATAATAAAATTATAGAATGAGTTCTCAAATTGTTCATTGTAATCTCAGACTTTTGATTCACATATCTGAGGTATGAGAAAGCTATCTTTATAAAAAGATATCTTATCTTCATCCTAAATGAAGAACCTTAGAATATCACCAGAAGATTTAACAGCTGCCAAGTGTACACCTTCCCATTGGTGTTGAAGGACTCTAAATTACATGATTATGAAAACCCAAACACACTTCCCACAAAAAGAAATTTTCTAAGGGTCATAACAATTGTTTCATTACTTAAATGTGTTTAAAGGTTTCATTTGAAGAAATATAAATCACTTACCACCCATGTTTCCCATAATAGTGTTTACTAAGTTTATTCAAAATAAGTAGACGAACTTGTACTATTGATTAAACTGTCTGTCTCTTGTACTATTGACTAAACTGTCTATGTCACTAGATCACTGAACTGTAATGTCGCCTATAGAGTTAAAGTCAGTATCAAGTAAAGACATAGGGTGCATCAGGTGCTCATTCAAGGAAACAGAGATTAAAGATAGGTTACAAAAACATAAACCCCAACTGTGAAAAATCTAAATGCAATAATACAATGAAAGCACAAAATCAAACCAATTGAGATGTAAAATAAAGCACTTACCTAGTATGATCACCTGAAAAGCCCCGGAAACTCCTGCAGATGGCAGGAATTCACACTGCAAGGTACTCAGCAACACATCTGTGAAGTGCTACAGGAAGCCCACCAATGCTGCAATTGCTCACACAGTTCTCCACACACACCCATACTGAACAGCTATCATTCTATGACTCCTCAGTGGATCTACACCACAAAATCACTGGTCTCCACGTGATAAAAAAGGTAAGCCCTGGAGACATGGAGGGCTGGTTTCAGTGTCGAGGATGGGTTTGGGATAAAAAAGATCTACAATGCACAAGTACCCTAAACACCAAAATATACCAAATGCAAAACTACCCTTTAGATGATTTTTTTCAATATGTGCTTCTAAAAATGGACAGAATCCACCACCTCTCAACCCATATTTTAATAACCCAACAAGGGATCAGAAATATACTTGACAGAGAATGGATTGGATGTTGATGACTCCAACTGCTTCTAAATCTGCATAAATAAAACTCCAACAAATCCCTCCACAATGAACCCACTGAATGGGGCTCTATTTATCTGCCGCAGAAGAATAAAGCATCAAGCCAGTCCTATTGACAGTGAAGTTGGGAGCTTCCCACATATCACAGAGGTTACTAACCCACCAATACAGTACAGGCTGACATAAGTAGCTCAGGGACTCAACAAAAATTAGGGCTCAAATCAATTCACTGCTGAAATCCAATTTAGGCAGCTCTCAGTTTGCACAGTTTTGGTTGATCGAATTCAAAGATGCTATCCGATTCATATTTCAGTAACGAAGATCAGGGCTGGGAACTGATATATTGAAAGGTGTATTTTTCCATTTCTTCTCTATATAAAATATTCATGGCCGTCATGTTCTACAGTGTACTCTGACAGTCTAACAGCTGCCAAAAACCTGGTACCTGAGGCCACTTTTACATCAATAAATTATCGAAGGTTACATCTGTAGCAAGATAGCTTTATTTGGCTATGCAAATAATACCAAGGTACATAACAGTTATCCCAGCTTTTGTTCCCTTAAGCCTGGTTTATTGTTACACTCTGTGCTACAAAGCATACTGGGAAGCTCTCACCAAGAGGTAGGAAGGAAAAGTACTAGCCTCTGTGCTCTGATAGAGGTGCTGTGGTATAGACAAAATGTGACGAGATGGAGTTGTCATAGCTGGAACATATCATGAGCTATGCCCATAACTTAAAAGGGATATGAAGCCAGGTACTGGTGGCTCACACTGGGGAACTGAAATCTGAGGACTGTGGTTCAAAGTCAGCTTTGGCAGAAAAGTCTCAGACTCTTAGCTCCCATTATGCAGCAAAAATCCAAAAGTGAAGTATGGCTTAAGTGATAAAGCACTAGCCTTGAGTGGAAAAGCTAATCAAGGGCTTAAGGGCCTGAGTTTAATCCCCAGTACTGGCACACATAATTTTAAAAAATTAATAGGAGGATTCATTTATCTCCTTATAGTGGTACTGAGTTCAGTATATTGTCAATGATTCTAGATAGTCTGTCACACAATGGAGAGTCAGCTAATATTCCTTCAGATGCTATTTGTAAATCCATACCTGATTTCACTGGATAGCTTCCTTCTGTTTAGGAAGATTGAGTATAGATATTGTACTTCCTAGAGTTCTGAAGAAATTGGTTTCACAAATGCAATATCTCTCCTTCCTCTCATCTATTAGAACTCTGGGTATCCCCTTCCTGTCTAGAAGAGAATCCTAAGTGCAACAGGTACATCCCAGAGATAAACAATAATGCTGTTAAAGATTTTCTATTTTCTACATATTTTGGTCAGCGACTTTACATCATCTCTCTAAAACCAAACAATTACTAAATAAACATAAAAAGGTCTCAACAGCTACATACATATGATTATATAAGATGAAGCTAAGCAAAATGAACTCCAAGAGATGGAAACAGGAGGATTTTTACTGTTGCGAATGTTTAATGTACTAGGTGAATTTCCTTTGACGTACCCCCTGTGGTCATTGTATACGATTCTGGTACAATGGGTATTGTATATATGCTTATCTGAATGGGGGAAGGGAAAGAAAAATGAAGGAGGGTGTAACAAATATGACAAGAAATGTACTCACTACCTTATTATGTAACTATACCCTCTCTGCACATCACCTTATCAATAAAATTTAATAATAAAAAAAATCTTAAAAAAAGATTTTCTATTTTGACCACATTAAAAAATCCTTACACTAGGCTCTGCTTTTCTTTCCAGCTATAAAATTATATGAGATAAGAGAGTAGTCTTGCCCCAAAGGCTACAAAAAAAAATCTACATGTTATAGCACAGGATTTGCACTTGGCTCTGAAGCTCGAAGTCTGTTGAAGAGAACTGCTGGTGCATACTTGGATTACACATAAGGAAGGATACTACAATACCTAAGTTTTTCAAATAAAAGCAAAGTCTCTTGACTACCCCCTCCCCACTTATTGTTTAGGATCCCCCTTGCAAAGCACACACCCTTAGAAACTTGATTTATTTTTCTGGATCTTAGAAAGTTAACCTCCCCACTTTTTTTCCCTAGTCCTGGGGCTTAAACTCTGGGCCTACGTGCTGTCCCTGAGCTACTTTTTCCTCAATCTAGAGCTCTATCACTTGAGCCACAGCACCACTTTTGGCATTTTCTTTGATTAATTGGAGACAAGTTTCACAGACTTTCCTGCCCAGGCTTTGAACTGTGATCCTCAGATCTCAGCCTCCTAAGTAGTTAGGATTACATGCATGAGCCACTGGCACCCAGCTTAAACAGTTAATCTAACAACAATAACAACAACCAGACAACCACAGTGCAATGTATTGGGTATTGGTTCTGATGGTGGACAGATATGATTCTAGTCTTCCTATACACATTATGGCTAATCCTTATAAATGACGCATTTTGAAAGTCGGTTTTTAGATGCTGAAATTCAGACCCAGAAGGTTTGTAACTTGCACATATCTACAAGTCTAAGGAAAATAAAACCAGTTCACATTTCCTCCTCACTTTACCTTCTGTCAATCAGTTGACACAGAAGCAGAATAGCTCAAGAGATCCTGGGTCCTCTACGCTTACCCATAAACCTCCTTTGTGGAGCCTTCCACCCCAACTCCACCCAGTAGAGAAAAGAAAATGCTACAGCAAGAGTCTGACCTTTGAACCTTATCCTCTTGTTATCCAAGAGACAATGAACCTACCTACCTACCAGGCTCCTGGAGCTGGATCTGCTTAGGAAACATGGATTTCCTCCTCCACCACCAAATGACATTTTAGGGAGAAGCCCCTGAAGAACCAGAGGTTCCCACATACCATTCAGTGACAGCTGGCTGCCACAGAGTGACCCCAATGTGAGTTTGGCAGACCACTGGCTTCTTTTATCATTGTCTTTCAGGAGAAGGGTCTGCCATGCCTGACACCCCCAGGGATCAGAGAAGGGACAAAGGTCACCGTTTTTTCAGAAGCCAGAGTCTGGTTCGCATAGTAGATAGCATCTTGGATGACTCACAACCTCAGAGTGACCTCACTTGATTTTTCCGAGTACAGCCTTGTGGTTTCCATTCTGCTTCCCAGGCTGTTACCACCTGGGGCAAATGCCAACACCTCAGGAGTTTGGAAAACACATCCCCAGGGTTGTGTGGCCTCAAGCCGACAAAGTGTTTCTACAGTACAAGGCTTTCCCTTTGCTGCCAACACGTCCAATATGCAACTTAGGTGCGAACGGCTGCTCATTGGCAAGTTCATTAGGAAAAACATTTCAACGGTTCCATTTAACAACCTGGAATGTCCTTTGAAGAAGGCCAAATTAATGTGATTTTTTTTTTTTTACCTTAAGAAGCTTAGAAACACATAGCTACCGCTAACTCAATAATTACATTGTACTGCCAGCAACAATTCAATATTTTTTTTCTCGCCTGAGGGTTACAACACATTTGCACCACGGGGAAGCTTTTTCTCTTTACATCTCAAAACTGTACCACAAACTCTTCCTTTATTCATAACAGCGAGATCTCCAGCTGAGATAGGCACTTTTGTATTGCTCTAGATGACAGTTTTCTGTGTTCTTTCCAAGCACAGGGGGTTTAATAAACATATCTGGCAGGCCTTCCATAGCCAGAGGGCCCAGGATGACACTGTGGGCAAACAATATGCTTGCACTGGAGGGAAACAAGTTTATTCAATTATTCAATTAATAGATTACAGTCAAGATACTTGTTATCCTACAATGAAAAATGGGGCAAGAACTCCAAGAATTAGGGTAGGTCCCAGGATTAGTAATAGCAGGCAATATGGCATGTACAGATTAGAAATGTCTGGCCAAATGTATGAAAATCTCTCTCTCTCTCTCTCTCTCTCTCTCTCTCTCTCTTTCTCTCTCTCACTCTCTCTCTCTCTCTCTCACACACACACACACACACCCACACACACACCTTAAAACTCAGGAATATGCTGCATGACAGTTGCTTATACCTATAATCCTAGCTACTCACGAGACTGAGATCTGAGGATAGCAGTTTGAAGCTAGCCAGGGCCAGAAAGACTACGAGAGTAATTATCTCTAACCCCCAACAAGCTGGAAGTGGAGCTGGAATCAAGTGGCAGAGTGCTAGCCTTGAGCAAGAAAGCTAAGGGATGGTGGTCAGGTCCTGAGTTCAAGACCCAGTACTGGCACACACAGACATTGTAGAGCCCAAGGAAATAGGTTGGTACTAGAGCAAGCAGATCTTTGGGAATTCTACAAAGAAATGTTCATAGAGATTTCTCCATTGAAGGGTTTCATGCATAGCTAGCTACCTTTTTGCCTCTGGGCAAGACCTTTCCTTAATGCAGAACATCTTAGAATGTTCTTTATGCCAGAACAAGTAACTCCTGACTTCCATGTGACATTTATCAGGTTTTCATAGGCATGTTCAGATGTCCTTTACAAGAAATGAACCGCTATACTTCAATGTGCAATTGAGGTTTCGGTGAGGACACCTTTCTTTCTGTGGGGTATTGGCATATTTTTCAAATTCCAGTGAGTTGATACAAAATCACTCAGTAGCAGGATTGTTTTAAATTGTTGAATTTTATTTAGAAGTTTGGAAATAAAGACGTGGGACACAGTTCATAGGCATTCAGAGTACGCCAGCATTCTGAGGGGCACAGAATACAATACAATACAAAGATGTAGGGGAGAAATTCTCTTCATGTTCCAATGTAAAACACTATTTGGAAGTTATCCTATTGTTAGGGATATGTTTACCTATTGTGAATCATTATTATCTCTTATCTCTCTATTGCCTTTCTACTATCTATCAACTATTTATCTATCTGTCATATATATTATCTATCACCTATCTCTATCATCTCTATCTATCATCTGTCTGTCTACCTATCATCTAACCATCTCATTTATATTGGGGCTTGGTGAACTTTAAGAAAAAAGATAATATGTGAGATACTTAGGAGACCATATTTTTGAGTGGAAAATAATGACAATGAAAATGTTGAAAAGTTTTCCCAAAGTGACTAAGAAACAAAACAGGAAACGTATTTGCAGCTAATGGAATCTTTTCATGTTTTGAGGAGCTCTTGGGAAGATTCTGCTTGGGCCAGATTTAACCAGAAACTCTGAGCTGCTCTTCAGAGGTGAGTGACTTTGGGGGGAAGGAAGAATGAGGGTGGAGAGAAAGGGATTAAATTATGGAGACAGATCTCTCTGACAGGTTCTGATAAAATGGTAACGTTTATGAGGTGATCCGTCCAATCAGAAAACACTTGGTTAATGTTTACTACATGGGACTTGACAGGAAGTATGAAATGTAGAAGACACAGCCATGCTCTCAATGTCTATAAATCTAGTAATTATGAGTTTTCAAATTCCAAACTATTCAAGGGAAAAAGGTTTCAAGCTCTGTCGTGGAAGTTGTAGAGGCTAACTTGTTAAATGCAGAGTAGTAAAAACCAAACGTAAGAGTTTTGTTCACCATACAATCTAATATAAATAAATAAGTAAACAACTCAATGCAATGTAAAGATTTCTACATCAGTTGTGACAGTTGTTATGCTGCCATAACAAATAGGTCTAAAAATTCCACTCATTAGTTATGAAACTCCTTTATGCCACCTACCACTTGGTGCCTGGAGATATTGTCCAACTGAGATGAACCCCAGTCCTTCGTTTGGGGGACATGGTGAATAGGGTTGATATTAATCATCATCCTCGAGTAGAGGCAAAGAAGAAATCTCCCTCAAGGTTCCATTTTAGGCTGACCTGACAGCCATCAGAATTCCTTGTTTGAAGGCCTCTTTCTCAGCCCTCTCCTCAGACCTGCCATGTGTCAGGGCTTTTGAAAGCTTACCTTGTAGCCTACTGTACATTTCTCCCTCTGCCTGGAACACACCCCATGTCCCTGAGACCATCTTCTCCTATCGAAATCTAATTCTACAGCTAAAACCAAGTTGGGCGGTATAAGAGACAAGCAAGCACCTCCTCATGAGAAGTTCCAGTCTGAGCAGACTAAAAGTATAATCTTTATCTGAAATGTTCTCATATGAATCTGCATGCACAGAATCTATTAAACACAGCAGGCACTGGCAGTATACCAGAGGCTTAATGGTGAGCCACACTGAACTCTTCTCTGTGCTCACGAGATGATTGGAGAATAATGGAAGGGGAGGGCAGTGGGAAATGGATAGTTCTTAGTCATGTTGCAATAAAGCTAGTAACAAAATAAACAGAGCTGAACATTGGTTTGTGTTTTAATAAATATTTATAGGCTGCCCCAATCACTTCACTCTTCCCAGTCACTGTATTATGTCCTCTGTTGGACAATGGAGTTATGAGCCGTGTTCTATGTGCTACAGACATCCTTGCACCCACTTGCATTTTTTTTCTCTATGAGTATCATCTTTCATATGTGCCTGATGATGAGAGATGGGACTTAGTGGAGGAAACAACATATCATGGGGCTTTCAAGTCAATGATTCTACCTTATGTCCAAGTAAAGGCTGCATGGTGGAAGAGGTCAAATGCCACCGAGTATAACTTAGCAATGCTTAGTAGTGTTACACAAACAAACAAAAAAAGACCAGTGGATGACTGATTTCAGAAAAACAAATCAAAGTTGGATGCCTTGGCTCACACCTGTAATCCTAGATTTAAGAAGGTCAGGGTTTGAGACCAGTCCAAGTAAAAGAATTAGTGAGCTCTCATGTCAATAAGCCTAGTGGCTAATGTCGCTCATCTCAGCTATGGAGGAGGTGTATATAGGAGACCTATCAGGCTGGGCTGGCTTGACAAAATATGACCCTGTCCAAAATAAAAATAGGTAAATAAAAATAAATTATATATACATGTACGTATGTGCAAAATGGACTAGAGACGGGCTCCAATCTAGCTAGAATCCTGCTATGCAAATGTGAGGCTCTGATCACAAGAAAAGGAAAAGAAAAATTTCAGTAAAAGACTCATAAACAATGCTGAACATTTTTTTTTACTGTTGCCTTGAAACAAACTAAATATCACCAAAGCTTTAAAATCCCAGTGTAGGGTGTTTGACACATACATATACACGATGCATTTTATACATATTCACCCTCGTCACTTGACAGATGGGAGGGATCTTGCAGTCATCTAAAAGCAGACAAAAGGCCGTTGGTTCTGCGTGGCGTGCTGACTTGTGAAGACAGACTATCACAAGCTTCCGTTGATGATTATATAGCTCTATCCATCTGTCTGCCGCTGGAGGTTGGGAGAGGGAGATACAGCTCCCACCGTCCCCATAAACAAAAGTAGACCGTGCTGTCACCAGTCAGACACGCCAGCTAATTGGAGCTGTCGACAAACACAATATTCTGTGTCAACAGCTCTAGTAACAGTTTGAAACAGCAATGATATGTTGGATGATGGTAAGGATGACACATGTGTCTCTAATAGCATGCTAGAAATCTGACATAACTAGAAAAGAATTACTCAGATGTGATTTCTGGGCCCTGGTACTCCTGTTCAGACTTACCAATCTCTGCAGGGGTGGGGGAGGAGGGGTCTGTTGTAACACATCTTTCTCTGTACTGCTTCTCAGGCTGACAGCTTAATTTGATACTCATAATGTCTAACTTTAAAATTAATCTCTCTAAAAAGATTTGTTTCAACAAGCCAGCAAGTCTTAAACTCTTTGGGGAAAGTTAATAAGAAAACAACAACAACAATAACAAAAACTCAACACTTATTTGTATAAGCTCCTAAGTAGGAGCAACCAAAATGAGAGAGAGGGAGAGACTGACTTTGTCAATTTACCACTTATGTGACTATGGATTTATATTGCTCTTTAAGAAAGAAATTTTTGTAGAGTTAATGTGTACACATATTCATGGATGTGGCTGGTGATTGAACTTCATTCAGTTCATGCTAGACAAAATATGCTCAAAACAAGCAGTTTTGACAAGGCTTTGCAAAATAAACATAGACTGTATGTTGATTTCTGAATGGCACAGGCTGGGCATTATATTAATGAAATGTCAGGAAGATCCTTGCTGCTTTCCAGTAATTTGTTTTATCTTCTAAACAATCAAATCACTTGACTACATAGGTTTGAATTTTAGCTGAGCCACGCTTCCTAACTTAGATGAGTTGGTGAACATCTCTGTGCTTCAATCTCTCATCTATGAAGTAGAAATACTAATGCTGCCTACTACAAACTATTGTAAGTATTAAATGGATTATTCCACATGAAGTGCTTAGAATAGTTCCTGGCACATTACATAGTAAGCAGTCAATAGATATTTTATTTGTTTGTTTGTTTATTACTATCATTGCTATTAGTCAATTTCTAAGGAAATCCTTGAATAGTGACAGAAAAAAAAAACAACCAACAAACCCGATATCAAGTCAGTTCAAATGGCCAAATAGTCAAGATGTAAGAGTCTTACAGAGTGGAGTATAAATATCTATATTGGGTTTTGTGAGCTTGGTCTTAGCCTCTCTGAACCTGGTTCCTCAACTGCAAGCATTAGCACATACCCCAATGAGATACTACCCAGCTGTGACACCTCTTCTGGAACTAGTTGGGTCCCCCATTTTTTCCCTTCATTGACAGAGCACACTTGGGATAGAGAATGCATGTATCAGCCTTGGCCTCTCCCTCCTCTTGCCTGGGCCCCATGAATCTGCCACCAGAGCTTCTGCCACCCAGCACAAGTGCATCCATCCCAGCACGAGTGCATCCATCCCAGCACTTACACAGATCTACAGATCCTGCCTTTGGACCATTGTCCATGGCCTCAACCTGAAATATAGCTTCCCAAACTATCAAACCCTACCTATCTCTCAAGGGCCCCCTTCCAGGGAGATTTGCCTGGTTCCCATTATTCCTGCTGAGCTGTGGGTCAATCTCTCTCTTGACTTCTCTTCCAAATAGCATTCACTGTTTTCTTCCACATTAGCTTTATTTTCCCCTATATTGTCAGCTCCTTCATTACAGGACTGTGACTAAGTTTTCTTGTTTATTGGTTTTTATCATAAAGAACTCCCCATGCAATAGACACTCCTTCTCTATGAACAAAAGAATTTTCCCTCACCCTCCTCTCCCCTCTCATATTACATATGTGAGTTGTATGTGTTTAAATGGATAAAACCCAAACCATAGCATAAGGAAAAAATTTCAGTGGCTATGGAAATGATTGAACCAATGTGGCCCAAATGCTTTTTAAAATATTTTATTTAGTTCTTATTAACATATGTTAACTGCACAGATTATTGTGCACATTATGATACTTCGACCCAAGCAGACTGCATCCCCTAGTCACATCCATCCCTATTCATCCTTCCCCTCACCCTTTCCAACCTGGAGGAAGCATCTACAATGAGGCCAGCATTATGTAGCTTCCACATAAGGGGTGCTTGTCTTCCTGGGTCTGGCTATGTCACTTAACATGATTTGTCCCATTCCATACATTTTCATCTGATGAAGGGTTATCTCCCAGAAGACAAAAGGGACTCAAATCTTAACAACTAAACTCAAAGGTCCAACAGAAAAATGGGCAAAAAATCTGAGTACACACTTCTCAGAAGAAGAAATGCACCAGGCCAATAAAAGGATGAGAAAGGATACCATTAGCCATCAGGTAGATAGATGTAAATTAAGCCAGGCGCCTGTGGCTCATGCCTGTAATCCTAGCTACTCAGGAGGCTGAGATCTGAGGACGGTGGTTCAAAGTCAGCCTAGGCAGGAAAGTCCATGAGACTCGTATCTCCAATTAACCACCAGAAAACTGGAAGTAGCACTATGGCACAAGTGGTAGAGTGCTAGCCTTGAGCTGAAGAGCTCAGGGACAGCGCCTAAGCCCAGAGTTCAAGCCCCATGAGAAAGCAAAAACAAAAAGTAGCAAATTAAAGCTACAATGAGGAGAAAAGAAATGGATACATACTATTGGCTGTACAGTAAACTAGTACAATCATGAGGAAGAACAATGTGGAGGTTCCTTTAGAAACTACAAATAGCTGGGCTAGAGGTGTGGCTCAAATAGTAGAACCAGCATGAAGCAAGAAAGACAGAAGTCAAGGGAGATTGTGAGATCCTGAGTTCAAGCCCTGGAGCCAGCAAAAACAAATTCGTTAATGTAAGCAAAAATTAAATAAAATAAATGAAGTAAAATAAGAATTAAATAAATATCACTTTAATTTAATTTAAAAAGCCAGCTGCTGGTGGTTCTCATGTGTGATCCTAGTTTCTCAGGAGGCTGAGATCCTGAGGATCAGAGCTGAAAGACCTAGCGCAGACTCCAACTCCGAAAAAATCAGCAAAAAGCCATGCTGAAGACTTGGCTCAAATAGTGTAAATCTAGCCTAGCAAGCATGCTGAGTGAATGTTTGGGGAAGTATGTAAGGGAAATGAAATTATCATAACAACAAAAATACTTCTACATTATATACACTGTATTGCACTACTGTTCACAATAACAAGGGTATGAGATCAAATAAGTGTCCACTAAAAGATGAATAGAGTCCTTTGTAAGCATCAATACCACCTTTCCCTGAGACTGTGAGAAGCTTGAAGATATGGTTTACAATAATATATTTGCTTTAACAAAATCCATTCTTCATAAAACCAGGGTATTTTACCTGAAATCCGTCATGAATAAAACTTGCTTCTATAATTAGTAAAACCCTTTCACACTGATAATATCCTCATGAATCACTCATATAAAAGTAGCTAAACATGCATGTGCCTCCACAAATCACCTTGCTTTTCTATACATCGTCCCTAAGTCAAGAACCAATTCAAGAGAAAAGACTTGTCAGGTAATGAGGCAGAGATGTGTACTATACACCTGTGGTAGGCAATGCTCAGCAGAACCTTGTGTGACTGTCACCTCTTAGAATTGTGCAGTGTACAACCTGAATGGTGGTGGCCCTTGAGTGGGAGAAACCTCACATGAGTAAGCTTGTGTCAGAAAATACAAAGCATCGTCACTCATAGATCAAGGCAAAAGAACAACCCAGGCTTGTAGCTATGTTTGAAAGTGTCTTGAGAGGGAAAAAAACAGGGAGAAAACAAGAAAAGAGGTAACACTGTTCAAAAAGAAATATACTCATTGTATGACCTATGTAACTGTAACCCCTCTGTACATCACCTTTACAATAAAAATAAAATTTAAAAAAGTGCCTTGATAATCTGAAAGTAATACTTTTTGTTGTGTCTGTTTATTGCTAAGTGGAAGTATTCCAGAAAGTACAGATGAGTAGAACATAAGAGTCCTAGTCTCCTGTTAATGTTAACCTCTTCATTATTATTTCCTTTGGGTCCCTTTATATGCACATATGAAAAATATATGTCTTTATACTTGAGAATATGCTCTTTATACAACTTGTTAAATGCTTAACATTATAGCCAGATAGGATGGTACCTGCCTGTAAATCTAGCACTCAGGAGGCTGAAGTAGGAGGATCATGGGTTCAAGGCTATCCTGGACTACATTAAGAAACTCAGTCTCAAAACAAATAAAAAAAACAAAACCAACATCTTAACATTATGTTAAATAGTACTTCTTAAACATGCCTAGTGAGTAGAGTGCATAAAATAAGAAAATTCTGAAAGAATTTTTTTTTCACAAATTACCTCAGCAAGGCAACTATGGATCTAAGAGCAGGTGTTGTATTTATTAGGTATCTTCTCAGATATTCAGATGATTTCCGAACTAAGGAAACAGATGAATTCTCCTTACCTTCTCTGAGCTATGTGGATGAACTGCTGCCATCATGTAATATCTGGAACACGGAGTGCACTGAGCAAGCTAGGAACAGGTTCCAATGTCCAGATCTTAACATGTTACTGCTGGTCCTGAGACACATAGTCCCAGGAAGACTGAATGGGCCCAAGGTGATGGTCATGAATCCCTTGAAATCCAATGTCAGAGACTTTTAAGGAATTCTCTGGGAAAAATCAGGTAACTGCTTCGGTCCATTTGCTTATCAACAAGCAAAATACATTTGCCACAGTTCTGGAAACTGGGCAGGCCAGGTTCAAAGCACTGGAAGATTTGGTGCTGGCCATGTGCTTGAATTCTGCATCAGAAAAAGTGCTCTGTGCTCTTAGCTAGTGTTGGGATAGCTCTCCTAGTCTCTAGAGTGCTAAAAGCACTCGTCCCTGTCATGGGGGGGCTCCATACTCATGGCCTAACCTCCTCCAAATGGTTCCCACCTTCTAATGCTGCCTTCTAGGAGGTCAGGGATTCAACACAGGACATTGAGGCAGGTACAAACATACAGTCTATAGCAATGATCGTTCCATGGGCATCCTGAATAGGGTTCCCTCCCCCTGCTTCTCTACTCCATGCATCCATCCTGAGTGGGGCTTACTTGCTGCTGCTTTCATGTCTGAGATACAGTACTTTCTAATAAGATCCCTAAGTAGAGATCTCATTAATGAATCAACAGTTCTCTTTTAAAGAACAATGCTTAATGAAACTAGGAACCATACAAGGTTAAGGTCTCCCTGACCAGCGAATGACTCTTCTTTTGCCTTTGTTCTCAGAAGTACTTGCAGCTCATCAACTGCACTCTTAAGGAGATCCGCCACATGTCAAGAAATTCTCTAAACACGCTGCCACCAAAGGTTCCACAAAATCCAGCCACAGTGCTTCATTGTAAAAGCTCCCAGCTAAGAACAAGCACGAGGCCTTGAATATAATTTGTAAATATTTTCTCCTCATACTTGAGCTGTCTTGTGTGTGTGTGTGTGTGTGTGTGTGTGTGTGTGTGTGTGTACTGGGGCTTGAACCCAGGACCTAGGTGCTCTCCTTGAGCTTTTTTGTGCTCAAGGATAGCACTATAACACTTGAGCTACATCTACTGCTCTCTCTCTCTTGCTCACTCGCTCACTCGCTCTGTGTGTGTGTGTGTGTGTGTGTGTGTGTGTGTGTGTGTGTGTGATTGGAGAGAGCCTCACAGACTTTCCTACCCTGGGTAGCTTTGAACCATGACGTGGTGAAGCAGAAGATATGGTCAGAGAGATAGGGGCAGTTTTCTAGGCCATGGCAGAGATATTTTGAGTTTTGTTTGAATGAAATGGAGCCGCTACAGGCTTTTCTTCAATTATAATTATCTTTAAGTGGTTGTAAAAAGTGAATCTCAATTCAACATGAGTACAGTGTATCTTAATCAATGTCACCCTTTTCATCATTCTTCTCATCTCTGCCAACCTCACCCATCCCTTCTGTTGTTTCTTAATTTCAAAGGATATACATTAAACATTAAGACTACATTTGAGGGGAGGAATTTTAAGATTTTATGTGGAAGCATAGCAGGATTTGACTTAAGCTATAAGTTTGTTATACCGTGCCTTGCTCATAGAGACAAGGGCAAGGCTGGGCATGAGAGTCCTCTGCTTTGCATACGCAGGTCCTCTCAAAATTCGTATATTAGACCTGGAACCCCAAGGTGGCTCAAATCTTAGGAAGTTGGATGCGGGGGGGGGGGGGGGTTGTGAAAGGTTGTGGAGATTCTGCCCTTTTAAGAACAAGTTCTAAGTTCCCCTATTCTGTACTTTTGTCTGCTGTGTGAGGACGAAGAAAAGCACGCCATCTGTAGAGCAATAATGTCCTTTCAGACATGAAATCCATTCACACAGCTCCCTGAGCCAGGACCTGCCAGGCTGTAGAGCTCTGAGGAGCAACCTTTCTCCATTATCATTTACCCAGGCTGCGGTACTTTGTCCCAGCCAGAGATGCAGACTGAGATAGAAGTGTGAAGGGTGAACGAGGATGAGAAACTAGAGGGTTGATTTCAACACAAACTCATGATGGTGATGATTTGCCTGGGTTGGAGCTAATAAGTGGGTGTCAGCTCTCTATCCTAGAGAGCAGATTAAGAGACTTTTCTGACAGACCTAGAGAAGAGGAGGAGTCCTGAGGACCCTGGCTTGGACCAGGTGAAATTGGGTGAGATGAAGCCTAGAAGTGGGGTCTAGACTTGGAGGTGCTGAGAAATGCCCACTAGGGGTCCAGTGGAGGTTTAATCAGACAGTTGAGCAAGCAGACTTGGAAATTGACAGAGGGGTCAGGGCTGAAAGGACACATTTGGCAACATCAGCAGGCAGATAACGGTGGAAAGCCATTGGACAGGCTGAATTTGTCACCAGAAAGAGTTCAGAGGGAGAAGACTCAGGAGGATGTGCTAACAGTAGAGTGAGGTAGAACCAAAATTGTAAAGCAAAAAACAAAACAAAACAAAAAAAGCAAGGAAAGTCCTTTGGCACATGCATTTATTGGCATATATACATCTCCATCTGATCAGGCATTAGGTCCCCCGCTGTCCCTCCCAGGCCTCCTTCCCCAGCCAATCACCAGCACAGTAAGGCCAAGGCATGAGCTGATGTGGATCATGAGAACTGTGATTTCACTTTGCCACTTTCTACCGGAAACTCCTAAGTTTTTAACCCTCGGAATTCAAAATAATTGCTGACAAAGTCATTCAAGTGTAACAACATTTGTATACACCAGAGCATTAAAATGTAACGTAATTAGATCTAATCTCTCCCTGGGGACTTAGCAGCTGCTACCCGCTGACCGTTGACTGTCTGCTTTAAAAAAAAAAATCAGTGCTGACCTTAAATGACTAATGATCTTTTTTTTTAGCAACTTGTTCATTTTAATTATGTATGCATATATTTAAAGGCACATATGACTTGAGATAGTATAGAAATATAAGGTCACACAGGTATCTATATGGATAATAAGAAACTCTAGGCCTTGCTTGAGGAATGCAAAAAAAAATTAAAAAGAGGTTTATCAGGGTTAGGTTAAAAAAATAAGAGACTCCTTCTGTACAGTTCCCTGATAACAATAAAATTGTTTTAAATGAAAAATAAATGAGACTCTAAGCAAGAGTCATTTGGGAAGAACCTGTTGGAGTCCAATAATCAAAAGCAATTTAATCTGTTCAGAATCAATAAATCAAACAGCTGTATTGTATGTTTCTCTAGGTAATCTACAGCCTTATCACTTCCAGGAAAACTATTTTCATGAAGGTGGTACAAGGGTTTGAACTCAGGGACTTGCTTAGCCATTCCTATCACTTGTGCCACACCTCTAGCAGGTTTTTGTTATATTTATTTTTCCTGTAGGACTTCACTTTTTTGGCCCAGGTTGGACTCAGGCCTCTATGATCTTACCCCTTTAGCTAGTATTCCAAGCATGCACTACCATACTTGGCTAGAGAAGAGAAAAGAGAACACTTGGTTATAGGTTTGGTATATAAATTGTACTCTTGAGAAGAAATGAGGAGGAAAAATAACTAAAAGAATAATTAAAGAGACATTAAAGTACAAATAAATTGGGAAACTTCAATCTGTTTCAGTGCAGATCTACTAATCAATTCTTAATTCTTTGCCATTTCTCTGCAATGTTATAAAGCAGATATATGAATAGTTTAATTGATTACTTTTGAAAATAGCGTATAAATGTCTGGAAACAAGTCAGATTCTTAGACTTCTCATAGAATTGCTTCAAACAAGTGAAAACATGTGAAACTAAAGATTAATCAAGTGAATTAAGCCAGTGATTTATCCATCTGCCCACCCTCTTCAATGGCAGCTCTTTTCTGCATGTGCACATCCTGTGTGGTCACGTGTGTGAGTCATGTGTGTGGGTCACATGTGTGGGGTCACATGTGTGCTTTTAGCCCTGGTGGTGCAGCTTCACCAGATCTAAGCAGAGTGTCCCACTAAATGATTTTCTCCTTGGAGCTGTGCCGCAGCTTCCAGAAGGCCCTGGAGGGATTAGCAAACACTGTGACCATTCTTTCTCCTAAGACAAGCTCCAGCAGCTGGGCTGTGTGCATGACTTGCAAATGGGGAGGAAGGCACAAATACTCTGGCACTGTCAGGACCAATGCTGAATGCTGTGGAAAGAGGCCAACAGAGAGAAAGCAGACTGCAGTGAGAACACAGTGGAAGGCAGGACCAGAAACATCTTCCTAGGGAGCAAACTTGGGCAGGTGAGGCCAGGCAAACATTGCTTCCTGGGCCCCATCTGCCTGCTCAGCCTTGGTAAACAACAGGTGGTGGGAGCTATGAGGATTGCCTATAGGAGCAGCCATCTTCTTCATCTGCATGACTTTCTCCTTCAGATTCAGTTCCTAAAGCACTTTCTATGGGGAAAGTTACTGAGTGCTGGAGAGAAAAGGTTTCAGCTGAAACAAGGGCTCTGGGGACTAAGAGGAATGATAAGAAGGAAAGGAGAGAGAGAGGAAGAGAGGAAGGAAGGAAGGAGGAAAGGAGGGAGGGAGGAAAAGGGGGAAGGAGGGAGGGAGGGTGGAAGGGATCAAAAAAGCATGTGTGAAGTCAGACTGATGTGAGCAGGAGGCTTGATTCTCTGCCTTATCAACTATGAATATTGGGCAAGATTCTTAGTTACTGTGGGCCCCCGTTTCCTTATCTGTAAAATGGACACAACAGTATCCCAAAGCAGATTTCTAAGATCTGTACATGCGCTGCCAGCATGGCAGCATCTGGTGGGTAGCAGAGAGGAGATTGCACTTCTTTAAGTTCTTTAAACCCAAAGAATAGTTGTGCCAGGGAGCCTCTATCTAGAGATAGTAAGGAGGCTGGAGCAACCCCTCTCCTTGCGAAGGCTGCTAGCTTCAAATAGTAGTGTTTACATGGTTCCAAATTAAGCCACCTAACAGGTTCCTAATACCTGAGGGTGAACTCAGCTTCAAATGCTAAGCCAGGTAGATACTTCAGGCTCTACCACCTCTGTGCTTCCATTGCAGACACTTGTGTGCTGTGGCTCTCTGGACCACAGATGGCCCGGCCCCCTGTGTCCCTTTCCATTCACCAGCGAATCCCACAAGTCGGATACTTAGGAATCTTTATTTGCTGTTTTTGGTGGTCCTAAATAATGTTGTTTAGCTGTACAACTAGTAAGAAATTAAATCAGTGGATCTATACCATTTGTATTTTTGTGAGAGTGTTTTCTTTGTGGCTTATCATTAAGTTTTAAATGATATTTTATAAGTCATCTTTTAAATTGTTTATATAGCTTTCTATAGGACTATCCTGTAACATATTATCCCATCTTCAGATGCTGTTAACCTAAAGCTTTGCTGTCAGTTTTCTGTTGTGTTGCGTTTCTGGTTTTGTCTCATTGTGTATTATGCTGCTTGTGCATGTCTTCTGAGATACTCTAGGATGGGAGCCTTGTGCAAGGTTGCTTCAGGTATTAAATATCAAAATACTTAATTTGACAAAATTTTCTGTGTCACACACAGATTTAAACTCAAGAACACATCCATTAACAAACAAATATACCCCAATAAGTTGGATGTGGTGGCATATGCCTATAATCCCAGCAGGAGGATCTCAAGTTCAAAGCCAGCCTGGACTACATAGTGACATTCTGTCTCAAAAGCATAAAAACAGCCAAGCTCATTCCATAATTGTAGCTACCAGGAGGCTGAGATGAGAACTGCTATTCAAAGCCAGGAGTTTCCTCTCAGGAGTTTTACCAAAAAACAAACAAATAAACAAACAAAAAAAGCGGGAAGAAGAGCTATAGCTCAAGTGGTAGAGCACTAGCCTTGAGCAAGAAAAGCTCAGGGACTGCCTAGACCCTGAGTTGAGGTTCTAGGAAAAAATTAAAGAAGCCCAAAAGCAAGAAAACTCAAAACAAAAATCTTAAAATTTCAAAGGGCAAAGGCCTTACCCTCACATGCTTATGTGCTATTGGAAAGGAATAGAAATAAAGTATACACATTATTATTATACACATATTATATATTATATTATATACATCTTTTGGAAGGTGATAAGCATTATGGGGAAAAATGAAGCAGAAGGGGAGACAGGAAGTATTGGGTGGTTTCTAGTTTTAGACTGGGTTGATGGAAACAGGGAGACTGGATACATGTGAGTGAACTTGAAGGATATGAGGCACAATCACATGGATATCAGCAGGAGAGGAGAGAGTGATTGAATCTTCATTTTACTCCATAATATAAACACGGCTGGGCAGTCTCAGCTCCCAGCAGCAGAGGCTGAGTTTCTGAGGCTCCAGGTTCTTCCTGGCCCCTGACACTGTCAGAAGGCGCATTTGGAAGATCTGGTAGATGCTACACAGACACTTGTGGTTTTCATTTCATCCCTTGCTCCATCCCTCCCTCCCTCCCTCCCTCCCTTCCTCCCTCGCTCCCTCCCTTCCTCTCTCTCTACCTTCTTCTCCCCTTTCTTTCTTCCCTATTCCTCCCTTCCTCCCTTTCCCTTCCTCTACCCTCTCTCTTTTTTCTTCCTCCCTCTTCTTCCTCATATACAATTTGACTTCACTATTATTAAGAAGTTAGGGGGGCTGGGAATATGCCCTAGTGGTAAAATGCTCACCTTGTATACTTGAAGCCCGGAGTTCGATTCCTCAGCACTACATATGTAGAAAAAAGCCAGAAGTGGTGCTGTGACTCAAGAGGTAGGGTGCTAGCCTTGAGCAAAAAGAAGCCAGGGACAGTGCTCAGGCCCTGAGTCCAAGCCCCAGGACTGGCAACAAAAACAAAACAAATGAATAATAATAATAAATTTTAAAAAAGCAATTAGTCATTTCTGTCAAATTTTATTTTTCAAAATCTCTTCTTTTTTATTGCTACTAAGCTGCATCTCCTCAACTGTTCTGCCTATTTTTATGCTGTTTTCTATTTCTTACTAATTTCCACTTTTACATTCATGTATTAATCCTTTGTTGACCATATATGATCAAAAGGAATCTTTGTGCCTTCTTATTCTACTATAGCTTCTTTCTCCCTCTCTCTCTCTCCTCTCTCTCTCTCACACACACACGCACAGAGAGAAATACACACACACACACACACACACACACACACGCATACCAGTACTAAGGTTTGAACTCAGGGCCTCATGCTCTCGCTCATCTCTTGCTAACAGCTGGTGCTCTATCATTTGAGCCCAGCCTAGCTTTTTTGCTAGTTAGTGAGAGATAGTCTCATGGACTATTCTGCCTGGGATGGTTCGAAATGGCAGTCCTCAGATCCCAGCCGTTATAGTAGCTAAGATACTGTAGCTTCTCTTAAAAGTTTTCTTCACATTTAATATAGCTGTAATTTAATTTTATGTATATATAGTGTCCAGTTTAATTTTGTGCCATGTGGACTGTCACAGAACCATGTATTAAAATACTCATCCTTTCTCTACTGAGTGTAATAAGAATCTGATCATAATCAAGTTTTCATATATGCTTTTTTCTTCTTCTGCATGAACTTTCTCTTCTGCTCATTGATGTGCTTGTCCAACACTATGCCAATCCCTCACTTTCTGAATTGCTATATGTTTCTCAAAGTTGTAGAACTCAGGTAGGACCAAGCATCTTCGCACCTTAGCCTTTCCTTCAGGAGCCTACTATGTGTTAGAGACCTCTGCTTTTATGTGTCATTAAAAAGAATCCGTTTCATAAGCTCTACAAGAAAAAAAGTTGAATCTTTATCAGAATTTTTACAAATCAAAATACATTAATCAGGGCCAGGCATTGGTGGCTCATGCCTATATTCCTACCTACTCAAGGAGACCAAGATCTAAGTATCACAGTTCAAATTTAGTCAGAAAAGTTGGTGAGACTGTTATTGCCAATAAGCCAGCCAAAAGCTGGAAGTAGAGGTGTGGCTCAAGTAGCAGAGCTCTAGCCTTGAACAAAAAGCCAATCAATAGTGAGATGATTTGCTTTTAAGCCCCAGTACTAGCACAAAAATTAATTGATTAATCAGGTCCGATAGAAATAACACCTTTGAAACTTTGAGTCTTCTTACAACTAGGCTTTTTATATCATCTAAGCTTTCTTTATGTAAGACACGTTTCTCCCTGTCCCCCAACTGGGTCTTGTTATTCTCCCCACCTTCATCTGGCATGGAGGTGGCTGGTTTATTTGCTGTCATTGTGAACATTTTGTTACATTTCTAACTATCTGCTATTTAGTTGTAGAAACATGTGTTTGCTTGTTTAAGGCCACTCCTAATGTAATGAGTAAGGAATGTGGCTTATCTCTATGCTCTCATGGATTTTCTGCAGGAGGCGGCTCATTTGCAAATGTGAAGAATTTCATTTCCACCTTTCTCTTCATATGTGATATTTGCCCTCCCACGCTGGTCCTCTCATTTCAGGTCATCTAAATAGACATAATGACCGTTAGAAACCTCTTCTTTCACTTGATCCTGAAACTACAGCTTTTACTTCAACATTGAGTATGCTATTTTCTGTAGGACTTTTTCTTTTTCTTTTTTGAGATTTAAAAAAAAAATCAGATTAAGAAAGTTTCCTTCTGTGTCTAAATTGATAACAATTTTTTATTCCAAATTGTATAAAGAAGGTTTCTGCATCTATTGAGATGCTCATATGATCTTTCTTTTTAATTTATTAGTGGGGCAAACTCTACAAATTAGCATTATGTCAAATTAACCTTGAATTTCTTGGGATAAAACAAACTTGCTCATAATGAATTGTTGTTTAAAAGGGCTAGATTGTTTAATTTAGAATTTTCACCTCTATGTTCCTGAGTGAGGTTGTTTTCCAATTTTCCTTTATACTCTTAGTATAAATTTATGTTAGTTTCATAAAATGAGTTGATAAATGCTCTGCTTGTTTTTACTCCAGAGTAATTTGCATAAGATTTAATTTATATATTTCTTACAATTCTTAAGAGACTCTCCAGCAAAGCTATCTAGCCCTACATTTTCTTTGTGAAAAAGTCTGAATTATTGACCTCATGTCTTTGTGTACCAGAGGGTTACTGAGGTTATTCTTCACTTTCGAGTCACAGAAATTACATTTCCCTAAAAAGTTTTCCATTTCAAATAAAATTTCTAATTAATTAGTAGAAAATCGGGCTCTTACTGTGAAAATCTCTGAAGAATCAGTCATTTTTCTTCCTGTTTGCCTTTTGTTGTTGTTGTTTTTGAATTTCTAACAGTGTTCTCTTTTCTCCAAATCAGTTTTCCCTGAGCTAGCTTGTAGTCATCTTTTCTTACTGTATATGTACGTTCAATACTGTTACATTTCTGTTCTTGTTATTTTTGTCTACTTTCTCTGATTTCATTTTATTGTTTATATCATCATTTTTCTAGCTTCCTGTGTTGATTGCTTTTTAATATTTAGCCTGTCCCCAACAGAATGAATTTATTTAATCTTGTGAGCCTCTTTTTAAGTATCAGAGTACTGTGCTATTTGTAAAGAGCTGGAAGTTTTTCTAAATTCCTTTATCCTTTCTTTTCTCCTCTAGTAGCTTTTTTAAAATTTCATGAGACTCTTTTTAAATTGAATACATAATCCCATTTAACTCAGAGCATAGTCTGCACAATATTAATCTTTAAACTTTGACCAATTAATGGACTACAGTGGTTTGTTTCCTTGTCGATGTATGTCATTGAAAGTATGACATTTTGTCCAATTGTAGGTTGTAATATTCTATGTTTACAGCCATTGGGAACATATTATTGCTTTCACTATCCTAATTTTCCATAGCCTTTTGGGAGGGGGGCAAATAGGGGTCTGCTTGATATAATTATTTAGAACAGTACACTATATCTCCCCAATTTTTATTTTATATATTTTGAGGATATAGTACTAAGTGTACCTAAGTTAAGAAATATTGGAGTTGCTAGGCACAAGTTTATTTTTGTTCTGTTACTTTGATAATAAACATTGGACCTTAAAATAAAAAAAAAAAAAGAAATATTATCTGGGAACTGGTGGCTCATACCTGTAACCCTACTTACACAGGATGTTGGGATCTGAGGGTTATAGTTTAAAGCCAGCCCAGCCAGGAAAGGCTATGAAACGCTTATTTCCAACTAACTACCAAAAAGCCAGAAGTAGAGCTGTGGCTCAAGTGGTAGAGCACCAGCCTTGAGCAAAACAAAACAAAAGGCTGAAGGAATGTGCATAAAGAGGGGAAAATAAAAAGAAAACTGCATCTGCAAATTAACCAGCAAAACGATAGCTGAAGGCAGGGTTCAAGTAATAGAAAGCCAACTGTGAGCAAGAAAGTAGAAGAAAGCAGCGAAAAGAAATATTGTATCTTCCTGGTAAATTGCACATTTTAACATAGTAAAGTTTGCCTCTTTATATCCATTTTTCTAGACTATGCTCTTTTACCTGCTTGTTTCTTGGCAAATGTTCGGGGGACTTTGATTTGCAGTCTTTCCACTTTCAAATATTTTGCTGGTATCCCTCTGCCACAAAGGGCCTGATGAACACTCAGTGAGTTTCTGAAATCCAATCTGACAGTCTTTGAGTGCCATATTTAGCTCTCATTGCTCATAGACTGGGATTTATTTTTGCCAATTTCTTCTTGATTTTTGTCTCCTTTTCATATTTTTGACCTGTTTGGGGTTAGTTCTCGCCATCCATTTTCCTCTCTACTGATCTGGGTGTTGTTACTTCACTTCTATTCTCCCAAAGATTATTCTCCTTAGTGAAACATGCATTGTTAGACATCACTGAAATCCATAGTTAGGAAGTTCACCTTCTCTTAAACTGTATAACCATGTGAGCCATAGAACACTAACTTTAGTAATCGGTTCCCTTTTTTTTTTTTTTTTTTTTTTTAGTATTTTGGACTATATTTTACAATACTATTTACCTTCAATTTTTTTAATCATTTATCATTATTGTGTACATTTATCTATTATTTGCTACAAATAATGTTTCTATTGCATCTCAAAGTTTTCATCTGATTTTTTTTCTCCTGCCTGAGGTATACTCTATGGATGACAAATTCTTAAGTTTTTTTCTGTCTTGTTTGTGGAAAATATTTTCATACAGTATCCAGTTGTTGCTCTTCTTATAGTACCATTCCTCTGTTCATGCTTTCTGTTGTTGCTTCTGAGGAGTTGTCACAGCCTCATTGTTATAGCTGTGTAAAGAACCCCACATTTGACTCTAGCTCCCTTGAGGTCCTTGTTTTTATCTTCAGTGTTAAGAGATTTTACCAAGAAGGGTCTAGATTTGAATTCTTCTGTGACTCTTTGGAATTTTCAAGTCTAAGAAATGTATAGCTCATAATTTCTGGAAAATGTTCAGTCCTTTCTTCATATATGACCTCCCCTACCCTTACTCTCTTCTTCCAAAATTCTACCTACGTGTCTTTGTTTGGTTTAGTTAGATTTTTTTTTTTTTTTTTTTTTTTTTTTTTGCCAGTCCTGGGGCTTGGACTCAGGGCCTGAGCACTGTCCCTGGCTTCTCTTTGCTCAAGGCTGCTATAGCACTCTGCCACTTGAGCCACAGCGCCACTTCTGGCCATTTTCTGTATATGTGGTGCTGGGGAATTGAACCCAGGGCCTCATGTATATGAGGCAAGCACTCTTGCCACTAGGCCATATCCCCAGCCCCCTAGTTAGATTTTTTTGACAGGGTCTTGTTAGGTAACCCAGGCTGGCCTCGAACTCTAATCCTTTTGTCTCAAATGCTGGGCTTACAAGTGTGCCCCACCGCACTTAGTTCCTACATGTCAATTAAATTCTCACTATTAATCAGGTTCTCTGAGCTGCATTCTGCATTATTTCTGTCTTGTAGTTCATACTTCCCCCTTTACTTGGGCTCATCCATTAAGTTTGCCATTTCTAGCACTATGTCTAGTTCATTTTCAGTTTTATAGTTCCTTTATTTTTCCCCTAATTGTCCTCTCTCCTCTCCCCCAATCTCTCTCTCTCGCTCTCTCATTCTCTCTCTGTCTGTCTCTTTCTGTCACTCAATGGTACTGGGGTTCATATTTAGAGCCTTACATTTGTTTGGCTTGCTTGTTTGGAGGGTGCTCTACCATTTGAGCTTACAGTCAGATTTTTTGTTGGCTATTTTGGAGATGGGGTCTCACAAATTTTGCTACCTAGGCTAGCTTCAAATCTTGATCCTCTGGGTCTCAGTCTCCTTGGTAGTTAGCATAACAAGCATGAGCTACTAACATCTGGTTCTTTTCTTTGCCTTTCTTTTCGTGTGTGTGTGTGTGTGTGTGTGTGTGTGTGTGTGTGTGTGTGTGTGTGTGTGTGTGTGTGTGTGTGTGTACTGATCCTAAGGTTTGAACTCAGGGCCTGGGTGCAGTCCCTCAGCTTTTTCACTCAAGGCTAGAACTTACCACTTGAGCCACAGTTCCACTTTCACCTTTTGGTGATTGATTGGAGCTAAGAGTCTCATGGACTTTCTTGCTCAGGCTGGCTTTGAACCAGGATCTTCAGCTCTCAGCCTCCTGAGTAGCTAGGATTATAGATGAGAGCCACCAATACCTAGCTCATTACCTATTCTTTTCCTCCCCTATTAGGTTGTCTTGAAGTAAATCTTAAACCCTTTATATTTTGATGCCCAAGTAACACATTACCTGTAAAAGAAAATCTACACAGAAAATAGATAAAACTAGAATTAAAATTAGATGGGAGGGACAGTACTTGCTTCCTGGTCCATCGAGGCCCTAGACTTTAACAGACACTGCTGGGAAGAGCTTTACAGACTCAGAGAGATTTCTGACCTCTGTCACTAACTGGGAGGTTAAATGACCATAGCAACAAAACAAATAGCATGAACCAAGAGGACCTCCAAAGGAACACTGAAGAATGGTGGATAATGATGGAGCACAAGGTGTCAAACTGAAGAATAGCTCCAATTTCCCTATAAGAAATGGAACTTTGAGAATGCCTAAACTAATCACCTATCTGCTTTGTAATTATTCCTACCTTCTCCCCAGATACTTTCCTAGTGTTTTTCACTCTACTCTCTGGGAATTATTCTCAGTGTTCTACATGAAGAAACCCAAATCAATTCTTTATTGTCCTGTCTCCATTACTACTATACTTTTCTATAAGGGCTCTAGTACTGTGGTTCAAGGGCTCTAGTACTGTGTGCAATCTGAGAAAATCATAACAGTTAATAAATATATTACCTATCACAAACATTAATTTATATTTATTGAATGTTCATTATGGGAAATGACTCCAAGCATAATGATTATTAAAATTCTGATTATGAGTTGGGCACTGTTGGCTCAAATCTTAGCTACTCAGGAGTCTGAAATGAGATCTGAGGATCATGGCTCAAAGCTAGTCCCTGGAGGAAAATTCGTGAGACTCTTATCTCCCATTAACCACTAGAAAACCAGAAGTAGCAGTATGGCACAAAGTGGTAGAGCTCTAGCCTTGAGCTAAAAGAATTCAGGGAGAGCACCCAGGCTCAGAGTTCAAGCACCACAACCAACAAAAACCAAACACACACAAAAAAATTCAAGTTATGAGCTGAGCACTGGTGACTCATGCCTGTAATCCTAGCTACTCAGCGGGTTAGGATAGAGGATGGCAGTTTGAAGGCAGCCCAGGCAGGAAACTCCATGAGACGTTTATCTTCAGTTAACTTCCAAAACAAGCCAGAAGTGGAGCTGTGGCTCAAGTGGTAGAGCACTAGCTTTGAGCAAAAAGCTCAGGGACAGTGCTCAGGCCCTGAGTTCATGCCCCAGAACTGGCACACATACAAAAAAGTTCTGATCATAAGAGATAGCAATGGCAATAAGGAGTACGTGAGAGTAAAGAGAGGCACTCAGAGGTCATAAAGAAGAGATTATTTCTCCCAGTAGTTGTCATTCCGTAGCTGCTGCTTCTGCTGCTCACCCGTGCGTGCTTCCATTGTTACCCACATGGGCAAATGACAGCTTGTGACTTAGAATCAATTGATGGACACCACTTGTATTTCCTTGCTGGTGTTTCCTCCTCCACCTTCTCTTCTTTCACTTTTTTCTTCTTATTCTTCTTTTGTTTATTTTTTGAATGGATGTTTTTCATATTCTACACATAAAACCTCTTTACTTCGTTTTCTCACCAAAGACACCTTCATAATAGGCACAAAGCTGAGACCAAGAGGACATGAATGGATCCCCATTAAAATGAAATTAAAGGATCATTCTAACAATGTGTTAATCATTTCACTGCTCACATATTTTCAAGTATTTTAAGCTTCTCGCATTTGGATGACCTGTAAGATCCTGGCATGTGGTAATTGCTGAGCCATCCCCCAAGCTACTTCCACCATATCTTTCTTACGTGGGCATTGTAGGCCATAAGGTTTCTTTAGGCACAAATTGCAGAACAATTACTGATGAGAGCAAGGTCATAATGATAGGTTACAGAAGTCTAGCTGGCTTTGGAACCATTTAGAAAGAACCATTTTGTCCTATTGTTACCAAGATAAGAAGGAAGTAGTTTAAGGTAGTTAGGGACAAGCAAACAAAAGCCAGGCCAGCCGAGCTATATAACTTCTACTTTCCCTTCCTGCCTACTCCATTACTTCCAGCATTATGGTTGAAATAACATGATTGGAATGACCTAAAGGTGAGGGGGTGGGCAAGTTTTACCTGGTAGAAAGTAGATTGAATACTGTTGGCTAAACCTTTATGAAAGTGAAAAGTAGTAACATTTAACAAAAATGTCAGGCTGATAGTAGGGGTGGGAAAGGACTCAAATCACATTTAGTCATTGTTTTTCTTCTTCTTCTTCCTAGGTATGTATCTTTTATTAAGGAAGAAAGATAGAATGGAGATTGGCAGGCTATTGGTTGTGGGGGGGGGGGGGTGGGGGCCGGGATTCAGGAGTTGGTGAAGAGAGGAAAAGAGACAGAGGGAATTGTTTGCGTGAAAAGAGAATATCCATTATGATGCTTCTGCAGTGAGGGTCACTCAGAATGTTTTATAAAGAAATCAATGACTCTAAATTGTTTCCAATCAATAAATATTTCTTAAGAATTTGTTCAGTGTCAAAAATGACTTTACAGTGCTCAACTGTCTCTCTTTTTAGCACATAGGCTTGCTCATCTGAGGTCTATGGATCTTTAAAAGGGTTGTATAAACAGAATGTTGGCTCAGTAAACTTCAAAAATCTCACAGCAGAAATAGTTCCTTAAAATAAGCAGAACAGTGAGATTAAAAGGGAAAAAAATTAAAGATCAACCTATCTATATAAAAACACATATGAAACACCAGAAAAATTATGATTTATAATTGTTTCATTATCAATAGCATAAAAGCTTTTTACTATTTCCTATATATTGATGATACTGATCAAACAACCCCCACCATCAACTACCTCTTTTGCTTAGAAAAGTAACTATCTGAAGTAGTAGGAACATTACCAATCTTTGGAATTGGAGTTGATATTGAAGGTAATCTACTCATAAATTCTAAACTCAAGGACAGTATTTCCTGACTACAGATAGAAAGAGCATCGGTATTCAGAACCATGGCTTCAAGGTCTGCTGAAAGGGTAACCCTGAAGAACCTGGAGCAGGAACCAAGGGCTCTCTCAAAAAAGCCAGGCTGTTCCCAAGGCCCAAGTAGAAATCAGAATGCTAATTCAAACAAAACCACATTAAGGATTTCTGAAATAGTGAATTTTACTTTATATATTCCTATGAATAATGATTTTTTTTTTTTTGGTGCCAGTCCTGGTGCTTGAACTCAGGGCCTGAGCACTGTCCCTGCTTCTTTTTGCTCAAGGCTAGCACTCTACCACTTGAGCCACAGTGCCATTTCTGGCTTTTTCTGTGTATGTGGTACTGAGGAATTGAACCTAGGGCTTCATGCATGCTAGGCGAGCACTCTACCACTAAGCCACATTCCCAGTCTCTGAATAATGATTTTTTTTAAATAACTAAACTAAAATATTTGTTTGGTATTGTACTTGAAATTTTCCAAATGTGCTGATAACCACAAAACAGGTTAAGTCAGTCCAGGGATTTTCCTCTGTGTTCTCATATGATAGCTTTATCTTCTTCTATAACCAAGCAGTTTTATAAGTTTGAGAAGAACTGCAATTTTGTTTTATCTGTCTTGTGACATACCGCAAAACTGAGGATGGTCCTGTAATGGGGAGAATGGGTAGCTAGGCACTCACTAGTAGCTCACTCCTCTAGTCCTAGGTACTTAGGAGGCTGAGATATGAGGATTTTAGTGCAAAGCCAGCTATGGCAAAAAAGGATGGAGACTCTTCTCTCCAATTAATCAGCAGAATGGTTTAAGTAGAGGTATGGCTCAAATGGTAGAGTGCCAGTTTTGAGGAAAAAGGCCAAGTAAGAAGTTGCTTAAGGCCCTGAGTTTAAGACCCAGTACTGATACACACATGCACGCATGCGCACACACACACCCCATCTCAAAATAAAAAGCTTGCTGTTGTGGTGCCCACCTGTCACAGAAACTATGTAGAAAGTGTAAATAGAAGGATTTTGGTCCAGGCCAGCACTGGCATCAACCTAAAACCATACTTGAAAATAACTAAAGCAGAAAAGGCTGAGGACATAGTTCAAGTGCTAAAGGAAGAAATAGGCCCTCCCTGAGTTCAAATTCCAATACCACCACTGCAAAAAATATTTGAAGAGTCATAATGTCAGAAAAGACAAGAAAAAGATTCACAGAAGTCCCAACTACGGAGTGTGTCGTTAATTTTCACTAGTGCTCAGGGCAGATGGTGACCTAACATACAGCTCTTACTGGTCTCTGTGATGCAAACATTCCCACTACAGCCCCTTTCAGCAGTCCTGGAAGACAGATTGAGAGAAGATGGGCAGAATTGTCTCTTACATTCCTGTACACACCTCACTGGGTACATGGCCCCCAACTAGATGTCCTGCTAGATTTTGCATCTTTGACACATTTGAAGTGTAGGAAGCCAGTTGTTAGACAGGTATGTAAAAGACATTACTGGAATTGAGATTGGCCTTCTCTCTCCCTTTCTCTTGCCTACTTTGATTTTCTGTGACAATGGAGTTTACCTTTTTAGGTGACCAGTCTCCCTGAAGAACTTCTCATAAAGACCTTTCTAAAATGCATTAAATAACTGGGTGTTGGTGGCTCAGTCCTGTTAGCCTAGCTACTCAGGGGGCTGAGATCTGAGAATCACTGTTCAAAATCAGCCAGTCCTAACAAATGTGATTCTGTTTCCAATCAACCAGCAAAATACTGAGTTGGAGGTGTAGTTCACATAGTAGAGCACCAACCTTGAACAGAAAAGGCTGACAACCTGAGTTCAAGCCCCAGTACTGGCACATACATAGATATATACATTGGTACATAGATATATACATACATGCATACAAGATGATAAAATGCATTAGACATTCCATGCATCATATTTTTAAGCAGAGGATATTGAACAGAAGTTTTTCAGCATACTGTTCTGTTTCTGTCCTCTGTGGTTCGGTCCTCTTCCTCCTCTGGGCAATACACCCAAGGCTTGGCTTGGCTTCTGGAGATCCTGAGGAATTAGAGGCCCCAGGAGCTTCTGCCTCAACAGATTCTCCATCATTGTCCTCCATGGCTGGACAACCGTCCCAGTGTGATGGATAAGAGAGTTCAGTCCCTCCCTCCTCTTCAGGAGCCTCCTCCCCAAACTTGCTATCAGAACTTTGCAAGCCCCTTATCAACAGGACCAGGGACAAAGGTGCAAGCTGGTCCTCCAGAAACCCCCTTTCCAGGGATATTGCTTCATTCTCTCTTGCCATATTCTTCATCATCACTATCTGAAAGTCCCCAGGTTTCAGGAAGGAAACTAAAAAAAAAATATATATATATATATATATATGTATGTATGTATTCATTACCTTACAAATGTAACTGTAAGTCCTTTATACATCACCTTGACAATAAGATAAAAATTTTTTAAAGTACAGATTTCACATGAGAAGGGCAATCCAAATGACACCTAAGAATCATTTGGTCACTCCTAAAAAGGATGCTTGGCATCATTCAGCTCAACTGTAAAGGAAATGGGAGAACTGAAACTATATGAGGAGTGCTAGATATCACTCAAATAAATTTGTTTCCATATTTCTCTTTCTGTCCTTACAGAATGGAAATTCTCATAAGGTTTGCTATGCGCTTATTGTTCAGATTTTACACATATAACTCATGTGCATGATTTTTTAAATTATCTTTTAGCAGTTGTACAGAAGGGTTGCAATTCAACATATCAGCTTATGAGTACAATACTTCATGATCAGTGTCACTCTTCCATGTCTCTGCATGTTTGTGAGATGTATACGTAAATCAAGAAGGTGGGAAGTGTACTATCATCAAAGCTGCCTGAGTGATAGCACAGCCTGCAGCTTCATTTTTGACTTCTCCATTGTAACCTCCATACTTAGGGGCTAGGAACTGCTGTACATTACATGCAACTCTTCTCTGATTGGTTGGTTTCTCTTTGCTTTCCATTGGACAGCCTAGACTATATACTAGGAAAGAGATTCTTGGAGAATCAAAGCAAATCCGCCATGGTCTCGGGCTCCCAAAGTACTTCTTCATTATTACAGTAGAGAAGGAGGATATAATTTGCCAGTGTGTGTGTGTGTGTGTGTGTGTGTGTGTGTGTGTGTGTGTGTGTGTGTGTGTATACAAGTCATAAGGTGTGAACTGAACTCAGGGCCAGCGTTTTACATGCTGGAAAGTGCCAATCCCAGTGACATTACCATACTTTCCATGATTTTATTTAGGAATTCCAAATTGGAGTATTAATCAACTTCCCAGTCACCTGTCATCTTGTTACTTGAAGGAAGATTCCAAATCCAAGCCTGTCCCCAAGCCTTCTTGCTAAAGGTTAGCACTCTACAACTTGAGCCACAGCTTCATTTCTGTTTTTTTTGTGTTATTTTGTTTTATTTTGGGTTGCTTTGGGTGTTTTTGGTAACTAATTGGAGATAAGAATCTCACAGACTTTGCTGCTTGGACTAGGATTACAGCCTCCTGAGTTGCTAGGATTACAGGCATGAGCTACCAGCACCTGGCCTTGTCCTTTTTTTAATGCCATTGATTGTTTGTAATTAGTGCAGTCATCTTCATTTGGACATGACTGCACTAATTACAAACAGAATATTTTATGTTATTCCTATAGATGTTTTATTTTATTCCTGGTTTGTTAAATCTCCTTTGTGTGTATGAGGATCAGTCTTGACCCAGGAATGGCAAAACCTGGGGCTAAATCTGTAAAATTAATCTACTTTCTGTTCATTGGCATTCTGTGTGATTTCACTATGTTTTGTCTTTACATATCTTTATGTTTATTTTTTCCTTTTCTTTCTTTTTGTTTGGGGACAGTATTGGACATGACACTTAGTAGGCAGGTGCTCTACCACTTGAGTTGTGCCTCCAGCCACGTGTGAGTGTATACACACACATATATATGGAATATATATGGAATATACATATATATGGACTATATATGGAATAGCTTTATCTGGATCTTGACTTGTATATGTACACAGATACACACACATATTGGGAATAGACTTAGCTGGATCTTGACTGGGTAAAGTAATAAAATCTGTCTTTTGTTCTTCTCTCAAAGTACAAGATAATTATGATGGTAAATTTAAATAAATTCTAGTACTATTTCTATTCTGTCACCAGGGTTTGAACTAACAACCTCATATTTGCTTAGCTGGTGCTCTACTACTTGAGATAGACCTTCATATTTAGTTTTATGACAGTTATTTTGAAGAGAGAGTCTTGAGGGCTTCTTTTTTTTTTGAGGACTTTTCTGTCTGGGCTGGCCTTGAACCTTGATCCTCCAGATCTCAGCCGCTTGAGTAGTTACATGTATGCTCCACCTGGCTGCGCCAGCTGGCTAATAGTATTTTTTGACTCTGCCATTTTAGTACCGTCCACTTAACATTGTACTTACATCATGATGAATAAGTCTTAGACCCTGAAAAACAAGCTCTATTTGAAAATAGAACACTGAATTTAAAAGATCCCTAGATATTTCCATTTTATTGCTAGATAGTTGAGTCTACTTCTTACTGTTACCTCTCCATAAAAGATAAACACTCATTTGATTAGTCCTATTTATTTTCCAGTATGATCATCAGTTGTGAAGGAAGGTCCTTTGTGATTGTCATTCTCCAGGTATTCTCAACTGTCACTTGGAATATTTCCTGATGCCACTAAAGATAGAAGGCAGAGTGTCATGAAAAGCATGGATGGTTAGAGATCTAGGGTCACCTGACATAAGTTACAGCTTGGGAGAACCACAACTGGACACAGAAGAGAGAACCCAGAGATAGCTTTAGAAGACCCTGTCTGCTGAGAGGTCTGTTCAACTACAGCTTTATGATCTCTATCAACTCCTTTCAGGCTGACTCTGCAAATGGGAATTAGACTGAATTCAGCTCTGCCCAGCAGTCTTCAAAACACTGTAAATTCACATGAATTAACAAGCATTTTTGCATGCTGGAAAGTGCTAATCCCAGTGCTACTATCATACTTTCTGTGATTTGATTTAGGAATTCCAAATTGGAGTATTAATGAGCTTCCCAGTCACCTGTCATCTTGTTACTTGAAGGAAGATTCCAGATCCAAACAATCGGTCAGAGTTTTGTGTTGTTGCCTTTTGTTGTTGTTGTTGTTTTATTTATTTTGGTCCAATATTGGGACTTGAACTTGGTACCTTTCACTCATTGGCTGTCACTCTACCAACTGAACTACACCAACCTTATAAGCTCCTGTGCATGGGTGTGAGCTACCATGTGCGCACGCACGCACACACACACACACACACACACACACACACTGAGGAAAAACTACTTTTTCCTGATTTCCTTCAGCTTTAAGACATATTTCCTTAATCCCCATTCTCCTGATTCCCTGTCTCAGCTACCTGAGACTCCATGGCAGAATTCCTTTGCTCAGTCACCTGACTCAGCTCTGAGCAATTTCTAGTCTCGATGCCTGCCTCTGAGGTCCCCTATCTTGGCACCCTCAAAAAGCCTGTCTTTAGGATTTAGCCCTTCCCCCAAAGGTGCACCTAGGCAACATTGGTTCTCTTCCTGTAGGAGCCTCCCTTTGTCGCTCTCTTGCTGGTGATCATTTCTTCCCAGGTCTCTAGCTCATCATTTCTTCCTAGAGAACTTAAGCTGAACATTAGCACATCTGTATCTAATTAAAATACCATCTTTTTTATCCTGGTTCAAATTCCCCTGGACATACCCAGACACCACCATGGATTTTTTTTTAGCATTTGCTGCAAACCAATTGCTCAGTAATTAGCATCAGCCCAGTATGCTCCCATCTCTGTCCACTGGGGCTGTCTGGTGACTTGTTCACACACAGCCCTGCCAAACCTTGAAATCAGGAAAGATTGTGTTTTCCTATGGAATTGTTCTGGTTTTGATTCACAAGCACATTAACAGTGCAATCAATCATTTCCTATTCACTTCATGACAAGAAACTCAGACTAAATTTCCCCACGCCTCAAGGCGTAGGCTGAATTGGTTTCCTCAAACTTATAGGATGGTGCCACAAATGCTCAATACCTTCGAATGTGACTGCCTTTACAGAAAGAACCTTGAAACTGGTATTTAAATTAAAAGACTGATATCTTGGGCCCGACTCCAGGTCTGACAGGTGTCTCAAGAGATAAGATGAGTACCTGAGGAGACACCAGGGCTGAGAGGTGCGAAGAGCAGCGGGAAGGCATCCCCTGCCCACCATGGGAGCTGCTGCAGAAGCCAACTCTGCCCACACCTTCTCCCAACCTTTCAATCTCCAGAAGTGAAAATGACAGGACTGCTGTCTAAGCCACCCAGTCTGCTGTTTCGTGCCAGAGGCCAGTTTACAAGGGAACACGTTTGCTTCAAAGACATGGGGTGCTGCTGTAACAAATACCTAAAGAATGTGGAAATACCTTTGGTAGTGGATAGTGGATAGAGCCTGAGAAAGAAAACCTACATTGCCTTGAAGAGATTATTAGTGGAATGTAGACATTAAAGATGATTGTGTTAAAGGGTCAGGCAGAAATAAGGAACATGCTATTGACTGAAGAGTGAAAACAATGCTTGTTATAAGTGACAAAGGACTTGATCGATTGTGTCCTGGAGTTATGTAGCGAGAAATTTGCAGGTAGTTGAGGAGAGTACTAAGTATAGGGTTGAATGTGTGTCTGGTGAGAGGCACGTGAATTTAGGGTAGAATGTTCTAGAATAAATGCATGTGTCTTTCAGAAATTTCATTTTGAATTGGGTGCTGGTGGCTCACACCTGAAAGCCTAGCTACTCAGGAGTCTGAAATTGGAGGATCATGGTTCAAAGCCAGCACAGGTAGGAAAGTCTGTGACTCTTACTTACCTCTATTTAATTAGCAGAAAGTTGGAAATGGAGCTGTAACTCAAGATTGGAAGGAGAGGGAGGGAGGGAGGGAGGGAGGAATGGAAGGAAAAGGAAGGGAGAAAAGAGAAAGAAAAGAAGGAAGAAAGAAAGGAATAAAGCAGAATGCTTCCTGGTAATTTATAAACAACAGAAACTTTGTGTATGTGCTGGAACTGAAGCTTGAACTCAGGGCTGTCCCTGAGCTTTTTTGCTCTTTGAGCCACAGCTCTACTTCCAGTTTTTTATTTATTAATTGGAGATGAGAGTCTCACAGACTTTCCTGCCTGGACTGGCTTTGAACTGTGATCTTCAGAACTCAGCCTTCTGAGTAACTCAGATTACAGGCTCAAATTAACCAGGTTTGGCATGCTATGCAGTAAGATGAGTTTAGATTCTCTCTACCAAGTGTTCTGCTGAAGTCTTTGCCCCTGTTGTTCCTTCTGCTATTACTCTCATTGTTTTCATTGCAGGAAACAAGTACAACATGGCATCAGGTTGACAAAATAATCACAGGAACTAGTTTCAAAATGCCATTCCTTATAGGAAAATACGCATTGAGCTGATCTCTGTTTGTTGTCAATGTTGCGAACATCACAAAAGAAATGAGCGGGGCAAGAATGGATAATGCATACCTTGATGGAAGTGGTGAAGGAGTTCAGATGCTCCTGGTCCTCGCTGAAGGCCTCAAGCTATGGCAGCTGGCCTCAGACAAAGTTGGTCTACCAACATTGGTGGTTTAAGGTGACCTATTTTCAGCATCTGTCAAGGGTCCCTATACAATGGGTTGTTATACTAATAGTCTCCAATTCCTGTGGAGGTACAACTTTGAGTATCATCTGTTGTTGCTTAATACGAACCCAGCCATTCAAGTGTTCTACAGAAATGATGTTCAAGAGATATAATAAAACAGTGATATAGTAAAACCATGTGCCAGTGGCTTATGCCTGTAATCTAGCTACTCAGGAAGCTGAGACCTGAGGATCACAGTTTGAAGCCACCAGGGGAGGTATGGAGCAAGTGGTAGAGTTTTAGACTTGAGCAAAAAAGTTCAGAATGACCACAAGGCCCTGAGTCCAAGCCCCAGTAATAGATCATCTGACAGCACCAACAAAACAGATGTAATAAAAGAGAAAGATACTCTTATTCAAATGTAATATTGACTCACAGAGATATGCAGATCACTTACTGGAGCTAAAAAAGTGGGGCAAGTTTTCTACTACTAGAAACCTCAAAATATCCTTGTCTTTAAACCATGGGTGATTTTTCCATTGGGGTATGGACATAGAGTACTCATACCCAAAAAATGCTTCGTGAAGGTACCATGCACCTTCTTTCTCTCATATTTTTTCTAGAATTTTCAACTTCCTTATCTGTGACAATTCTTCCCTGACAGTATTATACTAAACCATGTTCTTTTCTTGCCTCCAGCTGTGGTAATGGGAAATAAACAAGGCTGATATTTGCAACTCCATTTTCTTTCTTGCTGAAAATTCTGTGATTTTGTTCTCTGATTGGATTCACACAATTACTGGTTTGCTATTTTCCAAGCTATTGAGTTCAGGTTGCAACTAGATCAGATTTGACAGCCAGCGCGGCTCATTGGAATGATCCTTCCTGTGGCATAATGCCCACATTATCATCACTGATTTACAATACCAAAGGGCAACCTAATTTTTAGATCCCAGAGTTCACTTACATATGTTTATTGCACATAATGTAGAGGACTTATTTGAAAAGTAACTACAGAGACAAGGAAATGAGAGACTATTTGGTCATGCATATATCATCAGAATAACTCTGGGATGTTTTTGCTTCTTCCAAAAAAAAGAAAAAGAAAAAATCAGCTATTGAAATCTGCACATACTTAATTCTGAAGCTTTGATAGGATGACTTTAGGCAAAAGGGTGATTTGACATTGTCATGCTGAGATATACAGAAAACATGTATTAAGTATTATAGACAGAAACGTATTAGAACAATAGGAAAGACAGTCTTCTTTCTGTTACTATTACAAAGTATTTGAGGCAGGATAGTTTTACAAAGTAAAAAGGTTTATTTAAGCAGATTTTTTTTTCTTTTGAGACTAGAAGTCTAAACCAGATTATGCTGGCTCTGGTAAAGGCCTGATAGCCAATGATGATAGCACAGATGGGAAGAAGACATATATCTAAAAATAGGAACCAGGACCATCTGTTTAACCAATAAGTTTCCATTAAAGTCTAGGCAGAAAAATAAAATTAGAGACTAAGTTACACATAGAAGTAAAGTTGAGGGACTGGGAACATGGCCTAGTGGCAAGAGTGCTTGACTTGTATACATGAAGCCCTAGGTTCGATTCCCCAGCACCACATATATAGAAAACAGCCAGAAGTGGCACGGTGGCTCAAGTGGCAGAGTGCTAGCCTTGAGCAAGAAGAAGCCAGGGACAGTGCTCAGGCCCTGAGTCCAAGGCCCAGGACTGTGATTGTATCTACACTATCTCTGTAATCTTATCTGAGTGTATGGGAAACAGTGTGTACTGGAATTAGATTAGGAAATTTGAAGGGAATACCAAAATTGAGAGACAAAGGGTAAAATAAGAGAAACAACAACAAAAGCAATATTTGCAAAACTGTTTGGTGTAAGTGAACTGAACACCTCAGGGGGGGAAGGGGGGAGGGGGAGAGGGGTATGAGGGACAAGGTAACAAACAGTACAAGAAATGTATCCAATGCCTAACGTATGAAACTGTAACCTCTCTGTACATCAGTTTTATAATAAAAACTTTAAAAAAAACATAAAAAAAGAAAGTTGGTAACTTAAATTGTGTATAATAAAAACCTCTCTTTTAGAATTCTATCTCTAAGTATCTCCATTTGTTTGTTCACGTGATCTCACTATGTATCCAGACTAGACTTGAGCTTGCTAGGTAGCTGAGCTGCCCTCAATCTCACGATCCTCCTCTCTCAGCTTCCTAAATGCTGGATTCCAAACACGTGCCATTACGCCTGCCATCTTTAGTTGTTGATGCCACAGATTACATTTTTATGAATTATATGACTCCAAAAATAAACTACTGTTTCATATATATACCTATGTGTATGTCATTTTTGCTTTTTCTTGTAATTATTTTTGTTAATCTTTAAGTAGTCATACAAAGGCATTACCAATCATCAAATCATTTTATGAATATATTGAAACTTGATCAGTGTCATTCTTCCCCATCCCTCCTAACCCTCCCTCTCCTCTCAATTTTCTTAAATTTTGTAGGATATGCATTAAATGTTAGGATTGTTTTCTACCTGATCCCTTCTTTTCTTCATTGGTTTACCCTCCTCCCTTTTACTCTACCCCCCACTGTTGGAGTACTTGTTGCACCTTATATGGTATTCCCAGGCAAGTATCCAAATAGTGTATAAGTAAATAATATATATATATATATATGTATGTATGTATGTAATACAGGGAGTGAAATGTGAATATTTAAACCAAAGTTAAATAAAACAAATATTAAGGTAAAAGTTTTAAATACACATACAAAATGAAGATGAAGGTGAAGGAGGAGGAGAGAACAAGGAGAAAAGAAGAAAAAGGAGAAGGAAGAGGAGGAGCTAGATTAAAATCTGCAATCGACACCATCAAATCTTGCTGTCTTCTCACTAGGCCCTGTATGTGGGGGGCACTATTGTCTTTTTCAAGCTGGGTTTGTTCACAGGTTCAAAGGAACTGCTCAGAGTCCTTTGAGATATTGAGTAGCATTGGTTCATTGAAAAGATTCCCTTGTATCTAGAAGTAAAAAATCAGAAGTCAATGTTTGATCCATGTATCTTTAAACTTGCAGAGAAAGCAAATTGTATTTATTCTGGATTTCTCATCTTAAGGCATATAAATGCCAAGATAGCTTCATGAACTAGTATGTTCCTTACAGTGTTTGTGGTGACTAGACTGAAAAAAGAACAAAAAGGCAGCTGAAAACATTGAACACCTTCCTTCTTACATTATTCAATATGCTATGATATCATCTTAAAAGTACATTTACAGTAAACATCAAAAGTTACTGGGGGCACCAGTGGCTCACAGCTGTAATCCTAGCTATTCAGGAGGTTAGGATCTGAGGATCATGCTTAGCGGCCAATCCAGGAACGAAAGCCCATGAGATTCCTATCTCCAATTAACCAGCAAATATCCAAAAGTGGAGGTGTGCTTCAAGTGATGTTGTTACAGTCTTGAGTGATACAGCCAAGGGAGAGCTCAAGGCCCTGAATTCAAGCCCCAGTACTGTGTGTGTGTGTGTGTGTGTGTGTGTGTGTGTGTGTGTGTGTGTGCGCGCGCTCGCGTGTGCGTGCGTGCACATGCATAGAGTTACTGGATGTATTTGACATTCTTCATTTTTTCCAAGCTTTCATGGCAAGAGTATCCTTTACAGACTATCCTGAGCTTTATTCCCTTTCCCCATGTACCTCTAAATTAAAATTTTAAGCTATTGCTTCCCATAAAGTTTAAAATGAAAAACACATATTTTAAATTCATCAGTCAAAACTTTTTCTTGTTGTTTGCATGCATTAAACTCTTCTAATATCACTATTTTATCAAAGGCATGAAATTCAAGAGCATAATTTATGAATTTGTACTATTGCTTTTAGGTTTTACAGTTTTAAGTTTAGAGCTCAGTCTGTATTTTCTATGATTTTGGTTCAGTTGCAAAAATTATACTGAAAAAAATAGTAAATCCCCTCTAGGGATTTACTATCCTTAGGCTCTGTCATGAGTCACTTGAAATACGATCAGATTTCCCTGAGATGGGTTTTTTTTTCCATTGTGCTTGGGGGGAAAATGGAAAAATAAGAAACTGGAGATAGAGAGTTGAAATCATTAGAATTAGTTTCAAAAAATCATAAAATCGGGGCTGGGGATATAGCCTAGTGGCAAGAGTGCCTGCCTCGGATACACGAGGCCCTAGGTTCGATTCCCCAGCACCACATATACAGAAAACAGCCAGAAGCGGCGCTGTGGCTCAAGTGGCAGAGTGCTAGCCTTGAGCGGGAAGAAGCCAGGGACAGTGCTCAGGCCCTGAGTCCAAGGCCCAGGACTGGCCAAAAAAAAAAAATCATAAAATCTAGCATGCATTTCCATAACTTTTTCAAGAAAAAAAAAGTTTTTCATGTCTCAATTTAGAAGGAAGTATAGATCTAAAAATCTTTTTCTTTTTCTCTTTTTTGGAGGAGGGGGGAGGGAAGACAGAGTCTCACTATGTAGCCTATACTGGTCTAGAACTCTTGACTCTTCTACCTCAGCCCCCTGAGTGCTGGGATTATGAAACTGCACAGTCACATCCAGCTTTGACAGGATCATTTTTTTTTTTAACATCAGACTTCCTGCCATCCAAATATTCTATTTTCTGCTCATTGTAGGATGATAGTGTGTATCCTAAGTGAGGAGCACCTATAATCTGCTTTTCTACCTGGACTGGGAAATCCAATTCATCCTTATCAAATATGACAAGGAACAAATACTTCCTTAAGAGTTGAAACAGTCTATTCATAATGGCCTCCCTCCCCTTGATATTCAGCCTAGTATCAGTATGGTACTTGTTATATGAAATCAGTCCTGTTGTTAATTTATAGTTGCATTACATACAATAAGCAATTAGAGCTACCCTCTTAACTTGTGCTACATGTATTCTTTTATTTTCCTCCAAAAATTTGCACAGATTTTACATTGTCTTGATATGAAGATTCAACCCCAAATTCTAAAAATTCCTTATAATTTTTTTTTTGGTCCTGGGGATTGAACCCTGGACCTAGGCACTATCCCTGAGCTTCTTTTGCTCTAAGATAGCACTTTACCAGTTGAGCTACAATGGCACTTCCAGCTCTTTCTGAGCAGTTTATTGGAGATAAGAATCACAGATTTTCCTGCAGGGCTGGCTTCAAACCATGATCCTCAAATCTCACTCTTCTGAGTAGCCAGGATTACAGGTGTGCGCCACCAGCTAAAATGTTTGGTTTTAAAAGACTTCTTCCTGGGCTATTTCACCTAGTATTTTCAGTGATGAATTTCATGCTCCACCATGACGACAAGATTCATGATGTCCTGTTGGTGGGAATGTAAATTAGCGTAACTACTAGGAAAGATAGTTTGGAGATTCATTTAAAAAGGAAACAGAACTACCTATGATCCAGCAATACCACTCTCAGACATTCAAAAGATTAAAAATCAGGACACTTGCACACTTATATTCATTGCTGCACTATTCACCACAGTCAAGATATAGAAACAGCCAAGATACCCTACAAAGGATGATCAAGAAAGTGTGATATGCAGTGGAATTTTACTCATCCATAGAAAGAATAAATTATGTCATTTTCAGGGAAATAGGTAGACTTAGAACAAACCATGCTCAGTGAGGTAAGCCAAGCTCAGAGACACAAATGCTATGTGTTTTCTCTCCTATGTGGAGGCTAGATCTGAAATATAACTATGCATGATAAACTATACAGGACTTTAGGCATTCACACACAAACTGTCATTCTAAAAGAGGATATCCTTAGGAGAAGAACTCAAAAGGTAAAACTCCCCGGAACATTTAAATAACTATTTATTGAAAGAAATCCCAGGAAATGTTTTTGTTATTTATGAGTTATTTATGCTGTTATTGGTGGTGGTGGTGGTGGTGGTGATAATGATGTTTATGTTTGATTTTCTTTTTCTTTCCCTGCCTTTTCTTGCTGGGGGAGGGGGTGGGAAGAAGGGGTGCAGAAAAGGGAGGGAGGGAGGAAAGGTGAACAAGTGCATTCATGCTATTGGGCCTATACTGTGTGGAAAATGAACTATAAAACTTGTGAGCAGGGATGGGAGGGGAAACTGGGGAAATGTGAGGGAAGAGATGACATTATCCAAAAGAGAAATGTATGCGTGACCTGAACTGTGAAATGATAACCCCCCTGTACAATACCTTAATAATAAAATTATATTTAAAAAAGAAAATGTGATATGTAATTTTACTCATCCATCAGGAAGAATATTATGCTATTTGTAAGGCAATGAATGAACTTGGGGGAAAAACTATGCTAAGGCAAATCAGGCTCAGGGAGAAAGAGGGTACATATTCCATATGGCAAAGCAAGGATTAAATTATAAACACATATGAAAATACAAAAGAGTGGTAAGCATATATACAAAAAAACAAATTGACTAAGGTGTGGTATACACAATGTGTAACTCCTTTAAACAATTAAGTTACAATTTAACAAAATGAATGCCAGGAAGCAGAAACATGTTTTGTTGAGGGGAGAGCAGAGGAGTGGAGAAAGGGTGGCAGTCATAATATTCAATGTACATATGGACTAGGTAACTTGAGGGGACGGGGGTGGGCGGCTTGGGAGAGATGGAGGAGAATGATGAAAGGGGTGACATTAATTAAGATGAATTATACTCACAATTTGACATGTTGAATTAAAACCCCTGTGTATGACTACTTTAATATAATTTTTAAAAAATTAAAATCAAAGGCCTGGTGTTGGTGACACATACATATAATACTAGCTACATAGGAGGCTGAGCTCTGAGGATCAAGGTTTGAATCCATCTGATAACAAAAATCCTTGAGACTCTTATCTTTAATTAGCCACCAAAAAGCCTGAAGTGGAAGTGTGGCTCAAGTGGTAGAATACCAGCCATGGATGGAAAAAAGCTCTGATACAGCACCCAGGCCCTGAGATCAAGCCCCAGGACCAGCACAAAAAAATTAAAATTAAGAAAAAGATCCATGTCATATTATAGGGCTTTCTATTCACTCAGAACCTTTATAAGTCCCTAAGTCCCAATAAGAGTGACAGAATGCCTGCAGTAATTAATCTGCACAGAATAGAAGATAAGCATTAAGATTATCGTTATGCATAAACTAAGAAGTAAAAATAAGGCAAACCAATATTTTCCTTGGATCAACTATAAGCAAATGCAAAGCATGCCATGTACAGAGTGTCTAAATCAAGATAAACTAATATGAATAATAGCTAGACTGAATTATAGAAAGCTCAAATAATTGTTTCAAATAAGTAAAAGCCTTTTCGATATTAACAACAAACAAACAGAAACCCTGTTGGGTAACTAAGGTTTTAAGGTTGATTTTTTTTTTTACTTTCATGTATTAGATTCCTGGAATAACAAAACTAATATCTTATTAATATGAAACCACTAATGCCATAATGAGTGTTATGAAGTATTAAAATCATTATCCACTGAGATAATGCTAGATAATCACTAAGCTGGGTGACTGCCTCTGTCTGCTACGAGTGCACACAGTCCAGCCATTTGGGAAGATTGGTCTTGAGTGCTTATGGCCTATTTTTGTCGCATGTTTCTATGACAAAGTCTCCAAACAAGTAGAAATGACCATCTTTATATTCTCTCTTAGGGAAATGATATGAAAAAGCACAGTCCACTCACTCAGTGCACAAGAAAAGTAAGATTCATAGGTTTGACAATGGTTTGATTCAAGACAATAAATGAGTTGTTTTTCCTTTTAATTTCAGTCCTCTGACTTTGTGGATCATTTTAGGCACCACTGAATTCAGGAATTAGGTAACACAAATACAAACCCTCAGACATTCTGATAGTTACAGCCATGTATAACATAACTAATACCTTTTACTACAATTACAACAGATCTGGAAGATTCCTGTTAAGTTAGTAGAAGAGTCTGGCTCATGTGTCAGAGGCTCATATCTTCTCAGGAGGCTGAGATCTGAGGATCACAGTTGGAAGCCAGCCCAAACAGAAGAATCCCTAAGACTGTTGTCTCCAATTAACCAGAAAAGAAGAGGGAAGTAAAGCAAGCACAAGGCCCCGAATTCAAGTTCCAGTACTGGTACAAAGGGGAAAAAAAGGAAAGATTTAAAAAAACAAAAAAGAGAAAAAAGAGAGAAAGAAAGAAAGAAAGAAAGAGAGAAAGGAGAGAGAGAAAGAAAAGAGAGAAAGAAGGAAGGGAGTGGGGGACGGAGGGAGGGAGGGAGAAAGGAAATGAATAGAAAGGAAAAGAAGAGAAAAGAGTCGGGCTAGCCTTTGGCCTCCTTGGAGCCGCTTACTTCTCTGTGAAGTAAATACCCAGAAAATCAGCATGTAAGAGACACTGTTGAGAGAGAGAGAGAGAGAGAGAGAGAGAGAGAGAGAGAGAAGAGAGAGAGAGAGAGAACTGTGACTTTTAAATAAATAAATTTTTCTTTTTTTTCAAATTTTTATTATCAAACTGATGTACAGAGAGGTTACAGTTTCATACGTTAGGCATTGGATACATTTCTTGTACTGTTTGTTACCTTGTCCCTCATACCCCCCTCCCTCCCTCCCTTTCCCTCCCCCCCCCAGGTGTTCAGATCACTTAGACCAAACAGTTTTGCAAGTATTGCTTTTGTAGTTGTTTCTCTTTTTTTACCCTATGTCTCTCAAATTTGGTATTCCCTTTGAATTTCCTACTTCCAATACCAGTAAACACGGTTTCCAATATACTCAGATAAGATTACAGAGATAGTGTAGGTACAACCACAGGAATGTGATACAAGAAATAAATTTATCTTGTTCATAAATTTGAGAGGGCATCAACATTAGTTCTCTATTACTCTCCTTAAAATTATGTCAGTATGTGTGCCAAGTGCTATTACATGTCATATCATGTGCATGTTATATGTAACATATGAACTCTCTTTCATATTGTATAGTATAAAATACAGAATATTTAAATGACTTAATAAAAAGTGACTTGATTGATGTCTTGTTCTTCCTACAGTCAAAATAATTCATGTGCTCTATTTAATTGTATTCTACATATTTAAACATTGTTATATTTTAGTACATTTAAGTTTTTAAGTCAAGTAGTACAGTGCCAGTCTTGAGCAGAAAAGCTAAAGGATAGCATCAAGGCCGAGTTCAGTTGCCAGTATGGGCAGCAAACCTACAACCAAACAAAAATCTTTTTTATTATCATACATGACAGGCTCTTTATTTTAAAAAAACGTGGGCAGATGAAATATATAAATTCATTAGGTATTTCCTGACTTGCATACGGAGACAATGGATACTTACCTGTCATTTTTGCTTCACGCTCACAATACAGAAGCCACATAAAACAAGGTTGGTCATCAAATGAATTTCTGGAATTATAAACATTTGAGTTTATTTTGCAGAAGACTGTGCCTCTGAAATTGCTCAGAAATTAAAACTGAGAAGGCTAAGCTCCCTGTTGAATACGTCCAAGTATTGGATTAGCAGGTAAAATGAGATTCACACTTTCAATAACCGTTGAACATGTGGGAACACGTGCTTATATCCCCAAGCCTTTGGAGCAATGTAGACTTTACCACTTCCTTTTAAGGTGTAACTTCATATTTCTGACATGAGGAAAATAAACCCCTTAACAAAAACCATTTGCTTTTAAGCAAATCCAGCCTATTTTCACAGATTTGTGTGGGTCTCTAACATCTGACTTCTTACAAATGACAATAACAACTTTGGTTAATTTCCTCATCTCTCCAAGATTCTGCCATGCAGCTCGCAGATTCTGAAGGCATTTGACTGTATTGTGACACATCCTAAGCTGCCAACCCAGATTTAACTCCTTGTATATTTTGTACAAACTGCCAGAAACTCAAAGGTCTTAATGTCTTTTGTGTTGTCTTCTTTTCCTCCCTCCCTCCTTCCCTTCCTCCCTCCCCCCTCCCTCCCTTCTTTCCTTTCTTCTCATTCCTTCCTTCCTCCTTCCCTCTTGCCTTGCCTTCCTCCCTTCCACAATACTTCATCAGGGCTGGGAAATGGCTGATAGATAACAATGTGGAGAGACTGAACACAGGGACAGTGCTCTGGAATCTTAGTCACTCTGTGGCTCCAGAAGTTACTCTTTGTTTGGCTCACATGGCTTGTTTGGTTAGCATTTCTGCATTTCCTGGATTCACTCACATTGCCATTAAAATAATCTCCACACTGCCCAGGGAGCTGGCAGAAGGATGAGCTGATCTTAGAAGTCAGGTAGGACTTCCCAAGATCACTGTCATAGATCATAGTGCAGATTCAAATGGCATCTATATACCTATCCCATTGTGTAATATATTGTTATAATCTATGATCTGTAATACTAATGAACAAATTCATCTAGATATTCTTCTGTATGTTCCTAGAAGTGGCAATATCAATGTGTTTTATTCCTCATAATTTGGATCCAACAGTAGTCAATAAAAATAAAATACTTTATTCTGTCTCTTCATGCTTTAATTGTACAAATAGGTTTCATTAAGACATCTGCATATGTGCATATAAAATGCTCTGATCATATTCAGCCCCCTATATCATATCCTTTCTCTCATTCTCCCTTCCACATCTTTGACAGTCCCCATGTATAAGTATTTTTATTTTTTATTTTATTTTTTGCCAGTCCTGGGCCTTGGATTCAGGGCCTGAGCACTCTCTATCCCTGGCTTCTTTTCACTCTGCCACTTGAGCCATAGCGCCACTTGTGGCCATTTTCTATAAATGTGGTGCTGGGAACTCGAACCCAGGGCTTCATGTATACAGGCAAGCACTTTTGCCACTAGGCCCTATCGCCAGCCCCATGTATAAGTATTTTTAGACCAACATTCAAAATGCAGAGCAAATAGACACATGATGACTTTTTAATCAAATAGTACTATAACATGAAAGTAGTCTTTTTCCTGAGGTACAGAGAGGCTATGAGTTCCAGTATCTCTGTGGGAATCCTGACCCTTACTGCAGTAGTTAGGTCCATCATAAAAGCATATTAGAATTGGCTAGACCACTGTTCAGATTCTATATCATCACTTGCTGTTGTGTGAATTTGTTACCCCCTAAGCCTTAGCTTGCCAGTCTGTTAGCTGGGAATAAACTGTGTTAAAGCAATAAAATTAAAAATAAAATAGATGTAAAGAACAGTGGGTTGCCCATAGTTAATTCAAATTTAGAGCTACAATTATTTTGATGCACTGAAATAATTTCAAGTTTGTGAAGAATTTAAAAGCTCTATTTGTCTGGGTACTGGCGGCTCACACCTGTAATCTTAGTTATTCAAGAGGCTGAGATCTGAAGATCAAACTTGGAAGCCAGTCCAGGCAACAAAATTGGAGACATTACACACACACACACACACACACACACACACACACACACACACACACACACATCTCATCTTGTAACTGACTAACTAATCACAGCCCCCAGCAGTTAAACACATATCCTATCTGAAACTCTTTTCCAATTCAGCCCAGGCAGCTGAATGAGCCTGCCGCTCTCCTGCTATCGAAAAACTGGAAAGGCTTTGCTTCTGCAGGAGAGCTTCCCGTCATTGCTTGTTAGCGTCTTGCTCCAATACACAGAAAAATTGATTCTTTTTAGAGGCCAAATTATTTTTGTATTTTTCTTTTTTCATGCATGGTAACTCTATTCTTTTACCTGGTCAATTCCTTTAAGAAAGATTCAGTTAGGAGCACCGTGTCTTATTATCTATCCCTACCAAGGCATGGTGCAAAGACACTTTAATTCTTAAGGAGAGAATCACTTAAGTGTGACCTATTTTGTTAGTCTGGGTGCTTTTCATATCAAGCACCCAGAGTTAAAGAGGGTCTTTAATTTGTCTAAACCACATTGATAATTTACAGTGGATTTAAAGTACCCACAGCCTTTTTCCAATCACCTCGACTACTCTATGGGCAATTTTAAATAATACAAATTCTTTAGCTAATGACTAAAAATGAGGAGGGTAGGGGACTACCTACAATGGATGATAGGAAGATTGTCATCTGGTTAAAATAATTCCCCCAAAATTGTTCAGCAATTGTCTAAGTGTCTATATTAATAGTGTTGTTGTGGTTTGTCCAAATACATAAAAGTAGCATAATTCTAGAACTCTGTGTATGTATATGCATATGCATGTCTCTGTCTCTGTCTCTGTCTCTCTATCTGGTTTCAGGTTCTAGGAGTACTACAGTTCCTTGATGTATGGGTTTGTTGTTAAAACAGCATAGCTTACATAGGAAAAGGCTATTAGAGATATAATTGATAACAGATATAGACTACATCTGCCCATAAGTTATAAATGACCCTTTGAAATGTAGGAAGAAGTATTAAAAGATAGTATAACAAAAATAACTAAAGCATTTTGTGTGTGTGCCTCTATTGATGCATGAACTTGGGGTCTAGCATGCTGGCTTGGCTTTTTCTTTCAAGGCTGGTGCTCTACCACTGAAATCCCACCTCTACTGTGGGGTTTTGTTTTTGTTTGCTAAATAATTGGAGATAAGAGTCTCATGAACTTTCTCACCTGGGCTAGCTTTGAACTGTGATCTTCAGATCTCTGTCTCCTGAGTAACTACGATTACAAGTGGGAGCTACCAGCATCTTGAGAACTTACTAGTGTTTAAGGTGCTTTAGCATTGTCTTTTTGAATTTCCAACATGCTTAGGAAATTCATGCTGTTTTTATTCTCATTGCAAAGTAAGTCTTGGAGAATTATGAGTTGACCATCTCTTCAAAGCTACAAAGCAGCAAAACTGAGCTTCCGCTCATTTAATGTCTACATAAGTATTCCACACCACAATGCAGACCCCAGCCCACCAGCAGGTGTGAACTCAGTCCATGTGGCTACAGTGACAGCTTCTGTTTGCAAACACTGACAATGCCGGGCTGGATCAAAGGTGGCACACGGCCTAAGTCATCCATCTAATAACCATAATGAGGCTTCATCCAGCATGATCCTGAAGCAATTTGTCAGGTATGTTTCTTGGCTGAGATGCACCTGTTGTGTTGGGCTTTACCATGATTTTCCACAGCATGTTCCTTTGATTTGATCATCTATTGTGACTGAGATCAACATAAAAAAAAAATTATAACACAGTTGTTTGGGGAAGTTTGTCGGCTTTCCATTTTGTTTTCAAAGCCTCTGCTGCCTACTTTACAGGTTGCCTTTTGCCAGCTGCTCAATGGTGTGTTCTATTATCATTAGGCTTGTTCTGAAACCAGTGGGGTGAATGGTAAGAGATACACATTCACAAGGGAGCTAACAATGTCTGCTCTCGGTGATCTGTTTGCAAAACTTTCTCATGCAAGGGACACTTCAACTAGATTTTAGATGAAAGGATTTCAGATCCACGACTGGTTGACTATACTTAACTGTTTTTTTCTCCCTCTAAACCAAGTGTGTGTGTGTGTGTGTGTGTGTGTGTGTGTGCATGTGTGTGTGTACAGAGGTGTTTCTCTAGACTTAGGTTAATGTTTACTTAGTGAGGCCCAGAATGAGAAAGATGATCTCTACTCTTCTGCTCCTAAAATCATAATTAAAACAAAGGCATTATTTAAATTTTAATAGAAAATAACTTGGAATTCAACACTACTAAGGTATTGAAAGACTTCTAAAATATATCAAGCTAGGGCTGGGATGTGAGTGAGCTATTCTATACCCGCCTAGCAAGATGCAAGCCCCAGATACAAACCCCCAAACTGGAAAAAAAAATTAAACTAAATAAAGACACCATGAAACAGTTGGTTAAGAGGCTTGATACTAATTCTGTGATGGAATTTCATTTCCCACCTTCTAATCTCCTCCAAAGCATCCAAAGCTGGCCCCATGAAGACCTTTCAGAGCTTTATCTTTACATTTATGTTAAGTAAACTTTAAAAGTGACAACAAGGTGTGGTGGGTCATGCATGTGGGGATGGGTGGGGTGGAGTGGATGAGTGGGTAGGTCCTCCTTAGCAGATGTTTGTTAACCAGTGAAGTAAACACTATCTTTCAGTAATTTCTCTTAGATGTGTCCAGTTGACAGACCAATAGGCAATTTTTTTCTGATTGGGAAGTACAGTAGGCCTCTTCTGCAATCCTAGTCTTTCCAGAGCTTGTATATAGCTCAGTGGAAGAGTGCTTGCCTGACATGAGAAAGGCCCTTGGTTTGATCCCCCATACTCAATGGTTGAATGAATGAACCAATGAATGGTGATAGATGATAGATAGATAGATAGATAGATAGATAGATAGATAGATAGATAGATAGATAGATAGACAGATGACAAACAGTATAGCTATTTATCTATATGTATAGCCCTGGTTTTGGAGATCTGACTAACAATACAGGCAAGTTATGCTCTATTGGGCTTTCATAATACCATGTAAATAAGGTTTCATGGGATTCAACAAAGGAACTCTATGATCTAGGTGATGGTGAATACTGTTCCCAGTGATATCTGCGTGTGCCATCTTCTTCTTACTCTTGAGACACCAGCTGAAAAGTCAAGTCCCAAAGAGATATTTTGTTGTCTCACTCCTCCTGCTTCAACTTCACTGCCTACACTGCAGGATTCTGGGGTTTTTGTACATGTAAATCTAACACAATTTTTAATTTTGATTTATTCTTCTACTTAGTTATGATCTTTTCTTCTACTAAAACCTACTTAGAGGCATTGATGGTAAAATAAAAGGTCAGGTCTGGCCAGCACCATCTTGGCCATTTGGGAATTGTAGGGTCTGGCATCTTGTCTTCATGGATGTGCCTGAATTCTTAGAGGAAGGGAAGTTCTGCCCCCAAGTGATGGGTGTTCCTGATTCCCTGGAGACAGGGGTGGGCACTTGGCCTATAGGTTACTGAACTTGCCAGTCCAGTGCTTAGGACAGGGTCACAGGAAGCCCTGTGACCCTGACCCTTGACCTGACCCTATTTAGGGTCAGACAAGCGCAGGTGGCATTGTGTCATGCCACATGTCTCTGTGTTTGCATCCTGTCTCCTGGCTCGTTTTCAGTCACCATGGTATCCTCTTCAGCTCTCCATTGGAGCTGGATTGGTTTGTTGGTATTGTTTTTGTTCTTTCTTTCCTCTCAGTCCTGTTTCCTGACAGTGTTAAGGGTATTTGTGGGCTGCAGGCCTTTGTAACAACTGGCTGCCTGTAGACTGCTAATGCTCTAATAAAGACTCCAAGATTCTATCCTTCAATATGTGGCTTCTTGGATAATTTACCTTACAACAAAGATAGAAGACCAAGGGGTGCCATGGAACCTAGAGATGCACAAGTCTGATTTGCCCACTGGTCTTTTAAGGAGAATATAATTTCATTAGATCTGACTGCAGTATCACTTGACTATCTATACACTAGAGTCTGACAGTCACATGATTCATTGGTGCACACTGTACTGTTCTTTTTAACATGAGAGTACTAACTTCAAGTAGTTGTACACAGGATTCAATTCAACATGTCAGTTTATCAGTCAGTGGGTCTTGATCAGTGTCACCTTTTTCATCATTCTCCCCCATCTCTCAGCCAGGCCCATCCCCTCCATTTTCCTAGTTCCGTTTTCACAAATGTGCATTGAATATTATGACTGCATTTTCCCACCCTTGCTCTCTTAATTAGTCTCTTTCCCTCCCCGTGACCTCAGACCCCATCTGACACCACAAATTCCAGCTCTATGGCATTCATTTTTGTCAAACTGTAAGATATTTGTCACTAAACTTAAACTTTCCTAATGAAGGGGACAACCATCTGTAGTATCATACGTTTGAATATGTGCTGTCAGTCAAATCAGTCCTCCAACCTGAGGGCTCATGTTATCTTCCTCACAAGTAAAGTCCTGGAAGATGCCCTGGTTTTCCCTCTCTGCTTCTCCACATGACACTTTTTCGTGACTGCCCCTTACATAATTGTGCAACCCCAGCTTGTGCTTTCCCGTGGGTTTATCTAGAAAAGAAGCTGGGAAGTTTTGGGGGCCCATAAGGAATGGCATTAGACTGTTCCCCAATGGTGATGGATGAGAGGCATGAGAGTTACTACACTCTCACATGCCACAGGCGGCTGGATTTACTGTTTGTAAATGCAGGCTGACGCTATCCTAGTAACAAGGCGTTTCCCAGGTGAGTGTGTGGGGAAATGTGGTCTCTAAGGTCTCAAAGGGACCTGGTCACCATATCTAATTTCATCGTATCAGTGTCATCCCATTCCTATTCTAAATTCCAGATATCCTTGGCTCAAAGCAGACGCAATGGCTAAGAGAACCAATATTCTACCACGATGAACCTGAATCCAGTTTTTCATCCACAGGCCAACTTTACATGATCTTGAGGGATTAAATACAGTTGTCTTTGAGAAAAGAATTTTTGAATGAGAACTACAGGTGTTCAGTTTATATGAGAAGAAATCTTTACTATCCTTAGCCATAAGGGAATGCAATTCAAAACAATACTGAGACCTGGGGGCTGTTAGCACACTCCTGTAAATTCTAGGTACTCCAGAGGCTGAGCTCTGAAGATCAAGGTTCAAAGCCATCCAGGGAAGAAAAGTCCATGGGACTTTTATCTCCAATAAACTACCAAAACTGCCATAAGTATAGCTGTGGCAGAAGTGGGAGAGTGCTAGCCTTGAGCAAGAAAAGTTCAAGAATAGCTTCCAGGCCCTGAGCTCAAGATCTAGAGTGGAACAATAAATAAACCCCACTGAAATCTCCTTTCACTACAATCAGAACAGCTGTTATTTAAAAAATAAACAGCAACAAATAATGTTGGAAAGGATGGGTGAGGCAGGGAAAGGAACCCTACCTAATTCACTGTCAGTGGGAATGCAACCACTATAGAAATCCATATGCAGGTTCCTCAAAAAACTAAATATAGAACTACCATATGGTCCTGTAATAGCACTTGAATGTTTGTCCAGAGGAATATAAATTAAGGCATAAGAGTGGTACCTGAACCCACATGTTAAATGCAACACAATTCAAAACAGCCAAACTATGGAATTAGCCTATATACTTATAAATAATGATTAATAAATGCATGAATACATGTGCATTATATATCTCAAATTTTGTGATATGCAGTGGAATATTACTGAGTCATAAATAAGAATAAAATTATGTCATTTGTAAGCAAATACATGAACCTGAAAAATCATTCTTTTAATCAAAATAAACTATACTAAAAACAACGAAGATTTCATATTCTCTCATTTGTGGGTGTTAGAGCCAAAATATAAACATACATGTAACCACAGCACATATGTGTATGTATCTGTATATACAATATACACATACATAGAACCTGACTAAAACATGGTTTTGCAGGTGTGATGTACCATGGTGACAATCACCATTATAACACCAGGAGGATGAAGCACATCTGGACTGGGAGGCAGGTAGGGGGTGGGAGAAAGGGGGTAGGGAGTATGACAAATATAGGCCAAATAATTTATATACATGTGTGAAAAGTGAACTTGATGAGAAACTGATTGGGGAAGGAAGGGAAGGGAAGACATAGGAGGATGGAAGAGCTGACAGTGATCAAGATGTATTGCATCTATAAATGGACATGTGAAAAATGAAACATCCTTGTACAACTAACCAATGCCAGTCAAAAACAAAAGTTGTGTCTGAGAAAGGCCATTTTAAATGAGAGATGGGTATATAACATATATTGCAGCTGTTGACTTTCTCACTGCAAATCTTAGTGCATAAGAAAAATAGTCACTGATGCCCTAAGTGCCAGGATTGTGACTCTTTAGAAGTGCTCATCTTTACATGCCATGAAGAAACAAGAAACTGGCAAACAGGTACACTTGAGATTGAGCATCAAGAGATGACAGAGCTTATGTTCTACTGAGAGATACAGACCATAAGCATATGTGTGAACTGTGTTCAGCAGGCTCCATGATGGCATTTGCTATGTGAAGAAGTCAATCAGAAGATGCCCATAGGGAATGTGGAACTAGATTACAGTGTGTCGTGGTCGTCAAGACACTGCTTCAAAGGGACAGGCTGGGGGCGTGGCCTGGTAGGAGCCTGCTTACCTGCACATTAGAAAACACAAGTGAAAAACGAAAACATGGGGGACCCTTTATAAATGCATGTCGTTCACTCATCACTCAGCAAAGATTTACTACATGCTTTCCATATACCAGTCAGCTTCTCGGGTTTTAGAAAGAATAAAGATAAGTCAATGGAGAAAAGAAGAGGCTAAACTAAGAAACATTTTCAAATAGAGCTGTGAGCTGGGGTTCATGCCCGTAATCATAGCTGCTCAGGAGGCTGGGATTGAGGATCATTATTTGAAGCCAGCCTGGACAGGGAAGTCTGTGAGACACTTATCTCCAATTAACCACCACTCCCCCCACCCCCAAAATCAACAATAACCGGGAAGTAGACTAGTTGTGGCTCAAGTAGAGCCCTGAGTGAAAAAGGGAAAGCAACTAGACTTTGAGTTCAAGCCCCAGTACTATCACAAAAAACAAAAGACAAACAAACAAACAATAGTGCTATGACTGAAAAGTCTAAGACTAAAGGGAAATAAACTCAGACTGTGTTTACTGTACTCTCTCTGGGAAATTTCCCAGAGAGAGTATGGGCAAACAACTATGAAGTACACTACAATTGAACAACTAAGTAAACCCTGTGGTGGAACCAAATTCCTTACACATGAAGTGGCACTTGCAGATAAGCGAGGAGCTAGGCCACAGCAAGCCCTGTGCCACTGGGTTGGATTCAGAGACATCAGCATGCAAAGAAAAAAGAGTTGCGTGTATGTGGTTACTGTGGACACATGATTTCCTGGCTGTTCACTGAGGGTGTGTAGACACAGGGTCACTCCAGTAGCACTGGACATATCAGTGCTCAGATTTTGGTATCAAATGTCACTTTTCAGTAAGAGAAATAATCCCAAGGCAGATACAGAAAATCTGCATAGCCCTGAAGTCCTGTTTTAATGACAAAATGTAAGGAAGTATTTAAAAGACTAAAAGATGAGAGTATGTCATTGACACACAAACATTTGTGTAAAAGAGCTTAGTGCTAAACTGGAACAACCCAAACATTGAAGTAGCATACTATTACCACATGACCCGAAGTACAAATAAAAGTTAATGAATCCATACAGCTATAAAATCACAAAAACTTCAGTGAGTAGAGCTCATCCACCGCAGAAATACATTGAGCGTGGAAAATGGAGGTGTGACTCAAGTGGTTGAGAGCCAACCATGAACAGAATAGCCAAACAAGAGCATGAGACCCCGAGTTCATGACCCAGTACCAACACAAACACACTGAGCGTGGGCCAGGCTTAGCACTTTACTCCTGAAGACCCCAAGAGTAGAATGCGTGTAAGGGGGGGGGGCGGATAGTACACTAATAACATATTGTATGGATAGTCTGAAACCTGCCATAGTGAATAAGAAAGGCATGTACCTTTGAGGTCTTCCTGATCGAGACTCATTAGGTCCCCATAACCACATTAACCTCAGACAAACCTAGTGACAGATTCCCTACAAAATACATGCACAACACCTCTCAAAACTGTCAAGGCTGTCAAAGCTATGGACAGTCTGGGAAACTGTTACAAAAGGCAGGAGCCAAGCGAGTCATGGCATCTGAGTGGACGATAATTCCTCGACGAGCTGCTGGGGTGAACAAAGGATATCAAACAAAAACTACTGAAGGGGGCTGGGGATATGGCCTAGTGGCGAGAGAGCTTGCCTTGTATACATGAGGTCCTGGGTTCGATTCCCCAGTACCACATACACAGAAAACGGCCAGAAGTGGCGCTGTGGCTCAAGTGGCAGAGTGCCAGCCTTGAGCAAAAAGGAAGCCAGGGACAGTGCTCAGGCCCTGAGTCCAAGGCCCAGGACTGGCAAAAAACAAAACAAAACAAAACAAAAAAACTACTGAAGTCTACTGTAATCCTAGCTACTCAGGAGGATGAGACTCGAGGATCCTGTTTCACAGCCAGCCCAGGCAGGAAAATCCATGGTATTCTTACTTACAATTCACTACCAAAATACCAGAAGTGGATATTCAGAGTCCTAGCCTTGAGAGAAAAAGTGAAGAGACAAGGCCCAGGCTCTGAATTTAAGCCTCCATACCAGCACTAAATAAGTAAATAGTTCATTCAAATTTACAACAAAATATGAACATCATGTACTCTACTTATCCTTATGAAGTTGACACAAATTGGATGATCCCAAGAAACCTTTTCCTGCAAACGATGGTAGGTACTTTGGGAGAAGGCAAATCACAGGTGCCATGATAGCAGACATGGTAGTACACAGAATGCTCCTGACCTCAGGGATTAGGAGAGAAAACAACCGTGAAAAAGCGAAGGCAAGATTATGTCTGAACTTTCTCTCAATTATAGAATCTGATGGGTTGTTAGTTTGAGAGGATTTCACATATAGGGAAGGTACTATGATGTTGAAATACAAAGCAATTGTATCTGCTGTGTGGATGGACACAAGAGTTTGAAGAGTCATCTTCTAACTGAAACCTTAAGCTGGATGCAGAGTCAAAATTCTGTGAAGAGAAACTATCAACGTAAACTCAAGGAAAAACAGGAATATTAATAAGGTGTAAAAAACCCAAAACACATAGGGAGACAATTAGGTCTTTTTCAAGAGAACCTATGAAGGAAAAGCTTTGGTTCTTGGGTACAATTCAAATACAACGTATGCTTTCATCCTTTTCTTACTATTAAACAAAAATTGAGCAATCTCAAAATCTGCTGAAGCCAGATAACTTAGTGAACACAATTAGAAGTAAATGCTTCCTGAAGCCTCTTCTACACAGCATAACAGAAAAAGAAAAAGAAAGGAGGAGCTAAAGCTTATCTGCTGGGATCTTGTAATGACTGAGGAAATTGAGATTTAAATTAAGAAATTTTCCTCAGGCCAGACAAATACTTGAATTCAACTTTTCAGCTCCTTTCTTTCTTAAGCCATGTCTTCCCTAAATCATGAATCCAAAAGTAGTGTAAGATCTATTATTTGTCATAAAGTCCTAGTTATTTATAGGCCTAAATTACAGAAAAAGCAAGCTAAAGGCCACAGTTTAAAAAAAATCTCTAGTAGTAAAAACAACTTGAATTACAATGAAAACAATTCTTTTAGTTTCACCTGCACCCAGTTATCATGTAGTTTCCTCTAAGAACTCATCTAGGGGTGGGGTAAAAGGGTTAAGTCTATGAAACAATTCACTTTTGAGCCACTAGCTGTGGAATCCTGGGTAATTACAGTGGCTTACTCCAGACCACACCTTAGATAAACCTGTAATGCTGGAGTTTTCTGCAAACATTTTCTTCCCTTGCAAGCTGTGGCTTGTTTCTTTCGTATATTTGCCCTATGTTTTTAACTTGATTTTCCAGTGGCTAGTTTATACTTGGTAAAGCCAACAAACCAGGGTCTGTTGATTTAGCTTCATATCTTCATGGACAACCATGCCAGGTATATATAATAAATACAGCCAGTCTGGATGAATTATTTTCCTAGCATAGGAATGATGGTAATTTTTAAAACGTGATTTAATTTTCCCTTGTTTTACTTACAGCTTTTTCAAATAATATGCTTTTCTCCCGACTGCAATTTCAGTCTCATTTGACTTCTTATATAAACATTTAACTTTTCTGATTAGAATAAAATTTGTTTTTATTAGAAGTAGTGACTCATACCTATAATCTCAGATTCCTGGGACACAGAAATCAGAAGGATCATGGTTCAAGGCCAGCCTGGACAAAACATTTGCTAGATCTCATCTTAACAAATAGGCCAGCTGGTGCACATCTGTAATCTTAGCTATGCAGGAGGCATCGGTTAGGGGATTTAACCTGAGATTTGAACAGCTAAAAATAGAAGACCCTATCTGAAAAATAGAGTGAATTTCTAGCAAGCTTGAGGCCCTGAGTTCAAGCCCCCTTATAGCCAAGAAAAAAGAAATCGAAACACAAAGGGAAAGAAAGAAAAAGAAAGGACTGTGAGACAAGGTTCTCAGAGAGGACCAATCTCCATCAGGACTCTGTGGCAAATATAATGATAATCAGGAAATCATTATTGCTGTGTCAACCTAGTTTGTGTTTTAGCTTTTAGTAGTTAGCATCTACCTGTTACTTCTTGAGAATACATGTTCCTTTGAGAGATAAAAGAAGCTCTTATGACATGAAGGTTGATAGAGATACAAGTTTTATCTTTGAAGATAGGTTGTAGTCTCTTCTCACCCAACATCTCCCTCCCTCTCACCACCATACCTAGAAGAAAAATGAAATAAATCTTCACCAATGAAGGAAAATAAAATGTAGTTTCCAAATATCCAGTGCTGTAGGATTTAGCAAAAGTGGTAGTAGTATTTGTTTAGTTTTGCGTGTTACTTTAAAAATTGCGACTGAAATACAGTTACTGAAGTGGTATATTCAAACATGCGAACACAGGCAGCAATGGGGGAAGGGGGCATTCAGGCCAATGTCCTTCAAATGTTCCTGCCACAAATGTCAACATCACCCAACAACACCTCTCACACGCAGATTAGTGGAATTACTCAAACCCACGTAAGTGAATATTATTTGCCTGGGAAGACAGTGTTAGGAAATAGAGACCTTGATATGTCTAGGATATATGAAAGAATCACTTTTTAAGTTAGAAGGCTTGGAGGAGATCAGCTATAATAGAAAGTTATTAACTTTCCTAAATTTTAATAGAAATTAATAGCTGAGTGCTGGTGGCTCATGTCTGTAATTATAGCTCTGCAGGAAGCTGAGATCTGAAGATCGTGAATCAAAGCCAGCCCAGTCAGGAATGTTCATGGAGTGTCTTTATCTCCAAAAAACCATCAAGTCGAAAGTAGAGCTGTGGCTCAAGTGGTAAAGTATCATCCCTGAGCAATAAATACTGGAGCGCACACACACACACACACACACACACACACACACACACACACACACAAAGTAATAAATGCGAAAAACAACTAGTAATATCATCAAAAACACAGTTTTTTTATTATTAATTAAATTTTATTGACAAGGTGTTGTACAAAGGGAATACAGTTACATAATAAGGTAGTGAGTACATTTCTTGTGATATCTGTTGCACCCTCATTTTTCTTTCCCTTCCCTAGATCAGGTAGGCATATATACAATATCCAGTGTACCAAAATCATATACAGTAACCAAGTAGGGTATGCCAAAGGAAATTCACTTAGAACATTAAACGTAACGTCAACAATAGAATCCTCCTGTGTCCTTCTCTAGGGGTTGTTTTTGCTTATCCTTGTCTTATATAATCATGTGTACATGGCTGTTGAGCTATTGTCATCTACTGATAGGTCTCTCCTAGATCTTTTTATGTTTGTTTAGTAGCTGTTTGGTTTTAGAGACATAATGTAAAGTCTCTGACCCAAACATGTGGAAATATCATTTGAAAAGAAGTTTGTTATTTTGTAGACCTGGTCTTTACTGCCCCCCTCCAACAGTTATATATCAGTGACATCATGCCCCTTTGTTCTCTGTGTTCTAGGCTTGTCTTGATCAACATCATTTGTTCAAGCGCTGAACATTTCCCTACGAATACCAATATTTTATCATTTCTAATTGCTATGTGTAGTATTCCATTGTGTACAGGTACCACATTTTTTGGATCCATTCATCTGTAGTGGGGCATCAGGCTAGCATAAAGACATCTGCACATCCATGTTTATCGCTGCACAATTCACAATAGCCAAAATATTGAAAAAAACACAGTTTTTAACTGTATTTTTTAATAATTATTTATTGTCAAAATGATGTACAGAGAGATTACAGTTTCATATGTAAGGCCATGGGTACATTTCTTGTACTACTTGTTACCTCCTCCCTCACTCCCCTCCTCCCCCTCCCTCTTTCCCTCTTCTCCCATGAGTTGTTCAGTTGGTTTACACCAAATGGTTTTGTAAGTATTGCTTTTGGAGTCATTTGTCTTTTTATCCTTTGTCTCTCGATTTTGATATTCCCTTTCACTTCCCTAGTTCTAATACCAGTATATACAATATCCATGGTACTCAGATGAGATACAGTGATAGCACTGGACACAACCAGAGGAAGGGGATACAAGACTGACAGAAAAGAAAAGGATTTGGAGCAGCAGCCTTTGAAGTGTTCCTTCCCAGCTGTCCTCCATCATAACCAGGATGCGACATTCTGTAATGAACTGGCTTTCAGTCTTTCCCAGGTTAGCCCCTCTGCCCTATTGGTCCTTGTTAGGCTCATGAAGTTCATTTGACTTCCTGTCTAATCTCTGCTTCCCTTTGGCCATTCCATTACAAACCACCAATTATGGCAACAGAAAATTGGAACGTGGTCAATGGGAGGATTCTCTGCTACTGTGCTCTGAGCACAGGCACACCTTCCTCAGGTCACACTAAGACACTAGCAGTGACACTGAAAGTTCAGGGCTTGTTTCCTGAAATCAGGATGGCCACACAAATGGACCAGATGGCTGCATACTGAGGCAGAAAGGTCAACTGAAGATGTTTTGAGTCCTGGTCCTGCTACGGTCATCAGATTGAAGTTGTTGGTCACTCAAGTGCGCTTCCCTTTGGGAAACATTAGTGGTGATCTTGGACTTGGACTAGTTTCAGATGAGACTAACATCTTCCCCGCAAATCCCATACACACATTTGAGTTTAGGCAATTTGCTCCAAAGTGAAGCTACTACCTATACACAGATCCAGTCAGAGTGAGCGAGATGTGCCACGTTGCAAGACACCGCCTCAGAGCTCCACCACAACCCAAGTCTTGAGCTACCACAGGAAGCTCTGGTTCTTACACCGCAGGCTGATCAAGAATAGAGTCAGGGCAAGGAAGTGAAATATAAACTGATGATGATATATTAGGAAACACACAATGTGTTCTTAAGCCTTGAAGGAAGTTGCCAGCCAAAGTTGATGTTGACTTTTTGGGAGTCCAAATGATAACAAGGCACCAGAACTTTATTTTTCGGTTGTTGAAACACAGACCTCTCTGACATCATACAAGCAATGCCAGAGAAGGCTGTGCCATTGCCCTCTGGGGAAGCCCTGTGGATTGTCTCCCAACTGGAAACCCTTCTGTGGTACCTAAGCAGTTCCAACATCTGTCTTGTATCACGTGGTAAAGCAGAACAGAGAGCGGGTCAGCAGTGGTAGGCAGCCTCCCACTTCTCCCTCTTTAATTTGAATAAAATCTGGAGAATGCTCTTAATACTAATCCAATTAGTTTTTACCTAGTGCTTCCTTGTGTGTCAGACTCAGTGCCCACCATGTTGTAGATAGTACTTCATTTAGTCCAACCAACCTTTGCTCACTATTTGTTCATTAGATCCCAGGTTTATTAACCCATATGGCAATCATCTTATTTTTCTCATCCTAAAGTTGGTTTGTTTGGTTCAGCCTATGCCCCAAACAATAAGCTATATACTGCTGGGGTGTTATTTCTTTCCTTGATGGTCAATTGTTGAAAAGATGAGCATGAGTGTTGTCGACTCCTCCAAAGTCAGTCTGGCAGGACAGAGTATGTGGCAGTAGGAAAGATCCAATTCAAAAAGGCAAGTTGATCGAGTGTAATTAATACACAATGAAGTATTATTCTATCTTAAAATAATAATCATAATTAGCTTATTTTTTCCAAAAGTCAAAATCTGAGATAAACAAAGAAGAAGCAGATGCCGTAACTGTTTGCATCACAGAGTGATTCGAAATCTATACAAAGCTATTCATTTTCTGAAAACGTCACAAGAATTAAAAGTACCATAGACAACAGATGATTCCCATTTGGATAATAAGTTGTTTCTGTCATTTTGATTTCATATAAGAGAGTGGTGGCATTTTTTAAACTGGGTTTTAAATGTGTCTTTAATTTTTAAAATTTCATGGGTATTATAAAGGTGATATACAGAGGGACTAACATGTATGTATATAAGTCAAGCAATGAGTACATCTCTTTATGGACAAAGTCACTCCTTCCCTCGCTCTCTCCCCACGATTTTAGATATTTGTCACATCAGGTCATGGGTCCTTTGCCCTTAGAAGAAGTCTTTGGAATCCATCTCATTTTTAGATTACAACAATGAAGATGTCGACCAGGGCACAATCTCCAAAATGGCCCTTGGCCCTCCTTGCCACAAGGTCTGAGTGGATTGAACTTGACAAACGTCTGCCCTCGGGGCTGGGAATATGGCCTAATGGTAAAGTGTTCGCCTCCTATACATGTAGCCCTGGGTTCGATTCCTCAGCACCACATATATAGAAAATGCCAGAAGTGGTGCTGTGGCTCAAGTGGTAGAGTGCTAGCCTTGAGCAAAAAGAAGCCACAAACAGTGCTCAGGCCCAGAGTTCAAGCCCCAGGACTGGCAAAAAAAAACAAAAAAAAAGTCTGCCCTCACCAGGCTGCCATGTGCTACACTTAAAAAAAAAAAATCTATCTACAATGTAAACTTGCAAAACGATTCATTAGTCCCTTGCTTTTCCTTACAATTAATACAGACGTGAAGTTTTACCATAAAACTGAAAGCCGGGAAGGAAAATGCATCCCAGAATAGAAAAATGGTCCCTTCTGCCTGCTCTGGGGAGAACTGTAGCTTTCAGGATGTAAGTAGGTATCGCTTCAACACCACTTTATAAAGAGTGGTGGAGAACAAAGACAAAGAAGCAGAAGGTGGGATGGGGTGAGATGTAGTGGTCCAGGGAGGGGTATGGCACGTGGCTGGTGTGTGGTGGGAATCCAGGGCCCTCCTGGGAGCTGCTCACAGGCCTGGGCCTGCCTTGAGGCCTGGGCTCTGCACCTGGGGCCCAGACATGCGCATGCACATCCCGAGGCCTGCAGGAAGGCTGCGGGTGCTGGGGATCCCAAGGTGATAAAGTCAACACGCCTGCCTGCCAAAATGTGCAGCCTGCAACGCACCTATTTTCCACCACACGCATACGATACCATTCCTGTGCAAATATTTATTTGGGCTTGGATTCTGAGAAGTCTTATTCCTATGCTGGGCTGAGGCACTTCCCCATTCCTTTCTCTGTCTTTTTCAGGTTATAGATTTCCTTGCCATTTGCCTCAGGGACTGAGGCATTAAGATTGTAGCTGAAGATTGAAAATGTGATATGTACAGGGATATGTACATTAAAAGGGTATAAACGTTTAGCTTGGCTGGGCACTGGGGGCTCATGCCTATAATCCTAGCTATTCAGAAGGCTAAAATCTGAGGATCCCGGTTCGAAGCCAACCCCGGGCAGGAAAGTCCATGAGACTTTAATGTCCAATTAGCCACCAAAAATCCAGAAGTTGAGTGCTAGCCTTGAGCAGAAGACCTCAGGGACAATGCCAAAGCCCTGAATTCAAGCCCCACGACTGACCCAAAATACCTATGTACATATATACATACACACATGCACACATACATACATACATACATACATACATACATACATAAAATAGTTTAGCTTGCTACATAAACCCAAGCCATGTGCTTACCTTTCCATTCTGAAAACTTAATCTTCTTTTTAATGGTAAGATATTCCATTTACATCACTGATTCTTTCACTTAGTCATTGGAGATATCACTCCTCTTTACCTTTAAGATTGTATTCTTTAAAAGTAAACTATCAGGAGCTGGGAATATGGCCTACTGGTAAAGTGCTAGCCTCGTAAAAGTAAACTATCTCCAATAGGAACATTATGACTCAGAGCACAGAAGACTACAGTCATATCATACTTGTGAAAATTACATAAGAATGAACTGTTTCCAGAAACATAGAACTGATGAAAGTTTTTAGATTAAAATCTCAAATGGTCCTGAAATGCTACCATACTCTCCTGCCCAAAAGGATAAATAGAATTTATGTAATGCTATTAGATGCTAGGCACATATACAACATGGATCATTAAATGTTTGCTAAGTGTCTATGACGAAAAGATATATATTCCCAAACTGAAGCTAAGAATTTTCAGGTCAAAATTACACTACCATGTAACTTTCAAGTGACTATGAAAATCCGATTTTTAAGTCATATTTGAATACGCATGGATATTAAGTATTGAAATTGTTGCTATGTATGTATTCACTGATACTAGTACTGGGGCTTGACCTCAGGATCTCAGACTCTTACTTGGCTTTTTTACTCAAGGCTGCTAGTCTACCACTTGAACCACACCTCCAATTCTAGCTTTTTGCTAGTTAATTTAATAGTCTCACAGACTTTTCTGGCCAAGCTGGCTTTGAATCACAATCCTCAGTTCTCAGCCCCCCCAAAAAAGCAAAGCTTACAGAAGTGAGCCACCTAGCCTGGCTCTAATGACTGCTGATTTCACTTTGTGCTTTGCTGTAATCTTATACGAGATATGTTCATAAAGGTTTAGGATGAAACTGGAATCTCAATAAGGTGTTTTCTAATCCTTTCATTTTTCTACTTGAATTTGCATTTTGTACTTTTTGCTAGTTAGGCAGGCCCTCTATCTTCCGAGCACACCTCCAACACTTTTGACTTTAGTTTTCAGATAGGACTTATCTTCTTTTGCCCTGGGATGGCTTCTAATGGAAACCCTCCTAACCATACAGTCATACAACACCACATAAAGTTAGCTACCTTAACCTTAGTAAAAGCAAACTGCCATGTGTATAAACAGGCAAATACAAATCAAGAAAACACACTGAAGTCTATAAATTGTCTCTAAACAAAATGGTGTGTTACCATATCAATAAATGTTGATCCAAACACATTGGCTTTGCAGTTATGGTGTGATATAGAATTAAAGATAAATTCCAGTGCACAGTGCCGAAATACGACCTCATAACTTGGTAGGTAAGAATATGGTCAATGGCAAAACACAGTCCACAGTGAGAACTCTAGCTCAAAGTTTGGTATTTTATTCCTTTGTTTCATGCGTGCTTTTCTTTTTTAAATTTCTTAAAAGATTATTAGAGGAAGTAAACATAATAGCCTTAAATATTCATTGACTCAACAGAGAAGCCATTTCTGTTCCACTGTGTTTGATCTGCTTTGAATAATACAAATAAAAAACAAAAGTTTCTTTCCTAACAGCAATGGCAATTTGTATGTCATCTGTAGACATGGCGTTTACACAGAAAGAGAAATCAGAGACAATCGATATGTTTTAGAATATGAGGACAGAGAGATTTAGTTGAATCTGTAGGGAAAATATGTCCAGAGAAGAAACATTATCATGGTCACTGTCAAGGGAAAATTACATCTCCAGTGTTGAGAAATTTCAAACACGTTCCAGAAGGTAGTTTATCCTCCTTTAATGGGGACCCAACTGTAAGGAATATATTTAGTCCTTGCTCTTCTGGAGCTTCCCCTCCCTTTCCATGGATTTTACAGTTTGTGCATCAGGGTTAGTTATTCCTCCAGTGAGGCAGTTATCATATTTCATGGCTAATCATGACATAAGTAGTTAGCACTTTTCATCTCCAAAGCTCTTAACAGTAGTTAATGAATATAAACAACCCCCCTAGGAGACAAATTAATCACCCTATAACAGTTCCCATTTTACCAATTGAAAAGCTGAGGTAAAGAGGCTCCAGAATTGGCTCAAAGCCATAGAGAAACAATGTTGAAAGAGGTGGTATCCCGACAAGCTCCATAATCTCAAATTTTAATAAAATGTTTGCTTTTCTGAGCAATCTCTTGTAGATCTTGTACAATGCTATTTAACCCATAGCTTATTCCTGTGGAAACCAGAAAATTATTCTTTTACTTGTTCCCAAAACCATGTCTTGCTTCTCTATGGCATCAATAAACTGGTCATAAAGAACTTGAAACCAGTCTGAGCCAGCAGCCCACACCTTTAATCCTAGATACTCAGGGGTCTGAGATCTAAAGATCTTGGCTTGTAACGCCTATAGAAGGAAAATCATTGAGACTCATATCTCTAATTAACTACCAAAAAGCCAGAACTGAAGGTATGGCTTAAATGGCAAAGCCTTGGGGAAAGAGTGTGCCATACAATATATGGAAACAACCCAGATGCCCCACTATAGATGAATGGATTAAAAAATGTGGTACATATACACAATGGAATTTTACACTGCCATTAGAAAGGATAAAATAAAGGCATTCACTGGAAAATGGATGGAACTAGAACAAATCATGTTCAGTGAGACAAACCAAAAGCAGAGAGGCAAATGCAGGTGTTAGAATTAAAATGCAAAGAGAGAACAAAGCAAACAGGTCTCAAGATACCAAATTACACTAAAAAGTAATGAGGACACAGAATGAGTGGAAACTATGAAAATAATAACAATAATAGTAATATAGCAGAGGAGACCATCAGCTACATTGGACACTGATGAAAGTGAATTAAACAACTTGTGGGTGGGAATGGGAAGGAAAGAATGAGTGAAAGAGGGAGCAGATATTACTAAACAAAAGGAAAGTCATGTATGTATCACCTGAAATAGAGGAAATGATTTTATTGTTAAAGTTCATAGACTTCGTAAGCTATGTACAATAAAATAATAATTTTCATCCTTGTGAAAGTTAAGACGTGTACTGTGAATATTTGGAGTAACTTAAACCTAATAAAAAAATTAAATAAAGAGGGTGGCATAACTTATTATCCCCAAACACCATTCTTCAGACAGATTGCTACCTCGTTCACCTAAAGGCCAGTGGGGAATAAGAAGGCCACACAGCTGGCCCTCCCTTTGGTACTTGCTCATCAACCAAACACGCTTCAGTAGGCCACTGTGCTGTCCGTGCCTCTATTAGTCATCTGTGAAATAAGAGAATAAGAAAATATGTAACATTCTAAATAAAAAATCAACTGAGAGGGAGCTAAGTGCTGATGACCCATGTGTACAATCTTAGATACTCAGGAGGCCTGCTGTTCAAAGCCAACACAAGTAGAAAAGTCAGAAAGGCTCTGATTTCCAGGTAACAAGCAAAAAGCCAAAAGTACAAGTGTGGCTCAAGTAGAAGAGCAATAGCCTTGTGTGAAAAAGTCAAATGAGAGTATGAGGCCCTGAGTACAAGCCCCAGTCCTGGAACAAATTTAAAAAAAAAAAGAAAAGAAAAGAAAGAGATTTGAGGGATAAACATAGAAAGACACAGGAGGCCCTGAAACAAAGCATTCAGTGGGCTCCGGGAACGCTCAACAATGGTTGCTCTCCTGGGGTGAACTAGCAATTTCTCTCTGACCAAATTGCAGACTCAACCCATTTAGGGGATGCCATTATTTCTCTCATCATTGTTGTTTGCTTTCACTGATGGCTGAGTAGGCCATCCTGGGAACTCTTTTCTCCTTAAAAAAAATTATCTTTGAAAGGAGTTTCAATCCAACCTGAGTAAACTGCACCTTGTTCAATGTCACTCCTTCCATCATTCTCCCCCATGTCTCTAAACCATCCCACCCACCCCCTCAAGTTGCCTGGGTCTATCTCTGTCCTCATATTCTGTTTTCACTCTTCCTCTCTGCGTTGTCTGCCCTCCCTCTTTTAACCTGGCCTTTCTGCAATATGTCCCAGTTTCCTGGTGCTTATTTGGTAATCTATAAATTCATTGTTTGGAGGAGTGGCCCCAATGGGCTCTTCCCCTGCTCATACCATACTTTGGTCAATTTGTTTGGGCATATCTGTATATGACCCTGTGTATATTTTCATATATATTTACAATTTAGATTTGACTTCACATATGGAGAAAAACAGGTGCCCTTTGTTCCTCTGAGCCTGATTTATTTCACTTTCTGTGTTTTATAAATTAAAGGGCTGGAGAAAAACAAAATCTTCCAGGCAAACTAATCTACAGAATAGGCTCTGTTTTCTAAGCCATAAAGAACAAACTCAGTCACGCAATTAGTCTGGTTGTATGGAGATTTAGCAATCAGCCCATTAATGAAATGTCAAAGATTAGTATCAGTTTGAGAGGCAAAATTCACACAAAACAATTAATTAAGAGCAGCATTAAAACAAATGCATTCCTGAGGATAGAATTGGATCTGGGAGACAAAATGGGTTAAAAAGATTTTTTAAGGAATGCTCTAATTGAAAACCAGTAACGGCAGAAGACACAGTATAGTTAAAACAGTATCTTATCAGAAAATTAGCAAAATGTAATTTTTATTGGGTTTTACAGATGTTATTTTTAACCACATCAAAAATCCCACCTCATGGCTATTGGTACAAATTGTCATAATTACTGTAATTTGAAGTCTGAGCAATGGAATGGCTGCAAGATAGTTATCTCGTCCTCAGACTAAGTCTGCATTAGTTGAGCAGCCAGGAGAAGGAGGCTGCGTTTTTGTACTTGGCCTGGACTTCATTTGTGTCTTTTATCCAATCTCATTCTTACGAATATTGAAGAATAATTTTTTCCTACCTGAAACACTGGAGAAAATCAGGAGGTTAATATTAAGAGTGCTGAGGTCACCTTTAATTAACATACCAATCACCTCACCTCCAATCTGTGAGCAAAGTGTTGTATTTTGTTCTATTTTTACATTTGCTAGTGAACTCGATCATATTTAATGCATATACTAAATTCTAGGCATAATATATTCAACTGCCTACATAAGCATGGTGAATGATACAAGCTAAGAAAAAGAAGATTTCAATATCCTTAATATCTGATTGAATATATTTCTATTGCCATACCTCAAGTAAACATTGGAGTAAATATTCCAAAGTGTATTTATCAACCAGAAGATCACATCAAGAAGTACCTTAGAGGATCTTTCGTGTATCTTGTGAGGGTTTCACTATATTACCAAATAATGAAAACTGTCACATCATGACGTCATTTAGATTTGGACCAGAGTTCAGCTGTTACAGAATAGTCAGCCAATATGGAGAAGAGGCATAGATTAAATTCTGACATGTAACAGACATCTTGTGCTGGGCTCTCCTACTAGAGTCCCCAGATAGGAACACCACAGGAATGCCAGACCATCTGCATGAAACTAAGCATGCAGTAGAATTCAGGCACTTAACCAATTTAAAGCAAGTCCAGCCAAGTAAGGAAATGGGGAAGAATCAAAAGGCATCAGCTTGGATAACAAAGTCATCTAAGAGAAGATGATATGTGAATAGAGACCTCAGAGTAGTACTGGAGAAAGGCAGTGAGTAAGTAGTGCAGGGTGTTAAGACTGAAGAAATAGCAAGTCTAAAACTCTTACAGTTGGAAGATGCTAAGACTACAGGAACAAGGGTAGAGTCCTAAGAGAGGATACTGGAGAAGCAGACCATGTCGTGTTCATCTTTTATAGGGCATGGTTGGAGCCTTAGGTGTTGTTATGATAATGATGGCAGCCACAGGAGAGTTTTGAGCAGTGGTGTAACACAATCTAATGTTATAAAAAGATACTGCTGTTGCTGAATGGAGGCTAGTAGTGAGAGGCAAGAGGACAGTGAGAAACCCATCGCAGGAGCTAGTAATGGGATAATGATAGTCTGGTCTAATATGATGGAAGGAAAGGAGGTGAATAGTGGTCGGGTTCAGAATGAATGTTGGGTGTTGTATCAACAATACCTGCTTGCTTGCATGCTTTATTTATTTACTTATTTATTTTAAGTAGTTGTACAAGTGAGTTTCAATTCAACGTGTCAATTTATGAGTACAATACAACTTCATCAATACCACTTCCTTCACTCTCTTTCATCTCTCTCAACTCCATTCATTCTCCCAAGTTACCTGCTTCCATTTTCACAATGCACATTATATATTTATGATTATATTCATAATATTCCATCCACATTTCCTCTCTCCATTTGTCTGCCCTCATTTTCTCCTTGACCTCCCCTGTTGACAAAACATATCTGGTTTCTTGGTATTCATTTTGTTAAGGCATAAGTTGTTCAAAAGACTTATACTATTGGAACCCTCTCCTGCATTTACTATGTCAATTTGTTTGTGTGTATGGGCATATAACTCTGTATATGTTTTTCATATATGGTTATACTTTAGGTCTAACTTCCACAAATGAGAGAAGACATGTGCCTTTTCAAACTTAATAACCTGAAATTGAAACTGGGGAGGAACTGGAAATGACTATGGAGAATGAGTACTCCTCATTGGAATTGGGAGGGCTTGAAGAAGTACAAATTTGGGATGTTAAAGTGGAACTCAGGAGTGACATTTTAGTTGTAAACTTTGTGACTATGGAACATGAGACACACTAAGCATTCAAATAGGAATGGCAGTTGGCAGTGAAGCATATGTGTCTGCACTCCAGAGAGGCCAGCCAGAGTTATAAAGCTGGAAACCATGGACTGACAGATGTCATTTAAACCTGTGAGACAGGCTGGACAAGTCCCGTGGGAAGTGGGATTGGAAACACAGGAGAATTTCACAAAAGTAACTGAGAAATGCTAGCTTGGCCTCTACAGGGACCACTCAAGACAACACACTAATGAAATAGGCTAGTTTTGAGTAGGTAAGTGGTAAGCGGGTGAGTGGAATCAGGGCTTCTTAGTAGCCAACAGTACAAATGTACTTCTTAGGGGATTTTTTTGGTGCTGGTCCTGGAGCTTCTGTCCCTGAGCTGTTTTGCTCAACACTAGTGCTCTACCACTGGAGCTATGGCCCCTTTTCTGAATTCTGGTAGTTAATTGGAGAAAAAAGGTCTCATGCACTTTTCTGCCCCAGCTGGTTTTGAACTGTGATCCTCAGATCTCACAGCCTTGTGAGTGGCTGGAATTACAGGTGTGAGCCCCCAGGAGCCCAGCTAAATTTACTTACTAATATAATACTCATTTTATTTTATTTTATTTTACAAATTTAGATGCTGCCTAAGTGACTAGATACCATGCCATTCAGAGGTACTTTTCCCTTTCTAATAAAGAGTAAGTCTGACCCTAGTACAGGTGATCTACAGAACCTATTTTGAGAGGTGCTGCTCTAGACTGTACCTTGGAAGGAAGCAACAATTAAGAGAACATCAGATTATATCTCTACATGTATTCTAAAATTAGAGGTTCGTCCTTGTTTAAAGACTGGAAGATAGAAAATGTGCAAATATTTGAAGGAATACACAATGATTGAGTGTAAACCAAGCATTTGTGTATATCGAAAGTTGTGCTGTGAAGAAGGGGTAAAAATCACTTAGAAAGTATTAGGGGGGTTGGAGGAATGGCTCAGTGGTAGGGCACCTGCCAATGAGCAAAAGGCATCAGAGAACAAGTTCTAGTTTGAGTCCCATCTCAGACAAAAGAGAAAAAGAAGTGTTTAGGGTAACTGGGCACACAGGTAGTTCACACATATAATCCTAGTTACCTAAGAAGCTGAGATCTGAGGGCTAAGGTTCAAAGCTAGCCTGAGCAGGGAAGTCTGTGTCCTTTGGACACAAAATTAAATTTTAAGGAATTACTTGAGTGGGAATCAATTATGGCAACCCCTCTGTCTTCTTGGAAGCAGCTTTCTGGAAACATTAAATAGTCAACTGAAGCATTCAGAATGAAATTGAGTCTACACTTAAAAACACTGAGCTTTTTCTGTCTATAAAGAAATAAAAACAGGGCCAGGAGTTTGGCCTAGTGGTAGAGTATTTGCCTAGCATGCACGAAGCCCTGGGTTCAATTCCTCGGTACCACATACACAGAAAAAGCTGAAAGTGGTGCTGTGGCTCAAGTGGTAGAGTGCTAGCCTTGAGCAAAAAGAAGCCAGGGACAGTGCCCAGGCCCTGAGTTCAAGTCCCAGGACTGGCAAAAAGAGAGAGAGAGAGAGAGAGAGAGAGAAAGAGAGAGAGAGAGAGAGAGAGAGCAATAAAAACAATAAATGAGCATATATATATCTCACATAAATGAGCATTTGAGAAAAAAACAGTAATGAAACCATCAAGAAAATGTCATGAGGTGGGCTGGAGCAGATGGCTTAGGCCTGGGAGGAAAAGATGGCCATGGCGCTGACACCCAAGGGTGTAAGAGCAAGAATTGCCTTGAGTAAAGACAAAAGGGAAGCAATATGAATATCCTGCACTTTCACTCATTTGCAGAATCCAGATCTAAGAATAATCATAACGCTATGACATGATTATAAAAGGCAGACTGTTTGGATAGTAAAGGAGCTAGCAGATGAGGGAGAGGAGGCGAGGAGTGAGGGCTGGCGAATGCATATTAGATATGCACATGAAAACAAAGGTAGCATCATGGAGCCTATGAAAAAGTTTTCAAAACAAGAGGGAGGGAGGAGAAGCATTAAGATATACCTACGTGAATTTATTCCAAGTACATATAAGTGTGTTGGTAAATATCACAATGAAACAATTAATTCATGCTAATAAAAAAAAAGAAGAGAAAGAAGAACATCCGAAAGAGATGAGGGAGGGGTGATTGGAAGTGGCAGAGAGATGACATGAAGAGGCTCAGAGCCCTGTGAGAAGCGACGAGCAGCTAGACCAACCCTGAAGCAGTCTGCTGCAGCTCTAGATACCCAGTGCCACACCGTGAGTCTTCCTGGACCTGAGAAAGGAAACCCAAAGCCTGGCAGCTGGGCCGCATTCCCTGGCAATGACAGGCATGCACTTAGAGGGTTTATGCCTTTCTTTATTTTTAAAATGATCTCTAACCATATAAAGAGACTTCAGTTCAACATATCAACTCATAAGTACAATGCATCTCAACCAGTGTCACCTCTTCTATCATTCACCCCTCTCTACCAACCTCACCCCTCTAGAAAGGCTTATGAAGCTCTGTATCTCCCGATGGTCACTCTTAGTGACCAAATTTTGATTATGGGTGGTAAAACACTTTGTTAAAAGGGAAATGTATTTTCTTTGTTTCCCCCAACTTCAAATGTATTTTTCTTTTGCCCTACTCTTTATTATTATTATTATAAAGGTGATGTACAGAGGTGTTACAGATATACAGAGAAGTTATACAAGTCAGATAATAAGCACATTTCTTTTTGGACTATGTCACCCCTTCCCTCGTTCTCTCCAATTTTCCCTCCCACCTTCACCCACAAGTATTTTCAAATGGCTCCTAGTATGTGGTAAAAATCAAGACTTTGTCTATGACATGTGACACCAGACACTGGATTATTAAGGGGAGGATGGCGGAGTCCCAGCTCAGGGTGACTTCCAGGGGTGCAGTGGCATCACGGTGGGGTGGTCTGTGAGGAGAATAAATAAAATAAAACAGCTGCTTACAGTACAGATGCTGGCTGGACAGAGAAGTGGGCAGGGCCTCCAGCCAAGGCTGAGGAGGATTCTCAGAGAAGGTGATGTTACTTTGAGCAAAACAGCCCTGAGCATGAAGATGATTTCAAAATTGGAGCTTCAACTGGGCACCGGTAATTCACACCTGTAATCCTAGCCACTCAGAGGCTCAGATCTGAGGATCGAGGTTTGGAACCAGCCCAGTAGACAAACACAAGAAACTCACATCTCCAATTAACCAGCAAAAAGCCAGAAATAGAGTGATGACTCAAGTGGAAGAGCACCAGCCTTAACCAAAAGAAGCCGAAGCTCCAGGTTCTGAGTTTAAGCCCTGTCCCCCCAAAATAAGTAAACAAACAAACAAATAAACAAGGATTTTTAGCTAAGTGGAAATGATAGATTCTTGAAACATATTATTCTTCCAGCTCAACTAAACAACTGAGACATTATTCTCCATAAATAAATCAAGTGAACATCTCACAGCTTTAACTGTCATGGCAAGGTTTAGAATATTGAATCAAGTTTGAAAATGAATAAGGACAGGCAACATATTAGAAAACAAGTTTCCCGATAGCTTTACTCTGAATTAGGCTCCAGTGGTGCGATATTCAGAGAACAAAAGATTTGCACACTTAACTCCTAATAGATCTCCAAGCAAACAGAAAGAGACATCTAAACTTTCTTAAGCCTCAGAGGTTTTCACTGTTTCTTCCTATTTCTCTGGGCTGTTTTCACATGAAGAAGTTTAACTGGCTGCTCTGGGCTGCTGTGTGCTCAGAAACAATATAACATAAAGAAATCTTTGAATAAAACACAACTAATGTGTTAGAAAGTGCTATTTCATGCCTTGCAAGTATTTCAAAATACTGTAAGCTCTTTTCTCTCATTAAGATATTCCCAAAAGAAAACCAGAGAGGAGGGACAAGAAAGAGAAAAACAGAGACAGAAAGAATTTCATTATGAAAACATGAAATATGATAACTAATAAGAACAATTATAATCATTTTCCTTAGCTTACAGAAACTATGAATGACACATGTAAATAGCTCCAATGTATTCATTTAATATTGCTGATAATTGTCGTGAGCACTAAATTAGAATTGCCTTTATCAGAGAGTTGTGGAGCACTGTAGCAGCCTAGAGATTACTAGAGTTGCTGATACCTGTATGAAGACTATGCTCAGCTTGCTGATAACGGCGAGTGCACAGACTTCCAATTCCATAAATAAATAGGGTGTTTCTAAGCATAGGATGCCATCAAAATTTAGCAGAATTAATTAGTAAGCAAATACTGCACATTTGCCTAAATCCTTTTATTCCCCACAGGCGCTACCTTCCCCCCTTATTTGTATTTGTTGGGTATAGAATTTCCTCATTTTGAAATTCAAGCAAGTCCTACAAAACACATCAGGAGTGATTGGTGTGGTCACTTCAGAGAGTAATGTCAAAGGCTAATGTGACTTGTCCAATTCAATTCTTGACTGGGTTTTTGGGGGCCAGTTCGGGGCACTTGAACTCAGGGCCTGAGCACTGTCCCTTTTGCTCAAGGCCAGCACTCTTCCAGTTGAACCACACCTCCATTTCTGGCTTTTAGTGATTTAAAAGCCTTTGTTCTCTCCCTCTCCTTCCCCTCCATCATTTTATCTGATTTACCCCTACTTGTCTAGAAGTATTTACAGAGACACTTGGCTATGAGGCTTCCCTGATGGCCCTCCATCTGTCTCAAGACTAGTTTAATGCTGCACTGCTCTTCAATTTCCTTTAGCAAGTGACTCATTATGTGGCTTCTGCGGTATTATTTTTCCTGAGCTTCATCGCCTCACATAATACTTGGGCCTATGATAGCAAGCGTTCAAAAAATATTTTGTGCACAAGCTAGGAAAGCCTTCAAAAAAAATGGAGTAATCTCTGATGCAATCATTGGGATGATTTATATTATAAATAATACCATTGAAAGAGAGGAATATCGAAAGTGAAGAGATCTAAATCCTTATTATCCTTGCTTTGTAATTAGTTTTATTTTTTTTTCGAGACTTCTACTTCATCTGCAAAATAGGTGTATTTCTCATCCCTCCTCAGTAGCAATCTGAAGAAGGTGAATGTGCCTTGTAAAAGTACACAACGATCGTCACTGAGGCAAGAGGTTATCATCATAGTTACCGCTTGGACTCTGTGGCCCCCTTTCCCACGGAGGACCCCAGCAGCTCCACGCTTCCGCACAGGCATCCGCCCGGCTCTCCCTTGCTCCCACCCTCTGCAGGCTCCCAAGAACGCCCAGTGGGGGACCGATGGTCAGGACCACGGGCCGGGCCGCTGTGTGTCTGCTTGAGTTTTTCTGCCTAGGGACCACCTAGAAAGGGAACTTTCATTTCCCAATCTCAGCCCTTGATCGGAGTAAAACTGATTCTCCCCGGGACTCCATCCTGCTGTGGATCTCGTGCTCCGCACTAGGACAGAGGGCTCTGAACTCTCTGGCGCCCCAGGGGCCCGATGCACCAGGCAGTCCCCCTGTGTGGCCAGTGCAATCAGGTGAAGCTAAGATCTTTGCAGAGAATACTAGAGCCAAGGTGGCCAAGTATCACTCATCGGCTAAGCCGGGCAGGCAGCAATCAAGCCCAGGAGCTGCCAGGAATCACAACAATCAGAAAGCCCAGATTTGGCAGAAACATGAAAAGGCTTTGTCATGCTGCAGGTTCAGGACCGTGCAGGTTTACAACTTGACACTGACTGTTACATCTCTGAATTTCTCCTCTTAGGAATACCTAAAATATCTTAAAAAAATAAAAATAAAACATAGCTAATCGATCATACCTGTAATCCTAGCTGCTCAGGAGGCTGAGATCTGAGGCTGAGTCAAGGTTCGAACCCAGCCTGAGCAGGAAAGATTGTGAGACTCTATCTCCAGTTAACTATCAAAAATTCCAGAAGTGAAGCTGTGGCTGAAGTAGTATACAGCACTAGACTTGAGCAAAAAGCTCAGGGACAATGCCCAGGCCCTGAGTTCAAACGCCAAAACTGGCATACGCACAAGAAATTAAATTATAAATTCATAGTCAACTAATGCTAACAGAGCATAGAGATCAAATTTATAAAAACCAGTGTTGCAATCTTTACATATAACAGGTTTTATTAATTCAAAATGTTCTGAATTACGAGAATTATCATCACTGATCTAGTTATTTGCCTCACTTCTATTTCAGCTGCAGGTCTTCAATGTTGTTAAAACATATATTCGTCATAATATGTTTGTTTCAAAAGTAGTATACAAGGGGGAAAAATATTCTATATAATCTATGAAAAGCAACTTTAAGAATTTTATTGTTGAAATTCTAGCTTTATTTTTATATCTAAATCTTAATATACATATATATATCTTTTGTCCTCCAGTTTTGCTAAGACGTATGTTAACTTAAGCTTGTCAGAATTTCTTTCTTCAGGAGTAAAGCAGTTAGATCAGGAAATAAACCACAAAAATTCCTTAATTGCTAGTCATCTAAGTAATGTCTTATGCTTTGGCTGAAAAAAATATATACCAAAGGAAAGAAATTCCTAGCAAATGTTTTCTGTGTATTTTTACACATAAGCTGAGAAAACATCTTAGACAGTAAACGAGTCAAGAGCAGAGATTGCTCTTAAACCTTCCTTCCTAGATAGAAAAGCCCCTTAAGCTTTGTCCACATTAAGACTAAGCTGGCAAGGCTATGAGGTGACTTCACTAATGTCACTGTGTTCAATAGGAATCTCATATATTTAAAAAAATTGCTCTCTGAGGCTTGGAGTGTAGCTCAGGGGTAGACCATTTGACTGGCATGTGTGAGGCTCTGGGTTCAATCCTCAGCTCCTCCCACCCCCACCCCTTACCCCCCAAATGTCTGAACCAAACTGCATCGCAACTGCCTCCAGAAAGACTAAACCACTCCCGATGAGCAGCCTCAGTAAAAATAACTTAGCTGGTATTTGTTAATTTAAGATTTTGTATGAATTCTTATTTGGAGAATCATTAGATGGCTGACTCTGAGCCATGGCGCCTGTGTGTTCTCACTTGTCTAATCATAGGCTGAATAATCTTACAGAGACATTCAGACAAGCAAGCAGACACAACTGCCCATCAATAAGATCAATCAGTTCGCAAATACAGATTTTAAATGACAATAAGGTTGCCATTCACAGCTTCCTATGGACTAGAAAGACAAAAGAAATATGCATATCGTTTCCTCATAATCATTCTGCTAGGCATGTTAGAATGATTTTGTAGAAGAAACAGAGAGCTGGAGAGGTAAAAGGACTTTCCAAAGTATTAAAATGTTAAATAAACTATCCTACATAGCAGGAAAATATTTCTTAACAAAGACACTGCAAGAATTTAGCTCCCTTTTGGCTTTGTTTGTCGTGGCTTGTTTCTTTGTTTCCCTTTTAAATGTATATGAGAATGCATGAAAACAGTAATACTGGAGGTCAGCCAGTGCTGTGTGCAGGTATTAGAGGGCCCCTAAAGCACCCTTGTGAGCTGTGTCTTCTCCACCTTGGGGCTGAGTGATCTAAGAAGGAAAGGAATGGACTTCGAGGGCTGATGTCAGCATCATCCTGCTGCTCTATTTCCTCAAACTTCCTCTGGGCAGAGAGTTTGGGCTCTATTCTCACTTGGATCACCAATACACAAGTACCAACTAGCTCCAGGAGAAGCTTCCTCCGCTTCTGAGAATAATCTCCTTTCTTCATCTTTGGCCCTATGTTAGGCAAGTAGTTCAGTACCATTCCTAACAAACATGGCCTCCTATCTAAGCAAGAACAGCTCCAAGGCACTTGGTGTTTGACCTCTTGTCCCAAAGTATCACAAGTGTCCTAACTCCACCTATGGCTACCTGCCCCACAGGGCCAATCTTCTTGTTTGTGTTGTCTTTAGCCGCTGGAAGTTATAGGCTAATGACTCCCATCTTGCTACAATGCATTCGCACACTCTAGGACCCCAAGGGCAATCTCTCCACATCTTGGAGTTTCTAGTTCATGTTTTCAGTATTAAAATTAATCCAAAGCAAGTGTTTCCAAATAAAAATGTTACCTCTGCTGCACCCTGATGAGGGAATGTGCGTTGAACCATCAACCTTACTAGCAAGGTTAACCAACCATACTTATCATTTCTTCACATCTGCACCCATGCATTCTTCAAAGCTATACTCTCTATGTGCTTTAAAGTATCTTCTTTTTGTGCCCTGGCCTTCCTTCTGCAGGACAGGGGGATGTTAGCAACAGTGTTTATACTGGGACATTGTGAGAAACAGCTCCTGAGATTCTCTGAAAGGAAAACTTCCTTCAGAGCACAGTCCATGACCGACTGGACTCTACCCATCTTTTATCTCCAAATGGTCACACCAAACCAAATACTTTTTACTGGTGTCAAGATGGCCTTTGTACAGGAGATTCATTTCTGATCCTGTCACCAAGTCTCAAATTCTTCACATCTCATTCCTCCTGAATGCTTGCTTGGCCTCCCAGACAGAGATCAGCGAGTCCTTTTTCGTACTCTGTACCACTTAGCAATGCCACTGTCTAATAATCATAGTGAGGGAGAAACAACATGCCTTCATTATCCACTATGTGTCCTTGAAGTAGCTATTATCTCTATTTAGTAGGCAAGGAACTAAAGCTTAATGAAAGTAAGAAGCTAACCTGAGATCAGAGAGAAAAGAAGTGACAGAACAGATATTTGAACCTAGAAGTCACTGGCTTGAGCAATCACCTTTTCTGCTAGACATTACTACTATCCATGGGTTAAGATTTATGCCTGAAGTGGTCAGATTCTCATTTGTATCCTGTGACCCTAACTTCTCGGGACCTGTAGCAAAAAAGGGGCCTCACTAATGAAGTGTGTGGGTTGTAAGACTCACTGGGAATGTTTCTGCAAACACAAAATCCTTCAGTGCTAGAAACCTCTGACAACTCCTACTGATACAAAGTCCCACTCTGCACTTGGCTCTTTCTGCCCTGGCTGAAGTGCTTGGTGGTTCTCATAGCTGATGGATTAGTGCTGATCTACGCTGATTGCTCACACCTGCAATTCAAACTAACCCCTGTTCCACTTTGTGCAATCAGCCATGCCCAGGTAAGATCATCAGCTTCCCAAATGACAGGGGCACAGAGAGCCATCTGACAGGTCTGACCGGACGGACATCTGTGGATCCGCAGCCATGGAAGGAAGGGGGAAGGGAGAGGGGGAAATTACACAATTAAAGCACTACATGCAAATGGTAAAAGAACGAGTGCTTCATCTGTTTGTCAGGAAAGATAAGAAACAATGTTGATGCAGAACATCAAAGGTCTGTAAGGAGAAGAAGGTCTGTATGGAGAGAAGTTGTATGGAGTACGGGCCTCAGTGGACATTTCCTCAGTGGACACTGGCCTCTCTCACTTGTGTCTCTCTCTAGGAAGTTCTATCAGTGGAAACATGACTGAACATTACCAGGCTTTGATTTCTAGTTCCGTCTCCTACCAGTGGGCTCAAGATGTATTTGCTGACATTGTCCTACAAATCATCCTAACACCTTCTGAAATAAGGCATGCTGATACAAAACTGTGGTCCATGCATATGGGCCTGAACCAGAAAACATTGTTCCTGATGAAACGGGTGTCATTTTGTCAATTAGTGTTTTCTATTCTGAATTTCTCCTGATTTGTAATTTTCAGTTTGTGAAAATGTATGAAAGTTATATGAAATAAATATATATGTAGCTATTTATATACTTTTAATAAACATACTAGCGTAAGTAGAGGTCAAAGACTTAGCACATTCCCCTTGTCCTTGGCCATACATGTCGCCATCCCAGGGGAATAGATGAATAACTGAAATAGTTCTAGTTACAACCATAAATAATTGGATTTTGTTATGTTCCCTTCTTCATGCAAAAAAAAAATCCCTCTAGCTTTTCTATGTGTTAGATTTTTGTAATATTAGTTTCACTGAGCTTGTTTGAGGACTGTGACTGTATAAAAATTACAGGAAGACGAAGTTTGAAAGACTTGCCTTTAAAGACTTTATTCTCCAAATAACCTAAACATAGGAAGTAGCAGCCACATTATTGTATGCAATATGTTATCATTTTTCTTGCTCATGATGATAATTACTGAAACACCGAATCAAGATTTATTTTTTAATTTGAAGATTACTTTGGGAATTATTGGGGCTTACATGACAACTCTGGTTTCTTCTTTGAAAAGTTAGTGATAATTTGAGGTAACCCTGCCTGGAAGTAATACTTTCTTCCCCAAAACATCCCATGAATCTTCATTAAAAGGTAATGACACAGCACACCACCAAGAGCTTCTTGTCCTTTAACTGCTTTGCTCTTTACAGCAGTTATGCTCTGTCTTGGGATAGTTTTAACTGCTATTCCTGTATTAGGTGATAGACTTGGCTCAGGGGAATATATTTGGACCTCATTTGTTTCAAGTTTTAGTCAGGGGCTGGGGATATGGCCTAGTGGCAAGAGTGCTTGCCTCAAGTTTTAGTCAGAATGCCAAAACTTGACTCTAGTAACATTTTGCTGGCCAAGCCTGAGCCAGACTGCATAATATGTCACTTTGTAGCCAGCTTTGGAGCTGGGTTTGTCTCAACTTGAGAAAGAAGTCTAGAAGCTTAGCCATGATCAGTCATGTAAGACCATGTGAATACTTCAATTCTGTGACTTTCCATGCTCTCTGATGTGTCTGTTTCTACTAGGCAAAAAGGAAAGAGGCTCGGGTAGGCCATAACACCAGCTTGCGAACATATGACCGAAGAGGCACTGGGAACCCAGGCTCATCACCTTCTATTCCATTTCTTTTACTTATTTTTTTTTTCCTGTAGATAATTCTTAAAGTAGAACAACTCCAAATTTCCACCAGTTTCCAATTATTAAACACCAGTTGACAGACACCATAACAGACAATCTCAATTTCCCAGGATGGTGTGGAGGGAAAAGAGCTTGGGCTCTGGTTCCAAGACCACCTACATCCGAACTCTGCCTCTACTGTTCTTGGCTGTTGGACATAAACTCTTTATAACAATCTCTTCACACAAGAGTCTGGTATACATTAAATAGTAAAAATCCTGTCAGGCCTAGTATATGGACTGCTGACATGTGATTAGTGCTCAATACAAATTGGGTAACATTGTTATATTAATACTGAGAGGTGAGTAACATTAGGTGTATTTCATAGACAAACAGATTGAGACTCAAGTTAATCAGAGTTCCCAAAGTCTGGCCACTGTGAACTAGTTAGAGAAGCAATTTCTTGTCTCATCTGTTGCTTACTGAGTCAGGAACACTGTGGGAAGGCCTCCTAAATCTGTGTGGATTAAAGCTCTCTAAGGAGGTTCCAATGCATGCTAAAGTGGAGAAACAACTGGGTAAATCAATTTGTCCCAAAGTTTACAGCTCGTAAATAATGAAATCAAGACTTAGTCAGATTCAAATGTTCTCTCTCTTCCACACTCTCTATGCTTAGCTCCAGACAGGGCCTAGAGGCTTTCCTTGGTGGCTTTGATCATACATTACTGAAGGAAATGTCCTTTTCCTGTGTTCCCATCAGGCCTTGCCTTTGCAATGCTATGAGAAGCTTCTGATTCCTTTTCCCAAACCCATGTATAGCAGCGGGATCCTGGAAACCATTGGAGCTGGATGGAAAGGTTATGCTATGATTAGAAAAGCTCTTATTTGGATTGGTGATATTTTCTCCCAGACTTTTTAAAATGTGGGCTGAAAATTAAAAATAGGTACAACTAGTGTGTACTTTTCCCCTCCCTCCTCTCAATTCTAGGAGGACAAAAAATTACAATCTTACAGTCTATGTGGCTTCAATTTTGCTAGGTCTGGGATAGGTGACAGATGTGGAAGTAGAGGCAAGAAAATCTCACGGGCATTGTTGGCAGGTGGACACAACCAACCCCTGCCATCTCTCTCGAAGTCAGAGAACTCAGACGAGGTAGCTAGTTTTCATGAAGAAAGACATGCATTAGTAAATAGAAATAAATAGCAACTGGATACAACTTGGTGCCAGCCATTGAAACTGGAAAAAAATCTGATCCTCGAGACATTGTCTGTCTCCCTTTCATAGGCAATGCCTACCCCACTCACATATCCACATTTTCTGACACTATTGGTCTTGGTTGGTTTGGCATGTAGCAGGAGCAAGATGTCCTGTTTTCCTGCCTGTTCAGCAGCTGACGGCTGTCTCCCCTCCCTGGCCCTGATGCCACTGGGCACTCCGGAGAACATCTTAGCAACTGAAGCCTGCAAAAGAATGCTACCGTTTTGAGTCATGAGAACTTGGGAAGTCTGAAGATGGACTATGAAGCATGACTTGCCCACTTGGCCTCTTGGTTTGAAGACTCCAGGGACCATCTTCATTTCTCGAGGGCTCATTGTCTCTATAGTTCACCAGTTAGCCTGTCCTTGTGCTCAGGAAGTCCCATCCTCCCTGAAACCATCAAATGAAACCCAAGCAGTCCAAGAACTAACCAGTCAATCTATGAACAAATACAAACTCCCAGACCATGGCTCCTTCACATAGGCAAAATTATATTATGAATTATATTAATTGTAATTTATTTATTGTCAGTGCAGGAATATGAACACAGAGCCTTGCATTTGAGGCAAGCACTCTACCACTTAAGCTATTCTCCAGACCCAGCCTTTCTTTTCTGCTTTAACTTTTAAAATAGGGCCTCACACAATTGCCTGGACTGCCCTCAGACTACACTTCTACTTCTGCCTCCTGTATAACTGGGATTGCAAGCTTATTACTACCACATCTATCCTGGCTTTCAGTTGGTTTGTTTGGGGTTGTTTTTTCTTTCTTTCTTCTTTCTTTCTCCCTTTTTTATTTGAGATTTGGCTTTGTTAATTTTTATTTTTGCCTGTGCTGATCTCAAATCACAATCTTTCATTTCAGTCTCTCAAGTATCTGGGATTATAGGCATGAACAACCATACACTGAAAATTCAGCTTCTTTACCTTTTTCCTCCACTGGCTTCCTTCAATTGCCGTAGTAGCCAAATAAAGGTGAAAGCAAACTCTATTGGGTCAGACACAATGTGAAGGTCATTTAGTCCTCAGCCAGAATATTTGAGAACTGTATGTAAATGAAATATCCTTATAAAGAAGCTAGGCCATTACAGGATATTGTACTAATAAGTGAAAATACCACAAAAGCCCAATTATGTGTACCATCAATTCATGCTAATTTAAAAATAACATTTGAAAGTCAGCCTAGACACAGCCTGCTCTAGACAAGCCCCAACCATGCTTAGCATTCCTTCTGGACCCGGGGTCTGTTGGCTGCCAGAAGGAAAAGGGCCATGCAAGTCCACCCCACGGAGGCCTAGTGATGGAGGCAGAGCTAAAATAACAGGCTCCCCACTCCCTAGGAAACAAGGAGAGAGCACAGCTCTCAGACTTGTTAAGGTCCCTACTCACCCCACACCTTAGCGACAAATCTTCCTCTCTTCTCTGGTGTGGGCCAGATCAGGAAACCCTGTCAGATGCCAAAGCTACTGAAAATATATCTTCTGCTGAGCCAGCTGAGGGCTGAAGTCTTTTGTTTTTACTGGTATGGTATTATTAATATGTAAAACGTGACATACCTGTACATGCTAAATAAAGGCTGCTTCAGTAATATTCCAGAAAAGGCTAGAGGTACCTTGCATTTACCAATAACTAAGTACAAATTAAATTCAGTCTTTAAAGCAACCATCCTGGGCATTAGAAAGGCTATAATTAACAGCCACTCGGTCACCAATAACTAAGCCAAAACTTCCTACTGATCTCTTCCCAAGGCCATGACTTCAGATAAATAATTGTCTCTAAGACATATCTACTCCCAGAGTTCATATATCTTACCAATTAATGTAAGCAAAGAATTCTACTTTGTCCTCTTTCTCTGCTTGGCACACAGCCTTCTTTCTTTTCTTAGCAAAAATTTCCTGAATAGAAACATCTCTCTGTGACCTTACAAAATTCTGATGTGCTATCTGTTATGTCCTAGTCTCACAGTGACTGCCCCCAGATTTGGGATGCCCTACTTCCTGTTTTGCTGGTTGACACTGTCCCCCTTCCTTCAAAGCTGATTAATTTCAGGGGCCTGGAGCGAAGGCCACAAGGCCATGTAATACCCAGGCACCAAGAAAACTTCAATGTACAGTTTAATGTATTTGCAGTGCCCAAAATTAGAACATCTCCCTTCTCCTTTCATTTCACAGCCTATTTTTTTTCCGTTAGATTTTATAGTTCTTCCTCTGACAACTTGAGTTAATTTCTACTCTAAGGGAAGTCAGGAATGAAGGAGTGAGGTAAAACTCTGGGTTGAGACAGATCCATAGGAGTAAAGGCATGTCAGGCCATGGGGCGGGGTGTGTTTCTTGACTGGGACCAGGGGACAGAGGCTCAGGATCCCATCAGAGACCTGGGAGACATGACTACAGGTGCCTTTAACTTGGTACTATAAACCATCATGTTGAAGCTCTGACTACACAAGAAGAGTGGAAAATCACTGTTGGCTTTTCCATTGGGAAGTGACCATCAAAAGCACAATTACCATAAAGCTAATGAGTCTTAAGCTCTTTTTTTTTTTTCCAAAGCCCCTGTTCACATAGTCACAGGCCTTGGGAAACTTTTGTGTGTATATGCTGGTACTAGGGTTTGAACTCAGGGCCTCATATTCTCCCTTGGCTTAGTTTGTTGAAGGCTGGTGGTCAGCCACTTGAGGCAAGGTATCGTTTCTGGCTTTTTGCTGATTAATTGAAGATAAGAATCTCTCAGATGTACCTATTTGATCTGACTTTGATCCAGGATCCTCGGATCTCAGCCTCCTGAGTCACTAGGATTACAGGCAGCTTTGGGAAATTTTGAAGAAGTTTTAATCCTAATCTGTGGACACCTTGGTCCCTTTTCCATTCTGACCATCTTCCTTAGAACAGATACCATTGTTGAGATTACAATTAAAGTGAAGTTATTCTGAAGATGCATTTAGTTTTAATGAAACATTTTTATATCCCAGTGTGAACAGTGGGTTTCTAGCCTTTGACTGTCACAATTATACAACTCACATAGACTCATAAACTCAGGAGCAAAACTCTGGTCTGTGGGCTGTACTATAATGTGAATTGATCCTATAGAACTGGCATCAAACCAGGAACTGGTAGCTCATGCCTGTAACAATAGCGACTCAGGAGACTGAGATCAGAGGATCACAGTTCAAAACCAGCCCTGGTAGAAAAGACCATGAGACTCTTTTTTCCAATTAACCATCAAAAAGCCAGAGGTGGAGCTATGACTCAAGTGGTAGAGAACTAGCCTTGAGCAAAAAGCTGAGGGACAGTGTCAGTCCCTCAGTTCAAACCCTTGGATTGGCATTAAAAGAAGAAGAAGAAGAAGAAGAAGAAGAAGAAGAAGAAGAAGAAGAAGAAGAAGAAGAAGAAGAAGAAGAAGAAGAAGAAGAAGAAGAAGAAGGAGAAGAAGAAGAGGAGGAAGAGGAAGAAGAAGAAAGAAGAAAGAAGAAAGAAGAAGAAGAAGAAGAAGAAGAAGAAGAAGAAGAAGAAGAAGAAGAAGAAGAAGAAGAAGAAGAAGAAGAAGAAGAAGAAGAAGAAGAAGAAAACAGGCTCCGCAAGTACATGTGCAATGCAGAAGGAACATAGCTGGAAATGGTTGAAAGCATCCCGTGCATGAAATTGTGAGCCTGGGATTTGGTTTGTGATACTGGCTTATCAGAGTGGATATTCTCTTCCATCAACAACATATTTGATCAGACCATGGGCAGCTTCTAGGTGTTGGAGTCATAGATGTGGATTTGAACCTTGACTCTTAGATCCAAAGGCTCAGATGACTCTTCTGTAAGTAAAGAATCATAGTATCTCTCAAAGCTATGATAAGAGCTAATGTGTTACACTTGATTATGTGCCAAGCTCTAGACTTTATAACACCCTGTACAATGGACACTTTTATTATTCTCCTATTACAGAAGAGGTTAAGCTATTGACATAGTGAGCAGTAGGGCTGTGATGTGAACTCCAGGAGTGTGACTGAGTCCAGCCCCTAGAGCTGCTAGCTCTTCAGTCAGCACAAAAGACACAGACTGTTTCCTCCACTAAGCCAGACAGGGTCCCCACTCAGGAAGAAGACTGCTGTCTAATTCACCATGCCCCCCAACCTCCACAGGGAGCCTTGTGGATTGAATTTACCAAACAGCTCAACTCCAAATTTTCTCAGTTCCTTTCTCCTAACTGGCTCTTTTCCCTAAAAATTAATTCTTTAGTTTTGTTTTGTTTTTTGCCAGTCCTGGGGCTTGAACTCAGGGCTTGAGCACTACTCCTAGCTTCTTTTTGCTCAAGGCTAGCACTTTACCACTTGAGCCATAGTACCACTTCTGGCTTTTTCTATATATGTGGTGCTGAGGAATCGCACCCAGGGCTTCATGTATATGAGGCGAGCACTTTACCACTAAGCCATATTCCAAGCTTAAAAATAATTCTTAAATTATTGAAATAGGTACTTTTGCCAAACACTAATGTCTCAAGCCTGTAATTTTAGCTACTCAGGAGGCTGAGATCTGAGGATCACAGCTCAAAGCTTGGAAACTGTGAGATTCTTAACCCCCAAAAAGCCAAATGTGGGGTTGGGACTCAAGTGGTAAAGCACTTAGCCTTGAGCACAAAAGCTCAGGGAGAGTGCTTAGGCCCACAATTCAAGCCCCTGAACTGGCAAAAGAAAAAAAAAGTTACTCCAAAAGCTTTATCACTATCATCAATTTACTTTTGGATTTAGATAATAAATTAAAAACAAATCTTGTGAGCAATGCTATCTTAATAACTTAGCGACATAATCACTATCATTTCATTCATTGTAAGTTATTTTCAAAAATCGGTTAGCAAAAAATCTTTTCTGGTGGTCAGATTATTTTGTTTAACTAAATTTGCCAAACACACATCCTGACTACCAATGAAACCACTTGTATTCTAGTTTTTGACAGTCTTGGATAGCTTTTCAGTCTTCTTGATCCAAATTTTGTTTCAGAATAACGGTTACAGTTTGGGTTGTTTGGCTGTTTAAAGCCAACATCAGTTGTTTAGTTGGGATTTCATGGTCAGTGTTGGGCAGTGTACAGTGTGGAGGATACTTACCTGTCTACTCCAAGGCACTGCTTACAGGTTTTCTAAAAGATTCTGTGCTGTAGAATATTGTTGTATTTGCTGCTCTTCCTGATGCAGTGTACTTTTTCCTCTACCATTTGAATAAAATCATAGCACCAAATGTGTGAAGTGTGTGTGTGTGTGTGTCTGTGTTCTAGCCTGGTGCCAGTGCCTAATGCCTGTAATCCTCACTACTCAGAAGGCTGAGATGTGAGGATCACAGTTTGAAGGGAGACACTTATCTCCAATCAATCACCATAAAGCTGGAAGTGAGGCTGTGGTCTGGTGCTATTGGGCTAGCCTTGAGCAAAAATAGCTTGGAGACAGTTCCCAGGCCCTGAGTACAAGCTCCAGGACTAGCACAATTTTTTTTTTTACTCCACAGTGATCTTCCATGGCAATTGATATTTCCAGAGTTACTATGCGTCTAGTCTTTTCTTTAAGGCATAATAATTTTATATAATTATGAGGTATGTATGACAACATATATAAATGAGTAATGAACAAATCAGGGGAATTGGAAACTCCATTTTCTTATATGTGTATCATTTGTGTCTTCAACCTTCAAACTTTATAAAATACACAGTAAACTGATGTGAAACTATGGTCATTCTATCATAGAATATTAGAACCCATTCCTCTTAGTAACATTTAGTCTTATTACACATACCTTGTATGATTTGAATTTTGTCATTTCTCAAAATAATGCCACCCAGGACATTTTAATGATTCACTCAACCAGCAACCACATTTCTTTTCACTTATTAATTGGACATAAGAAGCTCATGACTAATTTGCCTGGCTTAAACCTCAGTCCTCAGATCTCAACCTCTTGAGCAGCTAGAATTACAGGTATGAGCCACTGGCAACCAGATGTGATTACTTTCCTTGTTCTGATGCTATCCTTTGAAAGATCCCAAGTTACCTTTTTCTGGTCCTTTAGAACTTCTCTACTCACAATTTATTGTTGCAGAATTTTACTGAATATAAAATGCATACCTGGGTAGGAACAAATACCCCAAACTATTCATATTCTAATCTTGTGTTAATTTGTATTAACTTCTATCAGATGTAGTTTTACTCCTAACATCTCAAGAGACATTCATTGTATCTGCTTCAAATTTATACTACCAGAGCAACCACATACAAAACATTATTATGTGGATATATACACAGTAATGTGTCAAATGTCACCTTACAATGTATCAAGCATCTGCTTGATCTTGAAATGGTTTGGTAATCAAAGAAACATATGATTTGGTCTCTTGATATATGGTTCCTCTGCTACGCTCTCTCCAGCTGTCACCTGTGTGTTCACACTCAGAATATGAGACAGATGCTCTTAAAGTTGTCAATCAAACTTTCAGGATTCAGAGGCTGGTTTGGATTTCCTCTGTGACAACACCAGAAGTAAAATTAATGCTCAGATAATTTATCCAATTTCAAGATAAAAATATTGTATGTGGGAAGCAAAGGAGACTTCTGCTAAAAACAGTTGAAGCCTACACAATAATTACTAATGACTTAATATATCCACGATGCCCATTGGCCAAGTCAGAGTAGTTTGTGAAGCACACGTGTCAGAGGAGTATAAACATAATAAAAGCACTTGACTCAGCTGAGTTTCTGGTGGCTGAAGGGGACAAAATAGGGATCATTTTTGTTTTAGGGCATAAGAGATTACAGTGGATGTTCTTTTATCTGGAAGATATTGTTGTAGTTCTGGCTATTGAACAAAAAGAACCTTATCCTTGAGGAACCAAGATTAGTCTTTTCACACCCAGTCTCCTTCTCCCTGTTTCACGAGCATTTCTGTACCTTTAATACTTTTGGACTCTTACAAGTTCTACTCTCTGCCCAGACATGGTAGGAAAGACATGGCATTAAGGTCAGAATAAGGCCAGGTGAGCGGCCTACACATTGTGGTTTCTGGATTATGACCCCAAGTGTTGACTATCCCAGGACAGTCATTTCTTTAAAAAAAAAAAAAAAAAAAAAAAGCCTGGCGCTGGAGCAGGTACAGCGATTGTTGCTGTCTGTGCCCTGCTCTTTTTCTTCCAGCTGCCCTTCCTCATCCCAGAATTATCGCCTATAGAAGGGATCAGAGGAAGGGAAAACCTACAGAGAAAGAAAGAACACTGGTCAGTTTCCCTTTTCATGTGGCATAAGGGATATAAACAACAACAAAACCAAACAATCACAAAACCGGCGTATGTACTCAAAGAATTCAAGATTTAAATCCTGGCTGTTTGTTCGCTCCTGAGTAAACTACTTAAACCTTTGGGACCTCAATTTCCCTTATCTACTAAATGGACACAATGTTTGCCTTTTCAGATTACTGTCATACAAGTATCTGGCTCATGGGAAGGTCTTAACACAATTGGCCTTCCTTGTGTATACTGGGAGACACGAGGGGAAGGGGAGTAATTAGTGAATGCTTTGAGCTTCCGTGATTTAAAATACCAAATGGATATACTAGGTGACTTCAGAAATTTTGGTTCATTGAGCTTTTGAAAGGGGTTTGTAAGACCTTGATTAAAATGTCAGCTTGTTCGAAGTTCTCATGATAACATTTTCTGGGAGGTAAGGGGGTCCTTTAACACAACATACAAATACAGAGGATTTTTTTAAGTCACACCTTAGAATAAACTATATACAATGATGAACTAACCTCAACTCTAATTGTGCGTATGATTATATATAATACATATTTTTCTTCTAAGTCAGCCATTACTGACATAAAGATAGTAAAAGCATGTATGAGATAAACATTAGCATAGAACAAGTAGACAAAGTAGAGCATTTTAATACCTTTAATTGTAAAAAAAACAAAACTTCACTTGAAGCATCTCAATGATACAATTATCTGAAGCTTATAAAGATTAGACTCACTTTTATTTACTCATTTCTAAAATCATTTTTCCTGAAGGCCACTACTGGGGCTTGAACTCAGCTTGAATGCTGTTCTGTGACTTTTCCACTCAAGGTTGGCACTCCACTTTAGCCACAGCTCTTGGTCCAGTCTCATGGAATGTTCTTACCAGGGCAGCCTCCTGACTAGAATTCTAAACATGAGCCACCAGTGTCCAGCCTAACATCATTGTCTAAAACATTACTCAATCATTTGTATGTATACACACATGCAGATATATTTCTGTATATGTACATTGTCATATACATGCTTTTCAGTGCCCTTTTATATTTCCATGGTTTCTCCAGTTTATCTCTTTTACTCATAACAGCACTCACTCCCGCTGACCACATGAACTTAACCCCTTCTTCATGTTTCTCTAGTTTCTCATAGAAAAACATGGCATACACTTACATTCTCTTTCTCTTCTACTTGTTTTCAGAACACGTCTATTGCACAATGCCCAAAGGTGGCCTGATCTACACAGGTTTAGCTTAGTCTTTACCTGCTTTCTACATCTAAAACCAACCATTTTGTAATGCTTGACATACTAGCAAGGGAAAAAAATAAGACTACCCAACTGCAAGATACTTCTGAAAACATTTAATTGAATGGATTTTCCAGGTCAACTTCACTTTAGCTTGATTTGCACATAGTTCTTTGCCTGGAAGAACTTGTTGTTCTGAATATTTCCTTCCTTTTCATTTTGTTTTTGTTTTATTGTTTTGGTGCCTGTTATTCGAGGTACTACTCTTTTTACAAAGGTGAATTTTCAACTTGTGTATGGGTATAGACGGGAAAAGCTAGGAGAGAGCAAAGGGAGCGGTGGCATTGTCCAAAAAGGGAAATGACTTATGAAACAGTAACCCCTCTGTACATCACCTTTATAATTTTTGAATACCAGAAAAAAAAGATAAATTTCAAAATTTTTGGGAAAACAGCTTACATTCTGGAAGAGATAAGCACAGACACACAGCAGATCGAAGAGAGTGAAAGTCAGTGTGAAGGGATAACTATGAATGGAAATTTAGATGGTCAAGAAAAATGAGCTAACAGGTCCAGCTCACAGTATCACAGCAATTGCCACACTTCCATTTGTCACTGTGTTGGTGTGTGTTTGTTCATTTATTTTTAGCTCAGTGCTACAGAAAATTTCCATATTTCTACTTCTTATCTTAAAGTTGCTTCTTATAGCTTTCTTTCCTCAACTTCTCAGTGCCTTGAAGGTCTCATCCCTATTCTTCATTAAAAACTGCTTCAAAGAAAAACCACCCTATTCACACTAAGACCCAAATAAATGATTTTATCAAAAGAGCTTTCTCTTACAGGTATAAGTTCAATCTAAATTATAAACACAGATGAAAGCATATACAAGGTCATATGCATATGCAAATATGTTAACTAAAATATTGTGAATACTGAAAGGATTATAATGGTATAACTCATTTAAACAACTTGCAGTTTAACAAAATGAATACCAGGGAGCTGAAACAGGAGTCAGGAGTTAGGGGAAAAGTGAAAACAAAGGAAGGCAGACAAAGAAAGGAAGTTATAAGTCCAATGCACATATGTGAAAATGTAATCAAATAACTTGAAGCGATGAGTAGGTTTGATATAGATCTGGGGAGAAGATGGAAGGGGTGACACTTATCAAGATGCATTGTACTCATAACTGACATGCTGAATTGAAACTTCTTTGTACAACTACTTAGAGTTGATAAAATTTAAGGTGCTTACCAGAATTGTTTGCATTTTGTATAAACCAAAGCATACTAATGACAAAATTCCAATAACGGAATTATCAGGAGAAAAACAAGAAGCCAGCCTTCAGAACATTTCCAGCCCCACAGAACACACAGGTGAGTACCCCATCTCCCCAGCCTGACCTTCTCACCCCTCCCCATCATGAGAGGGGAGATGGAAGACATCACAAAGAGCCCTGGGGTGGAGAGGAAGAACATATGTTTGCTTCCAGCTCTACGATAAACCAGACACAAAAGCTTAATGTCACGATATGTCCTACATCTTAACCTAGATGACTTCAAGACTACCTCCAGCTGGAGGAAGATGAGACTCTGTGTTCCCAATATCCTTTCAGGAAGTTCCAGGAAGATTTTCCAGGAAGTTCCTCCTTGCCACAGTTCATAAAGTACTTCTTGGTAAGTGCAGAAGGAAAGCCTTTACCTGTCTCCTGCTTTAGGCCTTCCCCACCCACAATGCTCCCCGAACCCGCTCCAAGGATGGCTCCAAGAAAACTAGCTCCTTTTTCATAAGTATTGCTGCTCAGTTGTTTGATTTCTTATACGATTGCACTGGTTTCCTGTTTTATCCATAAAACTAAATTCTACCACTTCTGAGAGGTTGGTCGTGGTCACGCTTGCTCAACGATCTACAATGGTTTCCCAACTGTTGTTGGCCTACACCAGTGGCCTTCAACTCAGCAACCCTTCCCTTTCCCCCATTTCCTGCCACCAGAAGTTCAATTTTGTTCCAGTATCTTCTAACCAAGACACACACCTAAAAAGTCAGCACATCCCTCCAGAGAATGAACCAAAATGATCCTGACCCAACATACTTGTTGCATTCCCCTTGCCAGTGATAGGTTTAGGATTGGGCTTCAGCTGAAATAGGCCACTGAGGCACAAGGATGAGAGTGATGTGAGATTCCACAGGGAAGTTTCCTCACTTATGAAGGAGACAGAAACAATCATGTCTCTCATACTCTTTGGTTATTTTGTGATGTGAGGAGAAAAGTTTGAGAATAAATCATCACTCCAAGAAGGGAGGCATAGAAGAGCCTAAGTCCTTATAGATGGAATGAAGCCACTGTCTTCAGTCATCTAGGAATTCACCTGCCTTTGAGCCTATTGTTTATGCTAATGAACTTTCCTAAGAGAGTTCAATTGTGGGGTTCTGCTCCCTGCAGCTGAATGCATGCGAATATACACTTGTAAGGTACAATGAACATACTTTGTTTGGTATACAAAGCCTCAATGTTCCTCTCCTCCATCACTGCCTACCAAGGCTCTAGTCACCACAGTACTTGCTAATAAATCATCTCCTCTCTGGCAGAAGCTTAGTTGATTTCTCAGAGAGACCCTACTGTATAATGTTCCCTGCATGCCACGCCTATGTGCACTGGGTTATAGACACTTGCATGCCTGTCAGCCGCACTAGACTGTGAACTTCTTGAGAGAAGGGGCTCAAAGACCTGTTTCTCTTGTATGACTGTTCCTTGCTCACAGACTGGATTTGTGAGCACACACTCTGACACAGAATCATGTTTATGTCTTCAAAAGAAATAAATGATCAAACAAATGAGACCTAGGCTCTATTGTATGGAAGCAGTGGAGAATCTTTCCCTACAGTTTTGCTCCAATATAGAAAGATGCCAAGGCCTCATAGGACTGTCTTGGCTGATGCATCTCAAGAGCATTAGTGCAGGCTTATTCTTGAGCATGACTGAAACTCTCAAAGGGAAATAAGAAGCAAAGCTTCAGCCTGTATATCCAAATTCTGGATCAGTTTAACTTGAACTTTCCTCTGTGTTCTGACAGAGCCAGAATCATTAGGGTGCCATTTTCTACACCATACCCCCCTGATGCACTTTGCTGCCTCCCCCCAACACATACACACACACACACACACACACACACACACACACACTCTCTCTCTCTCTCTCTCTCTCTCTCTCTCTCTCTCTCTCTCTCGTGCAGAGAAAATTAGATTGGTTTGGCTTTTCTCTACAAGTAAATTCTGCTTATTCTAGCAGCTCTGACAAGTGACAGTTTAAAAGTTTACGTCGTCCTGGATATGAAACAAAAGACCACACCATGGTGCAGCTGTTGAGAAAGAGAACCAATACTCCCAGCAATTCCTCACTGAGGCCCAAAGCACACTTTTAGAAATGTATCTCACGTTTTTTTCTGACAGGGATGAACAATTACACTGGGGCCAAGATGATTCATTTAAATAGCATAACTCAAGTATCTTAATCATCTTGTGATATAATCAAATACCCAAGGGCTTTCTAAAGCCTTCGCAGACAAAAATCGTGACAAATGGGGGTGGGGGTGGGTAGAGAGATTACTTTGCCTAGACAGGCAGGTATGAGAGTTGGAGGAGTCAAGGTGAGAATAATTCTGGACAGCCCTGATTGAGCTCCAAAAGCAAGTGTGAGAATGACCCTCTCTTCTTCTTGGAGTTGTGCAAGGAGCCCATGTTCTCACTGCCTGCTCAAAAGACACATGAGTGCCAGAGAGCTATCATTTCACCATCAAAATGTGCTGAGTACTTCCCATGCACCAGCCACAAGATGATGGGGTCCTTTCTCTTGGAAGGAGTCTTTATAGTACCTCCCCCAAACTCATAAAACTGGGTGAGAGGAGAGACAAAAAATAAAGCCACTTCCAAGGAGACAGTTCATTCTGCCTGCAAACATCAAGCAAGGCCTCAGAGGCCCAATGCTCAATATGCAGTGAGCCAATTGTCAACTCCATCTGGAGTACTCCAACAAGGAGTACGCTGAACCTCTCACAGGAGGCTCAGAAGCAAGGGCATGTGTCCAAAGCTAAGAGGCTGGGAGGAGTTTGGCGTAGGGGGGTTGACAGCCTAGCTGGAGTCATGAGGGGCTTGAGCTTTTACATGCAAGCTGTCTTACCTGCCTTCTCCCAATTCACACTCTGGTGTGTTCCTAACATCCCATCTATGCCTTTGTGTTCCAACAGAAGCACTTCCTCTTTGGCAAAACTTTCCTCATATTTTGCTGTAACATCCTCTGCATGCCATACGTGTCTGCCCTGTTAAAGACATTTGCATGCCTGTCAGCCGCATTAGACTGTGAGTTTCTTGAGGGAAGGGACCACAAGGGCCTGGTTCTCTTATATCACCAGCCCTTGCTCAGAAGGCTAGATCCATGGGTCCACAAGCATTATCTGCTTAATGGACAGAACCCCTACCTTATCTGTCACTTCACCTGACCCATGTGTCACCTCCCCTGTTCCTTCTCTCTATTTGGTCACATCATGATTCTGTGAAGCTTATTCACATACCTTCAGGGGAGACTGGGTTGCTCAGTTCTCTACACCTCTTGATCACAATAGGCTGTGTATCTTCTTCCAAAAGGCCTGGACCTTGCTCCTGCCTCTAGGAAGCCTATGATCCTGAAGCCATATGACACAAAGCCACAAGATAAACACCAAATGAAGGAGATTCCTGGTGGGCAGAGGAGCCCTCAGCAGGGTGCTGAGCTGCCTCACTAAGTCCCCAATACCTGAAGCCAGCTCCACATCTGGCCACAACCCTCATCTCTTCCACATCCACTGGCATCCTAAACACACACACACACACACACACACACACACACACACACACACACACACACTGCATTGCCTTCCTCCAGGGCCCCAATTTTGTTTCATCACTGTAACCCTACATTTTCTTTTCCCATCCAATATCCAATTGTCTCAAGCCTTGACTTTGAGTAGAGCTGGTGCTGAGTCTCTGCTGGAGCAACTGGATGGCCCTCTGTGAGGACTTAGGGAGTGAGTATATTGCAGTGTGCCAAGACCTACGAAGCACCCATGAAGCCAAGGCACCAATGGCTAGTCATTAGCCTTGGGATAGCCCATCACTCTACCCATTTCCAAGGCTCACATCTACTAGCCTGAGGCCCTCCATTCTCGCTCCTCCTGTTTCCATCCCTGTCCTGTCCTTCATCCTTCAACAAGAGCAAGGAACTTGATACACCTCCTCTGGGATAAAAGATCATGAAGGACGTGGCATTTGACAGAGACCTGAACAACAAACAGGATTTGGTTCTGTGGATGTGGCAGAAAAAAAGGACATGTCAACAGGTGAAAGAGAAAAATAGAAAGTTGAATAGGGATATAAAATTTAAAAAAAGTAGATATCTTGTTTGTGGGGGAACTGTCAGTGCTTTAGCGGCTATAGATTGTAGAGCTCATGATAAAGAGATGTTAGAGGCTTAAGTAGGGTTGGAGATGATTGCATAGGGTTTGGGAAACCATAGGTTGTGTGTGTGTATGTTTGTGTGTATGCAGGATACATCAGCAAGGGAAGCTGTCAGATCAAAAACTGTTCCTGAGGAGAACCCACACATCACAAGAAGCCTACTGGTCACCAGTGCAGAAGCTCTGGGCTCCTAGTTCTGCAGTTAATAAGGTAAGACATCGTTGTACTTTGGCAGACTCATCTGTAAAAGGAGACATTTGACCTTCATGTAAAGTCATCCAAATTCAAGTCATCAACGTCACATGCTTTTTTGGTGTCTTCATTTCCTTCTTTTGTGAAAAAGAAAAATGACCACAATCTTTTCCTTTCTGTGCTCCAGTGAAGTCAAGAGGCCAACATCCATATCAGGCATAATGTGGGGATTTAAAATGGCATCTGTCAAAAATCTTTATGGCCAAAACATTTCCATAGGCTCTCCTATTGTAGAAATAGCTATTCACCAATAAAGGTCTGCAAGGCTGGGTACCAGTGGCTCACGCCTGTAATGCTACCTACTCAGATGGCTAAGATCTGAGAATCATGGGTCAAAGCCAACCCAGGCAGAAATGTCTGCAGAACTCTTTTTTGCCAATAAATGACAAAATAAAAATTAAAATTAAAAATCTGGAAGTGAAGCTGTGGCTCATGTGGTAGAAGGCTGCCTTGAACTTCAAGGCCCAGGCCTTGAGTTCAATCACCAAAAATAAATATATATATATTTTTTTTTTCTGGGACTCAGTCTGAGATAGAGTGCAAAAGTCTCTTTCTGGCACAATTTTCCTATAAAGTGATTTGAATTGATAATGATCCTTTCCAGATATCCATTGTCTTCAGAAGACATTGATGCACTGTTAGGAAGATAGCTGTGTCACTAAGTCTTCACAGTAACGAAATGCAAGTCAGCCTTTGATTTCTGACCAGACTTGGCCTGAATTTTGCAGCGGAACAACTGTCACAGAAGGATGCAGCAGCCACCTGCTTTCCTTTGAGGTTCACAAAAGACTCTAGAAAATAGACAACACATTCATAAACAAGTGTTTGCCAACGTCAACAAGACCTTAAATGTTTCCTGATTTTGTCTATGTAAATTACTTTGGTTCCTCTTCCAAAGTCTAGTATTTAAAATTTCAGACATTTTTCATGGCACTGGCTAATGAGGTCCTCCTTCAGGTCATATCAGAAGTTCTAGAAGTTTCTATTCCTACTCTACCCTTCCCACATATCTGGTAATTAGCTACCACTAGGAAAACACTTGTCACATTGCAGTTGGGTTTCTGACTGTCTCCCTTCCCAGAGACCCAATGTAAAGACACCTACCTCTGCTTCAGCTTTGTAACCCAGGACAACCACTACCTACCCTGTACTTGACCCCCACAGCCCAGGCCAAACTAGCACCAGTGCTATGTTCTTGCCATTACTACAACTGTTCCTAAAGCACTGAAGAAACAATAAACAAAAAACACCTGAAATAAATGTATGAATGACCATTTGCATCCTGTGGCAGTCTTTCCCCTCCACCCCCAATTTTGAAATTTCCACTTCCATGCAATTCTAATTACTTCCTACCACTGCGGCTTTAAAAGCTCTCAAAAATACAATGTGTATTACATGATCTGACCCCACAAAAGTTGGAGGGTGCCTGTTCTGGGGCTTGAACTTGGGGCCGAGGTACTGTCCCTGAACTTCGTCTGCTCAAGGCTAGTGCTTTACCACTTGAACCACAACTCTACTTCTGGCTTGTTTGGGGTGGTTAATTGGAGGTAAGAGTCTCATCTCATTTCCTGCCTGGGCTGGCTTCAAATCAAGATACTCAGTTTTCAGCCTCCAGAGTAGCTATGATTATAGGCACCCAGCAGTTCCCACTTTCAGTCTCCAGTAGATCATTATCCCCAGCAGGCTGCCTGGGCTTTGTCCTTGGCTCTGCTACCTGCTTTGAGCATACAGCTTCTCCACACTGCTAAACCTCCCCATCTCCACCTCCCTGTTGCCTCCCAGAAGACCCATTTTCTAGTAGGGACAGTGGAGTCCAGGAAGGATATTCTCACCGTCAAACTCATCCACTGATACATCCATCCTTTATTTCGTGTGTGTGTGTGTGTGTGTGTGTGTGTGTGTGTGTGTGTAAGATATATAGGTCTGTTACATGTTTGCCTTTAGGAAGAAGTTTCTTAGGTAGAAGGAATATGGAGGCTTTTTAATCCCAGTATCTGTATTTTTACTATGGGCATGCATGTCGTGTGTGTGTGTGTGTGTGTGTGTGTGTGTGTGTGTGTGTGTGTGTGTCAGTCCTGGGGCTTGGGCTCAGAGCCTGGGCACTGTTTCTGAGCCTTGGTGCTCAAGGCTAGCACTCTACCCACTGAGTCACAGCTCCAGTTCTGGCTTTTTGGTAGGTAATGGAGATGAGAGTCTCATAGACTTTCCTGCCTAGGCTGGTTTCTAGGCTGTGATCCTCAGATTTCAGCCTCCTGAGTAGCTAGAATAACAGACATGAGCCAACAGCACCCAGCATAATTCTTGAATAAAAAAAATTCAGGTGGCCAAGTCATGTTCCTGAGGTTCTTTATTGAATGAAGAAGGCCCTTGTAAATGTATTTGGTTTAAAACTCCAAATGATTTCGACACAAATAGAGTTGGAAGCTGTGGAAACAAAGGAAAATGTGTGTGTGTGAGTGTGTGTGTGTGTGTGTGTGTGTGTGTTTCTTAGGTGGGAGTACACATGTGACAGTGGGTAGCAGTGTGTGATGTAAGGGACCGGATTTTGTATCCTTCTTTAAAAGTTCCCCTGGGGGCTGGGGATATGGCCTAGTGGCAAGAGTGCCTGCCTCGGATACACGAGGCCCTAGGTTCGATTCCCCAGCACCACATATACAGAAAAACGGCCAGAAGCGGCACTGTGGCTCAAGTGGCAGAGTGCTAGCCTTGAGCGGGAAGAAGCCAGGGACAGTGCTCAGGCCCTGAGTCCAAGGCCCAGGACTGGCCAAAAAAAAAAGTTCCCCTGCCTTCCATTCCCAGAAGCTAGAGCAAACTGAGCTCAAAGAGTTGTCTTTCCTCGGAGAGAGGCCAGAGCAGGGCTTGCTCCCCACTGGAGGCCAGGCAACTCATGGCAAGGAACCAGGCAGTCCATGTTAAAGTCCTGGCTCCCTACATATGACTTCCAGCAGGTCTCTTTGCCTCCGTTTCCACATGGAGACTCCGCTTAGAGCACGGTGTGATGATTCTACCCACTACTGTGTCTGCGCACCCTTCTGTGCTTGGTATGAGAAAGGCATGGTGGAATCATCAGCTAGCAACACAAACAGAGGGGTGATGAGCCAGGTCACATCTCCTCCCTATTTGATCACACCATCCTGCCACACTATTTGTTGAGGTCTGTCTTCTTAACTGGGACACTTATTCACTAAGGAAGCCGAGTGTATTACAATTAAATTGCTGTTTGTCTCTTGCACAAGTCATGAGTCTTTGAGTACCACAAAGCACGCCAAGAGAAGACTCTCCTGGTCTAAAAGCTCATCCTGTTTGTGAAAACTGCTGAGTCACAGGAGAATAAGCCAGAAACTAGAGCAAAGGGTAAAATTTCCACTAGTAAAGACATGACTCCATTGTAGTGGGCATTCTGATTTTTTAAAAGCTACCATCTTTCCCTCCTCACTCCTTTCTCTGGGGCCCATAAGATCCAAAACGTTCTTTAGATAACACAGACAGGGCTCATTCTTTTTTGTTCTTTACTGTCTTTTTTTAATCCCTAAGTAGGGATATACCCTCATGCCTCTACATTTCTTCCCTTCCAGAATTAATCAGTGGCCACTTGAACCAATTTCTGAGTTAGAAAATACTCGTATGGGCATTCAAAGTTTCAGCTAAGGCATCTGCTTCTTCCCTAGAGAAACTCACCCAGAACTGTCTAGGCCAGTACTCGTTTTCCTCCTAGCATTTTGCCATTGAATGTTAAGGTTCTTAGAGAAGAGGCTTTTCCTTTATACTCCTAGATTTCAGTGAATTTCCTGGCCTGGTACAGGAGCACAACACATGTCTTTTGAGCCAAACTCCTATTTCCTATCCAATCCAGTTGATTTTCTCTGAGGCCTCTACAGAAAGCAGTCAGGTATAATTTAATATAAAGTCTCCATATTACATGGGTGGGGTGGAGGTAGAAGCAGACATATCTCCAAAAGAAGGCTTTTTTTTTTTTTAACTAAAGAGTCCATAGATACTTGAATAAGAAGAATTTGCTCTGTCCTAGCTCTAAAATCCTAGACAACTTCACTCATTAGTAGCTTAGCCTTTGTTCTTTATTAAAACTACATAGGAATAACCTTGGCATGCAATTGCTACTATTAATAATGTGTGGGCCTTATCACATTCCATATTGTATTATAGAGATAGAGTGCCAACCCCAGGGAAAGCCGATAGGGAGAAGCTACCTAACAATTGATAAGAGAAAGACTTCCCTCTGATCCAGCTCCTTCTAAGCATGTGGTTAAACTACAACTTGCCAGGCCCAAATCTTGTTTATTCCCCATACACACCACACAATCAGTCAGTGAAGACACTGTGCCAGGCACTGCCCAGCCTTCCCACAGAACTGGCTTCCATCGGCACTTCAGCCAGCAGTTAGCCTTCAGAACAATCAGTAGATCTTTCAAACCACAGGGAAATGATCCAGCCCACATGGTGCTGGGTTTTCAAAAGCCCATCTTCCCACAGTTCTACTTCAGTCTTCACCACCCACCCTTGTAAACAGGCTGTCATTGTCTCCTGTGTGCTTGTCCTCATTCAGTGTCAACTACGACACAGCCGCTGCCCTGGGATGTTCAAGGGGCTCATCACTCTGATTCCGACTCTGCTCCTCTCACTGTAGCATTTCATGAATCTGAACTGAACACCATCCACAGTTCATTCAACCAACATACCTTGGCTGTCACATCCTCCCAGAATGATGACACACACCATCAGAGCCAGTAGTATACGGAAGGAGCCAGAGGGAAAACCTGGAGCACTCTTTTCCCTACAAAAAAATTAAAAATAAAAATAAATGGAATGCTGAAACCAAGAAAGATCTAACGTTCTAAAGTGGCCTTTTATTCTTTCTGGAAAAACCTTACCCAGTGACCCAAACTGATGTTTCTCATTTCACATGCAAATTGCAGACTGACTCTCTCTCTCTCTCTCTCTCTCTCTCTCTCTCTCTCTCTCTCTCTCTCTCTCTCTCACTGTCTCATTCTCTCTCTCTGTCTCACTGTAGAGAGTTTCTGAGGGGTGAATGATGGCATCGTGGATGTCCAAGCTCAGCACCACTTCTTAACTATCCATCAGCAGGCCTTATCTTGCCAGAAAACAGATGAAAAGGTCTAAGAGAGGGAGTGATCATCGAGATGGGAATGGCTTTTATTAAAAGAGTGTTTTCCCAGACCTTAACTAAACCTCCTCCACTTTTGTCCGTCAGGGCCGACAGTTGAGAGCAATATTAGAACAGGTAATTGCAAGGATCACTCAACAGCTTTTGTCCCATGGCTGCTGAGAATTACAGTAAAACGAGCACAGGAAAACGGCATACTGGATTAAAGGCAAAAAAAAAAAAAAGCTTTCTCCAGTTTCTCCCCATTCACCAGCTGTTATGTTGGGCTATAGAGATAGAAGCAGCAATAATATCTGGGGGAAATCTAGCTTACCTGGGTCTGGGTTGTTGAGTTATTTTTTTTTCTCTCTCATTTCTGCTTTCCCCCCACCTTAAAAAATGATTAATCTTTGACTTTAAAGAGAAACTTTTCAAAAAGCATTCTATCTCACCATAGCAACTAAGCTATTAACTCTATATGAATTTTTTCTTCCATTTAAAGTATATGAACACATATAAAGTTCAAACTTCTGTTGTCATATTTCTTTTTTCAGACTGACTATAAACCAACCAACTCAAAGCCTTTGATGTCACTTAGTTACAGGTCTCGACAGTTGCTTAAGTAAACACCTTGCAGGACAGACATACTTTATGTACATCTGGTTGTAAATCATACCACGCCGAACACTGATGAACAGACTAACAGACTAAGGATGTGGAATCCACTGCAGATATATGGGCATGGGATTAAGACAAAGGAAAAGGCAAGATGAACCTGGGACTTTGTACCTGGAATGAATTCTCCCAAGGCAAGTGTGACTGTCACCAGAGGATCCAGATACCATGGCCCAAGTTCCAGTATCAAAAAAGCAAAAACGAGCTATTTAAAAAGCCACCAGAGACTCTGGACATGAAAGAGGCTAAGAGGCGCCTTTGCAGGGCAGTGGCAAGTGGACAGTGCCATGAAATCAACTCTCCACGAGGGAGACAGCGGAAACCTACATCCTGGGAGATGAACATGAGGTTTCTCTCCCACTTGAGTCATGCCCCAGCCCCTTTGTTTTTATTTTGTCTCTGAGACAAAGTCTCAATAGTTTGCCTTTTCAGTAGCTGGAGTTACAAGTTGTATGCTACCAGGTCTGCCTTAAACTGGAATGATTTCTGAGAGACTTAGTGAAACTAAGGGCAGATGTGAGTTTAGCTTTCTCTGCCAGGACTCTGAGAGAGGGCGCCAGTATAAAGAAGGGGGCCTCAAGGGGGCCAACTTCATGATGCAAAGGTTAAGAGCCTCACAGACCAAGAAAGTAAGGTTTAGAGGGTTTAGGAAACTCATTTCATGCAGCCAGTGTATAATATAGGAAAGATTCAATATCAGCTTTGTCTCCCCCAGATCCTTACTCACAGTGCTGAAACCATCTCTCCAGGCTTCTTGCATAGTTCACTGGGGACATGGGGAGCTGTAGGATAACCCCAGCTCCTGCTTGGGGTGTCAAATTTATCCAAATACAGAACACTTGTTCTATACTTGGGTGATAGGGGCTTAAGCACAGTATTTCAAAGCATCCTTTTTCACAATAAATTTTGACAGCTGTATTATTAAAGAGCTGACTGCAAAATTTACATGTATAGTTTTTGTTTCTTTCTTTGGAGTGATGTCCTGGGGCTTGAACTCAGAGCCTGGGCACTGTCCCTGAGCTTTTTTGATTAAGGCTAGAACTCTACCATTGAGCTACAGCCCTACTTCCAGCTTTTGGGTGGTTAAATTAAAGACATGAGTCTCATGAACTTTCTTGCCTGGGCTGGATTTGAGCCATGATCCTTGTAGCTCAGACCCCTGAGAAGCATGAGCCACCAGCACCCAGCCGTTTACATATGTTTTAAAATTGTATTGGTGATTCAGAATTCAGTAAGACCAGATGATATAAACTAGGGCATTCCTTTCTCTCAACTTTTTTGAGTCCAAATCTTCTTTCCACGATCAAAGAATACATTGCATAGTTAAACATACTAACATTTATAAGATAGTGAGTAATATGTAATCTATCTTTCCCTTTGGAAACACAAATGCCAGCTAGGCCTGCAATTCTGTATAAATCTTGGGGTTTCTATCTATTTAAAAAAGAGAAAGGAAGAAATATTTCATTCTATTTGTTTATTTGTTTTTGTGCCAGTATTGGAGCTTGAACTCAGGACCTAAGTCCCTTGAGCTTTTATGCGCAAGGCCACACCCCACTTGCACCTTTCTGCTTGTTAATTGGAGATAAAAGTCTCACAGACTTTCCTGCCCAGGCTGGCTTCTAACCTTGCTCCTCAGATCCCAGCTTCCTGAGTAACTAGGATTACAAACATGAACCACCATCACCCAGCTCATTGTTTATAAATGCTTAGTATTCCATGACACTGATACATCCTTAAATAAGGAAAAAGTGAAAAAAAAATAAGGAAAAGGTGGGCTCTTAGGATGTTCTGAAAACTTTGCTGATACAAACAATGCCTCAATGACTAACCTTCTCCTGGGTCAGCTTACACGTTGGGGGATTTATATATGAAACATATCATTACAAGTCCCTAAATAATGCACTTTTCATTAAGATAGCTACTAACAACTTTCTCTCTATAAAACTTGTCTCCATTCACAAGATGCCAATTCTTAGTGTTAACAAACTGTTTTACATTTGCCAATCTGATGGGTAAAAATGGAATCTTGCCATTGTAATGTGCATTTCTCTTCTTACAAGAAACTTCATGAACTTAAAAGAAGTTACTATTTCTTATTCTTCACTGTATTTTTTTTTTGCTCAGTTTTTAAAATGGTTTGGCATTTATTTCACTGACTTTTTGGTTTTGGGGGGCGAGAGGGGAGAACAAAACCATCCCTTTTTCTGAGATGTGAAGTTTCTCCAGTCCGGAGCATTTTCCTTCCCTTGTAATTTTCCACAGAGAACCTCGGGCCCCATCTTGGCGGCTCTCTGCGCGGCCTCCCAGGGTCTCCCAGCCCAGTGCTGGCCCTACAGCACCTGCACCTCCTGAATCATGCTCAGCAGCCTGGGATCCTCCCCCAGACAGCAAGAGTGCTCATGGAGCGCTTTCCTCTCCACAGCTCCCTGAGAATGTGAGGACAGGGACAAGAGCAAGCGTGTGTGGCCAACACCAAATCCCACCTCCGAATTCACCAACAGCACAATTTCTCATCTACCAGACATTTCCCATGTTAGGTACAATGGCTTAATGAACAACAACAACAATAACTAACATGCACCAAACACTATGTGCTAAATACTAATCAAAGTTATATATACGTGTGTGTATTTTATATATATACATATCTAAAACATACATATGTTTACATTTATGTATGTATTATGTATATGCATATATAATACACACACTAGGAATGCCTGGTGAATGTATTGCTGTAATCATCAGCCCATTTTACGGCTCAAATGACAAAACAGGAAGTGGTACAGGATAGTTCACAATAAGAGGCCAGGATTCACAACCACAATGGAGAGACCATCTGTTAACTTCTCCCTAGCCTTGACAAGCTGTGAACTTCAGCATGTGTTCCAGCCACCAAAGCATGCATGTGTACACAGACTATAAAACAGATTTTTCTTGTCTCATGAGACATGATGAGGGATTGGAGGAGTGGCTCAGTTGGTAGAGCATAGCCAATGAGCCAGTGTCAGGTACCAAGTTTGAGTCCCTGTCTCATACCTAAAAAAGAAAAAGGAAAAATAAAAAGACATTATGAACAACATTACCCTAGCATTTGATGACTTAGGAGGTTCTGTGGTGTTTGTATAAACCATAATATTGCTCATTGAAGACATTTGGGGCCTTAGCTTGCTTGCTTTACACCAAAAAACAAAGGAATTGTCTTTAAGTCTGAGAAACCAGCCATTCACTCTTTAAAAAAAGTCAAAAAGTAACATTCTTGGGAAGATGGTGACAGAGTTGACCTGTGGATGGTCTCACAGCCCTACTTGGAAGCAATACTTTTCAATTTATATAAGCCAGTGGTTCCCACTTGTAATCCTAGCTACTGGAAAGGCTGAGATCTAAGGATTGTGGCTCAAAGCCAGCCTAGGAAGAAGAAGCCAAGAGACTCTTCTCTCCACTTAACCAGCAAAATGTCAGAAGTAGAAGTGTGGGCTGGAGATATGGCCTAGCGGCAAGAGTGCTTGCCCTGGGTTCAATTCCCCAGCACCACATATACAGAAAATGGCCAGAAGTGGCGCTGTGGCTCAAGTGGCAGAGTGCTAGCCTTGAGCAAAAAGAAGCCAGGGACAGTGCTCAGGCCCTGAGTTCAAGCCCAGGACTGGCCAAAAAAAAAAAAAAAAGAAGTAGAAGTGTGTCTCACATGATAGAGTACCACCTTGAATCAAAAAGCCAAGGGGAAAACATGGACCCTAAGTTTAAGCCTCAGTACAAGTACAGCTGGTGGGGGTGGGGGTGGGACTGTCTACGTGTGTGTGTGTGTGTGTGTGTGTGTGTGTGTGTAAAGCACTTCACTCAAGCATTCAATATATGTATAATTACAACCATTTTCTGAGCCCCAATGGTGCAGTAGAGACAAAAAGACCAAGAAATAAAATTTCTAATATAAGGAGCTTATAGTCTATTAAGAGAGGATTAAAACAGCAGTCACAATAATATTTTGGAGCAAGTTACAATACTGGACAATGGCTGCCTGTAAGGACGCAGCACACATGTCTTTGAGCATGAAGGGTAGTCCCCATAGCTTAGATACCCAGGGAAATCAATGACGAAGGTGAGTTTTCAGATCCAGAGGCAATGGAGAAAGTGGTCCAAGTTAGATCATACTGTGTGCTCAGGCCTGGTAGCAACAGAGTGTCATCCACCGAGATGACAACAAGCCAGGTGTGGCTGGAAAAGCCCAGGCTGGGAGAGATGAACAAGTACCAGTCTATGAAAGGCCTTGCACACCAAGGTAATATGTTTGTGATGATCTGGAAAGTGGTAAAGACCATGGAAGTAGAGTCAGGATTTGATTTGACTAGATACAGCTTTAGGGAGAGGTTTCTGATGACAAAGACAGCAAAATGAGCTAAAATTGCTAATGGATTACATTTAGTATTCCTGTAGAATCTCTTTTTAGAGTCTTTTCGTCCCATCTTTCCCTGTGGTCTCCTGCACAGCAAAACTGCTTAGGAAGGAAATAATTCAAAATATGGTGCAAATGGCTGATAAGACTTAATCAGTTATGTTTTGATAAGAGACAAAATGTTAAGCAGAAGAATGAATTCAAATGTAGAATTTGGGAAAATCAAATTAAATTGGTGGGATAAGTATCTTGGTGGGAAAGACCTCATAGGCATTTTCTAAGTCACATATTTAGGAAGCTATATACAGCTTCTCTCATTAGCTTAACCCACCTCATACTCTCTCTCTCTCTCTCTCTCTCTCTCTCTCTCACACACACACACACACACACACACACACACACACAATTTGCCTTCAGTAAGAGGCAGGAAGCAGCCTCACCGCCTACAGACCATGCCAGTGTGCACATACAAATCACAAATGGGTAGATTGAACATAGCCCTTGCAAAAGTCCAGATTCCCATTGAAATACAGAATTATGCTGATAACGGTATATGTAGGCAAACAGGAACTCTGAAGTGTGCTTTCAAGAGTGTTAATTGATACACTATTGATATAGAAAGCACTTGATAATATTTACCAAAATTCTAAGTACATATATTCTACTACTGGGAATTTTATATGTGAGATTATTTGTTACAGAATTATTCGATTGATAATATACCATTACTAAAATCACTGAATGATTTATGAATGGAAATTGTTTAAATAAGTTATGAGTTAAAAGTAAAACAGAATATCATGCAGTTATTAAAAGCAACAACACTGGGGAGGCGGCTACTAGTGGCTCACATCTGTAATCCTAGTTACTCAGGAGCCTGAGATCTAGAGGATCATTGTTTGAGGCAAATCCAGGCAGAAAAGCTCAGTAGACTCTCTCCAAAATAATCAGCAAAGAGTAGGGCAGGAGACATGGCTCAAGTTGCAGAGCACCAGCCTAGGTCAAACCCCAGTACTACTAAAGAAAAAAAGAAGGGGGAAAAATAGGCCAGGAGCTGGTGACTCACACCTGTACTATTAGCTACTCAGGAGGCTGAGAACTGAGGCTCAAGGTGGGAATCCAGCCCAGACAGGAAAAGTCCAGGAGACTCTTATCTCCAATAAACTACTCACAAAAAGCTAGAAGTGGCTTTGTAGCTCGGGTGATAAAGTGCTAGCATTGAGCACAAAGAGGCTCAGGGACAGCACCCAGGCCCTGAGTTCAAGGCCTAGGACCTGCAAAATAAATGAAGGAAGGAAGGAAGGAAGGAAGGAAGGAAGGAAGGAAGGAAGGAAGGAAGGAAGGAACAAATAAAATCTTGGTGATTGTGATTGGGGCCATCATCCCCAAGCTTAGTTGTTCCCTAGGCATGAAGAATAGTAAAACTACCACATCATTATTTATTCACAAAGTATGTCAGTGATGGAGACCATTTCTGTTTGCACATGTATTTAAAAAAAAACCTCTTTTAAGTACACACATTTGTAAGGAAATTGGTTACTAAAAGATTTCACTATATTCCCTTTTGTAACTTTTGAATCATGTAAATATGTTAGCTATTCAAAACCAAGTCAGTTTAAAGAAAAGCCATTTCCCTATCCTTGAATCACTCAGAGTCCAAACTGGCCAACAGTGAGTACATGGGGAAAGAGCTAATGAGAAATTCTGGTCGGTGGTGCAGTCATATTCCACTAAGTGCACCCAATCTTGTCAGCCACAATTGGGAAACACAGGTTATGTTAAAAATGAACTATATAAACCTGGTGCCAGTGATTCATGCCTGTAACCCTAGATATTCAGGAGGCTGAGATCTGAGGATCATGGTTCAAAGCCAGCCTGGGCAGGAAAGTCCATGATTCACTTTGTTTCCAATTAATCACAGAAAAAGACAGAAGTGGTTCTGTGGCTCAAGTGGTAGAGTGCTAGCCTTAAGTAAAAGGAGTCTAGAGATAGTGCCCACGCCTAGAGTTCAAGGCCCAGGACTGGTAAAAGAAGAAAAAGAACAACAACAACAACAACAACTATATATAACTCATAGGGTGGGAATAGGATGGAAAAAACTGGGAGACAGAGAGGGAAGGGTGACACTCTTAAAAAGAAATGTACTCATTACCTGACTTATGTAACTGTAACCCCTCTGTACATCACCTTTATAATAACAAATATTGAAGTGTTGAAAAAGAAAATAGTCTGAGAAGCTACGATCAGAAAATATGTCATTCCTTCTATTTCAGCCTACGTTTCTGGGGGAATTAACCATGTTTGTGGCCACTCAGAAATGAGGGAGCCTTTTCCACCAAGGGTCATTTTGATATTTGTAGCATCATTATCAATACAGGCAGTGGATGAGCATGCGCAGCTACAGCTGATGGATGAGAAGCATGTGTCTGTACAGACCACCATGTGCCCTATGATTTTGAGAGCCTTCTGTGGCCTAAGGTTCTCCATCCCCGAATGGCTGTTGACACCAGGAGAATTTCTGCCCAACACTCTAAGCTTACAGATGTTGGCTCCCAGGAGCCCAACAGGGAAACCTGCCTGAGGCCATGAAGAACGGTCAGCAATGTCCTAACTCTCAACTCACTAGTGTCCCACTGACAGATGCCTGCATAGCTTCCTACACACACACACACACACACACACACACACACACACACACACACACACACACACACACACCTAGGAACTTGGGCAGGGCTCTGGGCTGGCTGCAGCCCAATTCAGTCTATGGAGACTACTTTCGAATTCTCCTCGCAGCCCCCTCCCCCAATGTAGATGACTACGAACCATGGACCTGCCATCCCTCCCTACTTAGCTGAGAAAAAATGAAGCAAAAACTTACCAGAAGACTGAGGAATCATCCTTGCCCTTCCAGAAACTGCTAGCAGAAATAATAGAATTCATCTAGTCCTTGCTACCTCACCAGAGCAGGATCCAAATCGAACCCATTACTGTGAACTGCAGGACACCCCTTGTGCAATGAACAAATTGAAATCTCAACCACAAGGTATGGACTGTGCTCTCAAGACAAAATGAGATGAGTGCCGGTGGCTCCTGCCTGTAATCCTAGCTACTTACCAAAAACCAGAAATGGAGCTATGTCTCAAGTAGGAGAGTGCTAGCTTGAGCAACAAACCTGAGACAGCGCCCAGATCCTGAGTTCAAGCCCCAGGCCCAGAAAAAGAAGAAGGAGAAGGACAGGCGAGGGAGGAGGTGGAGGATGGGGAGGAGGAGGAGGGGGAGGAGAAGGAGGAGGAAGGAAGGAAGGAAGAAAGGAAGGAAGGAAGGAAGGAAGGAAGGAAGGAAGGAAGGAAGGAAGGAAGGTCATGACTAATCATGATTAGGGCCATTATTTCCAAACTCTGTTTCTCCTAGCAATGGAGCACATTCATGCTCATTTGCAAATCCTTCCCAGCCTCGTGTGCAGCCCTCAGTGAGTGTGGCCGTCCACACCCCATGGTTCTGGAAGCCGAATGGGGCTTAGCCAGAGGCAGACTGCATTTTCTTCATGACTGCAGAGCCATGGTGTGCTCTCATCTCCTTGGTTTTCCCACTGAAGTGATCTTCCTGTCCAGGACCTTCCACCTGGCCCTGCAACTCCACACAGTTAACCGCTGACCTCCCCTCTGCCCTCACCATCAGCCTCTTTATTCTTCCGGCTTCTTCCTCTGCTCTTGAGAGCAGCAGCCTAGTCCTAAAAATAACTCCCCCTTGATCCTGCCTTTTCTTTCATCTGCAATGCTGTTCCTTTTCCTTTTGAGAACAGGAAGGGGGAAAAATCATACTTTACCAGATTTAATACTAAAATCGTAATAATATATACTACCAAAGTGCCACATTGGTGCCATGCCCTGAGCTACAGCTAACAAGCATGAGTTCCGAGTAAACAAATCTTCTGTTGGCTGAGCTCCTTTTGCTTGAGGAGACTATGGTGGGTTTCAATACAGCCATTCTCTGGGGTGACAGCAGTCACTTAGATGACCACGCGGCAGCTCTCATCAAGCCTTGATTCTGTGACCCAGCTGGACAATCTTCACTACAGCCAGAAGTTTGAGGTGACACATGGTGGCCACTGCCCTGCACCCCTCCCTGTGCCCCTCCTCTCCAGCGGCGGGAGACAGAGCTATCATTTGGTTTATGCTGTGCTACCAAAATTCAAATGGCCACATCCCTCCCTACAATCCTTCCTGCTAAGAAGCATGAGCTAAATGTGAAGCTATCCAACACTGTAACCAAATAGTCACAGTGTTAAGTGTTAGAAAAAGAAGGAATCAACACATAGGAAGGAAGATGGTCTCCAAAAACCTCTCACTTCTAACATATGAATGTGTACTGTGAAGCTCACTGCTGCTCTTTGAAATGGCTTGTCTAGCATTCTATTAATACCCAAAACCTGGTCTCTCCCTTCTACCCTTGAACATGTCTTCCTTCCTTATACTGACAAGGACATGTTTTTAATTTTTAAAAAAAAACTTGAATAAAGTAACTGAACAGTTTCATGCACTTACTTGTTTCACCCACTGATGTATCCTAAGGCCAAAATAAAATCAATAAAAATGTTTTCAACAAATGACTGAATGAACAAACGAATGAGTGGATGGATGAACAAATGAATGGATGAATAAATGAGCAAAAAAATCATAAGTCAGGGTTAGGGAGGTAGTTCATGACTTAGCATACGTGAGGTCCTGGGTTCCACCCCTAGCATCACAAGTTACAAAAAAGAAAAGAGAAACATAAAACAGGAAGTATACATTGTGGTCTATCAAGCAAATCTTTCATATTTTGTTTTTGTTTTGTGGGATTTTTAATGGTTCTTTCCCCTGCTGACAGGAATGTAGTAAGCTGATCACCCTCATGTTCTGTTCTTGACACAAGTTACTCAAGGAGTCCTTTCACATTTAGAAGTCAACACTATGACAATAGCATGAAGAGGGACAGAAGGAAAAGGCGGATACAGAAAATAGTTCCCCAACTTGCAACTATTGAAGTTCAGCAATAATGGAATTTTAAGTACATGGTAGCACCTTCATTCCCTGAAATATTATATAGCCATTAAAGTGATTATAAATTCATATAATAACAAGGAAAAGAAAGCAACAAGAAAAGTGAACCCCGTGGCAACACCTTTGCAAAACCTGCAGAGACTTGCGCAGAAACTGGTGCCCAGAACTCAATTTGAGTCCTGGCTCCCCAGATTGTAAGTAGTGGAAATTCAGATGCATTCATCTCTGTGACTCAACATTTGTGCATTAGTTACCAATGTGATGATAATGATAACCATAATGAGGCAATTGATTTCTTGGGAGGGTTCTAGGAGGTAAGAAAGAGCCATGGATGCAGGAGGGCAACCCTTTGATAGATGCCATTAGCATGGTGATTATACTGAGAGGGCTGCAACAGTGGTGTTTTCTCCACTTTCTAAATTCTTGGTGGTAGCTGGCACAGGTGGCTCCTGCTTGTCATCCTAGCTACTCAGAAGGCTGAGAACTGAGGGTCTCAATTGAAAGCCAGCTCAAGCAGACAAATCCTGGAGACTCTGATCTCTAAGCAGCCAGCAAATGTCTGAAGTTGAGGTATAGCTCAAGCAGTTAGGGGCAGTCATGAGCAAAATAGCTAAGAAAGAGTGAAAGGCCCAGAGTTCAAGCCCGATTAAAAATTCTTTCTCTCTCCCTCTCTCTCTTTCTCTCTCTCTCTCTCTCACACACACACACACACACACACACACACACACACACACACACAAATCCTGGTAGTGTGCTAATTCTACAGGCCTTGTGAGGGTGATCCTTTTGTCTCTGTCCTTCATGATCTGGATTATTCCTCCCATAGTACCCTTAGGAATGTTTATAGTGCTTCCTACTTTAACAGATTGCTTAGCAACATTTGTTGTTTGGAGTGTGGAGATTTTTGTTTTGTTTTTGTCCTGGTTCTTTGAGATAGAGTCTTAGTCAGAGCCACAGCGTCTCAGACACAGTCATCTTGCCTCAGCTTCCCAAGTGATAGGATGAGAGGCGTGCACCACTCTACTGAACAATGCTGTTTATGCTGCTTAGTATTTATTACTCTTTTCAAAATGTACATACAGAGCCCCAAACCCCCAGCCTCTAGGGCACAATCAAATGGACCTCAACAAGCTAATTGGATTGTGAGGTAGGGGAGGGGGAGGTCCTGGAGCTTGAACTAAAGACCTGGGACTGTCACTTTTGATCAAGGTTTATGCTCCACTTCCAGCTATTTTGGTAGCTAATTGGAGATAACAGTCTCATGAACTTTCCTACCCAAGCTGGTTTCAAATCATGATCCTCAGATCTCAGCCTCTTGAGTAGCTAAGATTCAAAGCATAAGCCACTCGCATCTGGCTGAATAGATTTTTTAAAATATGTTATCTTGGCAATTACACAGCATGTGCAATGTCCAGAATTCGACCATCAATATCTCCTCTTCTGTTTCTTCCATAATAGTATTTTTGTTGTTGTTAACTTTCCATAGTCAAATAAGACCTTCAAGAAACGAGTGGTGGGTTAGTTTTCTTCAGTTTGCATCTTATTTCCACTTAGATTTATGATTCGGCAGAGCTTGGAGGTAGCCTCCATCCTTGCTACTGCAATGAATTAATTCTATATCTTCCCTGTACAGAAATAAATGTCATAAGTGAGGTCAGTGGTGATGAATTCCTGGAACAAAGGATGTGCCATCTGGAAAGCCAGAGGGTAAGCAGTGTAAGACATCTAGGAGGAGAATTCTTTGGAAAAGAGGATTCCTTTCAAATTCAATTAGAGTGAGGCTTCCAAACCGAAGGTAAATGGTTCTGCTGCAAGGTTTTTGTACCAACTATTTCCCTAGGGCAGGAGGCCTGCAAGAAGATACCTTTAATTGAGGCAGCTCCTTTTGTATTTTTTACAATTAGCCTATCTCCAATTATATAAATAACTACATGATGACAGTCTTTAGCTGTAGAAGTATTACAGGCAAATAAAGGTTGCTTTAACTTTGAGGGTTTTAGGACAAAACCAGACTAAAGCTTATATTGATATACAAAATAATAAGGCTATGCTATCGTCTGCCCTCTTTAAATTATTTTATTAGAAAGAACATATTAATTATAATGAAAGCAAACTTGGACTCTGTGGGTTTCTAAAGAACATTCCTTTATAGCATCGCGGCAGGATTTCCCACCATTTTTCTTTTTTCTGATGAAATTAACTCCCCATGGTTGGTCAGCAGGATAATCTAATTTTAGCCAATCAGCTTGGGAGTTGCTGTTGACCTCACTGAGGGAGCAAAAAGTACCTGCAGTCATAGCAACCACGCGTTCCACTCTGATCATCTCTGGACCCTTCTGCCTAATGACAGACATCGGCTTGCTTCTTAGATGATTAATCTTTTCCCCTGTGAACCTCCTTGAATACATTAGCCAAACAAGACTGATAAATTTGTTTATCCCAAGACAATCATTAGAAAATTACCTGCAAAAGTAATTCTCCATAGGGCAGTTTATGAATGAAAAGCCATATGGCAGATTAAAAACAGAAATATGCAATGAAAATCCTTGGCTGCATGTAGCAACAGGTTCGGAAAGTTTTTCCCCTTTAAACTTTATCATTTTATATGACAGCACAAAAGCACAGCAGCCTAAAGGCCAAGTCACATGAGCAAAAGAGACTTTCTTCTAATTGCCAGTTATTTCTCTAACCAACACTGCATGCCTAATACAGGTTAGGCTGAAAAGGGAGCCAATAAATACTAACTCTGCCTTCCACATCTTGCAGGTCAGTGGGAGGAGGCAGGTGCGTGAGTGGACAAATGCAGCACATCAGAACGACGGTAACCAAGGCAAAACAGAGAGCCCTGGGAGCACTGGAAGCAAATCAATAATATTTTCCAGAGCCACAGTGGTAGTCCCAAGAAGCAAAATGGAAGAGCAGGAACTTTTCCAGGAGGGAGAATGTTCCAGACACATGAATATCTCCCTAGAAAAGTGTGTGATCAGCTCTCAGGCAGAGAGATACCTGTAGCAATTGGATACTAGCCACATCTTTTCCAGAAAATGAGACTAAAACATGTGGGTTGGGACTTGGTTTAAGTCTGTAGGA